>NC_044385.1:137987686-138300186 GCF_006542625.1 Nomascus leucogenys | reverse complement strand
TTTTGTGAATCTGGGGTAGCTTCATAACCACTCCCATTAAAAACTGCCGATTATAAACGTCCAAGAGTGCAGGACATCTGACTAAACTGGGAAAGCCGAAATTCTGGGGAGAAACAAACTGGTCTGGCCTGTTACACCCCCATTCCTGCTCCCCGGAGTGTGAAAGAGCAGGTGGGATTTGACATTCTAGGGCTGCTGTAGTGTTCACTCTGCAGGATCAAAAACAACATTTCAGGCCAGTGCGGCGACCAGCTTGGTCTCAGCGAGCCAGTGACCAGGGGCTGCTTGCAATCCAGTGCAGCAGCTATGAGTCAACAGGCCCTTCCTCCACCCTCTCTCATTAGCCCTCAGATGGAAAAGGCATCACTCACAAGAGGAGACAAGTCATAGGGAATTTCTATATGAAAAGAAATAAAGTGAAATCAGAGATGCTTTTTCTTACAGGCCATCCCTGTTATTGCAAATTAGATTAGCTACACAGGCTTCAATATAAATATGACACGAGGTTCACACGAGTGAAAGGACCATCCACTCCAATCTCTGCTTTCATCGAAGCGTCTCACATAAATTACATCTTGTCCTTTAATACACTTTTCAATGAGATTAAAACATCACTTTGACACAATTTCAAGCCCTTTCAGTTGCATGGGTTGCTTACTTCAGAAAACAGCAAATGGGGAAAGTGGTTCTGTTTAAATCTTCAGGCTGTGGGATGGGGCTTTAACGCAGCGCCAGTGCCCTGCACGCTGAGCTAATAGAGGGCCTCTTGGCCCCATTCGAATGCCATTTATCTTACCTAGAAGAGACAGAAACCAGCTGTCCTGTGAGCAGAAATCAGATTTCCCTCAGGTTGGGTGGAGGCCTGTGACTACCTGGGCACAGGGCCTCTTTGGAAAGCACATTTATATTAGACAGGGCAGCATCCTTCGGACAGGGGGAACGCAAATGGCCTGCGCCGACCCTGAAAGGGTTAGATACCTCACAGGACAGACACTAGCTTTGGGGAGAGAGTGCCACCTAAATGAGATAGAGGGAGGTTTGGCAGATCAGGCAGGGAAAGAGCCCTGTTTTGGATGGTGCTTGATCCTAAATCTCAACTTAGGGGCAGTGAGAAAAGGTGGGCAAACATAGGTGAGTTTTCTGCTAAACCAGCTAAAGGGAGATTTGAACCTCTTCTTGCCAGCAGAAACACGCCACTCTGACTCCCCAGGGGCCACCTGTCCCTTTATGGGCTGACTCCTTCTGGACCGGCTCCCATGGCTCTGGGGAGTGGAGGAGCCCCACCCAGACAAAGGACCCCATCAGGCAGCAGTGGAGGGGTGCGTGGGTTTCAGGGTAGGGGTTCTATGCATTTTCATTATTTTCAGCTATTTACAATTATGCTCAACGCTCAGAACACACAAGCAGATTTGCTTCTGGAGTAGAGGCTGGTTACAGCCTGCCTTCTCAGGTGATGTATCCTCTGCCATCAGGCAGGTAGGCACAGGAAGGCCCCCCACCTGGAGCCTCTTCCCTCAGACCCAGCACAGCCAAGGCAAGGTTCTCGGGGCCTCCTCTTCCTTGCGGGGAGAGAGACTAGGACCAGCAAGTCCAGCCGCCCAGATGCCAGCCCCCTCCCTTCCATCCCAACCCCTTTCCCTCTGCCTCCCGTGGCAGCCTCCCTACAGGGCTCCATCCGTTTCCATGACAGTGATAACAAGATCCTAGCACTAGGCCATCTGAAGGCTCTCTGTTCATCCTCACAGGTACGCATGACATCTCCTGTGTGCCTGCCTGCTCCAGCCCTGCCACCTGGCCTGCCTCGCATCCGAGAGAGGCGCTAGCAGGGGAAGAAGCCTGGTAGGGCCCAGGGGATGTGGGTGGCAACGGAATTGCTTTCCTCCTGGATCCCGGTTTAACCACCCTTCCAAACCAGGCGGAGCTCCTCCGGGGACACGCGCCAGTTGTTGGAGGCTTCCCCCTCTGCTGCGGGCGCTCTCTGCATGCCAGGCCCTAGGTGCAGGGTAGGAGGCCGGGGTAACAGGACCATTGTCCTGGGTGGGGAACGGAGCAGGACTCCTCTTTCCACCCCAGCGGGAGGGAAAAGCTGCCCTCCCATCCTCCCGGGCAGCCCCGCTGTCCGCCGCTGCGGTGACAGGGAGTTTTGGGGATCTTCTGCGCCAACTGGGGTACCATCAGGGCAATTCCCCCAACCCCGCCTTTCACAAAGGAGCTTCCAGAACGCAGGCCCCACCGCACTCCAGGAAATCGATGTTATAAAGCGAGCTTTTAATGCGTTAGTTGACTGGCGGCCGCTATCGCGTTCAAACACCTGTTTCCTGCAAGGGGAGGCGGCCAGCCAGGTCCCTGCTCCGGTCGATGACTGCCAGGCCTGCCCCGCCCTGCCCATTGAGTCCAGCACCAGCCACCGCCGAAAATCCATTTCACCTTTGAAACTTCGTGACCTTTCCTCTCCACGGGAGGCTCAAACCCGCGGAAAGAGGGGGCGGAAGCGGGCGGCTCCGCGGCGCTGGTTGGGGAGACTCCCAGCTGCGCAGACCGAGAACCTAGGCACGCGCGGTGCTGCAAGAGGAGGCAAAGCGGGTGCGATTTCGCTGGAGGAGGGAGGACACGCGCACGGAGCTGTGCGCCCGGGCGGGGTTCACTCCTCCCAGGGCGGCCCGCTCGGTTCCCGCCTTGGGGTGCCCTCCTTTGGGCGTCGGATCCCACCTTGGGGCGGCGAGACTGAGGCGTGGGCCGCGCTGATGGGGCTCTCGGACAGGCTCCGGGAGCTCTGCGAGTCCAAGGCTTGCGGCTCATTGATTTTTTTTTTTCGGTAGCAGAATTAATACAGTCAAGCCCGTCGGTCAGTCACAGTTAAATTGATTCTTTGCCCAAAACACCTCTCACTAAATGGCACACGCTTCAACATGTTAATTTTTCAAACGTAATTTCAGCCCGCGGATTTAGTTCTCGGCGCGGCCGGGTGTGTACCGCGGAGAGCGCATCCTGGCGCTGCCGAACGCGAGGGTGGGGGAGCCGCGAGGGGCGGGGAGGGGGCGCGGAGCTGTGGCGGACGCGAACCTCTCCCCGAAATCCACAGGCTCGACCTCCCTCCCCCTCCCCAAAAATGGCGACCCAGAGAGAAACAGTCTGGGTCCATTGGGCGGCGGCCAATCCCAAAAGCCGAGGATGGGGGAGGAGTGAACGCACTGATAAGAAAATGACAAATGTGCCCCACGGCGAGTCCGCTAGCCGTGGCCACCACATCTACCCACCTGTTCTTTCCCGGGGCCCCAAAGCTGCGGAGACACCCCATCCTCCTTCACAGAAAGTAACCGTGGAGACACCGCGCCCCTCTCCCGAGAGCCTTTACCGCCCAGCTCCCCAGCCCCGGGCGGGCTGAAGCCCCCGCGTAAGTTCGAGGCACACTTACAGTTAGTTCCTCCTCCAGCTCCAGCGGGTCCCCAGGGCGGGTCTGGCACGGCCGCGCCCCTAACGCTCTGCCCACGGGCACTTCCCGGAGCCCCGACTCATTCCGGACCGGTGGCCAGCGTGCCCAGAGCGCCGCAGATCACGGATCCCGGTCCGGCCCGGCTCCGGCAGCGCCAGCCCCGTAGCCGCGGGCGCCGGTGCCACGCGCACGCACACACACGCGCACACTCACACGCGCACCCCCGCTAGCACACTCACTCGCACACGCGCCTCTCTCCTCGCCTCGCGCGCGCGCACACACAGTGCAGGCGAGAGAGACAAGAAAATGAAATTTATTATTGATAGAAAAGACTTTACAGACAATTTCAAGTTATTGTTTCTCTCTGGGAAAAGGAGATCCCTCCACATAATGAAACGCCTTTTGTGTGGCGCGGAACAATACCAAACAAGTATTCTAATAAATAGCCACTGTTTTGTTCCTACTCGACAGTGAATAGAATCGAGCAGTTGGTTTGCGAGCAGCTGGGACGCCGTTTTGAGCTGGGAGGTGGAGCCGCGTCTCCAGTCCTCCTCTCGCCGCTCCCCAGTCCCCTCTCCCTTGTGTCCCCTCCTGCTCCCCGCTCCTCTCCCCATTCGCTCGCTCTCGCCTCCCGCCGCGGGTCCTCCTCCCGCGCCCCCGCCCCCGCGTTTCGGCCTGGCCTGCGGGATTCGCGCCGAGGCTACTGCAGGGACGGGGCACCCCTCCTGCTCCCCTGCGCCTCCGTCCCGAGGGACTGGGAAGTCCAACCCCCGCCCCCCCAAAAAAAATAGTTGTCAATTCTGTCATCACAGAGGGCTGCCTATTTTCGCCTGGAACTACTACCCGGGCCTTTTCTAACCCCCGGGTGGGAGGATGTCACCCCCCTCCCGTCCTGTGTCCACCCGGTCCTTCCCTGGGGTTTTCCGCGCCGCGCCCCCACTCCCACCCGCGCCGGTCCCCGCGCTGGGCTCTCTTCTCCCGCGGACAGCGCCTCGGCTTTGTTGGCTTGCAGCGGGGACACCGTGGCCGTGGGCGCCGCCGCGCCAGGCCTCCCCTGGTAGCAGCTCGGGCTCCCCTCCCCTTTTTTAATATTGCTCTGCGACAGGCTCCTGAATTCGCCCCTATCCCCACACTAGTGCCCTCACGACTAATGGCAGCTGCTGAACGAAGCAGTGTCTAAGGGTTAGTGTTGTGGACACAAAGCTCTCCAGGTAAACGTCCCTCGGCCAGGCGGCCCCGCGTTCCAGGCGCGCACTGCGGGAGGGGAGGCCTGCGGGGCTGTGCGGGGCTCCGGGGTGGTGCGGCCGCCCCTGCCTTGGTCGCGGAACCTCACGGCGCGCTGTCACTCCCTCTGCAGGCGGAGCCCCAGCCTTGCCTCGGAGGACCTAGTTGTCTGCCCTCCCTAGCGCAGGACTAGCCCACGCAGAGCCGAAGGCGGAGGAGGAAATGTGTTCTGTGAGGCTCCTGCGCTGGAGCCACACTTGTTTCTCGGGGTCTGGGGTCTCTGTCTCCACCCTCCCTCTCTGCCTCCTCCCCACAGTTGAGTGAGGCTGTCAGCACTTCGGACTTAAGACCACCACCCTTGAGACTCCTTGCAAATGTATCACAAGCAAACTCACTCCCTTTTTGAAAATGACGACCCCACGTTTGCTCAGAGGATTTGTGAGCCCCTCACACCCAAGGCAATATGTTTACCAACATAAACAAAAAAAAGGACGCACAAGTCCAGCACAGTTGAAAGACAGTAAGGGCGTGCCAGCCCTCAGTGTCGGTGCGAGGCGCGCGGACCCACGCACACATCTCCCCCGGACAAACGCAGGGTAATTTCTTTTCCATTGTCGGCAGCTGCAGTTTGCAGGAGATCGTTGTCTGTCTGGCTCTAATCTCGGAGACAAAAACCCCACATGACTTCACTCGATGGATCTTAATCTAGAGAAACACTATGTCATTTGCAAATTATTTCTTAATCGGACTAAGCTATTTAGAAGTGCGAGTGGAGGAGTGAGTGTTTTGGAAGCCGCCAGAGCTCAGATGTTGACTAGGAACACTCTTCCTAGCACTCGTTTTCCCCCAAAGGCACTTTGGTCTAAGTGTCAAAAGCAAAATTAAGCAGGTACATTTCTTTACTTGGGAATTTTTTTTTTTAAATTTACTTTTGAGAAACTGTATTCCCTTGGAGTTTAAGGCAATTTAGTTCAGTCCTCCAAGATGCTGGTAACAAGAGGAAGTTGGTCCTTGACATCTTTAAAAAACCGGGTTTGTGCAGGAATTTCGTGGCGGGAAACGCGGAGACACGTTGGAATTGGACCCATTCCAGCAGGCTCCTTGAAAGCTTTTTCCTTTTGTATGGAAAATGGAAACATTTTGGAATCCAGATTTAAAACTTTGACTTATATTTTACATGTTAAGTCGCTGAAAGATTGGGTACAACACTGCATAAACCTTCAAAACCTGCAAATATTTGAATGGTTTTTGTAAGCGGAGCAGCTGCCAGTCAGCTGGCTTTGACAGGCTGCCACAATTTTGTCACTTAATAGCGGGTGTTAGGCTAAGTGCAAAACACTCTGGCAAACAGATGTCAAACCCGTATCAATGGGGGTTGTGAAGTGGAGTTTTAACCCACATCAGGGTCTCGCGCACGGAGCCAGTGTGTACACGGTACACAGCGCAGCGAAGGCGAGCGCTCCTAAACGTAGTGGCCTCGCCCGGGGCGCTGGAGACGCGACCCTGAAATTCTGTAAAACCGAGGCTGCTCCTCTCCCGCCGAGGCAGAGGAGAAGCAGGGCCAAGGAGCCTTGCAGGGCATGGGGGTATGGACCCAGGTAGCCGCCTCCAGCCCCGCTGCCGCCCTGCATCCCGACCCGCTTCGCCCGCAGAAGGTGGCAGTTCTTTGCCCAGGCTGGCGCGCAGCGGCAGGTCCCAAGCGCGGCCCCGCGCCTCCCTCCTCCCGGCTTGCTGTGGGCGCTGCCCCCT
Source organism: Nomascus leucogenys (assembly GCF_006542625.1). NCBI lineage: Eukaryota > Metazoa > Chordata > Mammalia > Primates > Hylobatidae > Nomascus > Nomascus leucogenys. Next base: position 138,293,780 of record NC_044385.1, on the reverse strand, counting down.
TGTCTACCGAACTCGGCCCCCGGCAGCAAGCCTCTCCTGCGGCCTCAGTGGTGAGAAGGCGGAGGCTACAAATAAAAAGACTCTGTCGGGGCAGAGCTGGCAACCACGGCCGAGGTCACCCAGGTGTCTGCGGCCGCGCCAGACCCCGCCAGGCCCAGAGCCAAGTGCAGAGCGTGGCGGCACCGGCGCTTTATTCCCTTTGCCCGCAGCCGGCCGTCTGGGTGGAAATTGGCTTTTCCTAGTGGTTTGCAGGAGGAAGTGGCCCAGGAGCGCGGGGTCCTTGCGCGGCGAGGCGGGGAGGGCGGACGCTCAGAAGACCGTCTTCTTTGTTTAGGCACCGGAGGCGGCCCCTGGGGCACTGCCCTCCCTCTCCCAGGCAAGGGTCCTCCCCGAAGGCCTGATCTGCCCCTTTCACCTGAAGGACTGGAACTCTTAAGGGCGGCGGCGTCAAAAAAATGACCCCCACCCCCTGCGGCTCGCGGGATCCTGCGGCCTTTGTGTTTCTCGTGCTGAGAACTATTTATGCCCGCGCGTGGCTGCTGGGTGAGGTCTCAAACATTCTGCTCTGCCGGCAAACCAGTGCCACGGGGGATTATTCTGCACGAAGAATATCTGTTCACTCACTCAGAGCTTCCGTCATCCTTGAAATGTCTTCCCAAATTTTCACCTCTTGATGATGTCTAACTTCGACAGCAACCGCACATAGGAACAGGAGGCATCCCATGACTGATCCCACATCACAGCAGATCACTGGTTTTTCGATTTTCACAACGTGGATTGCATTTGACTTCGTGCTTAACTCACACTTCGCCTTTTCTTTGAATAACCATCATGCCAGCTCTTCATTTTGGGAACTTAAACTTGTGGCTGGAAGGCCAAAATGAAGCTTTGGATTTTACTACAAAATGTGATGAACGGCAAATTTGTCCTTATGTAGATTAAAAGAATTCTCAGAGCTTTCTCTTGAGGACAGCGATTTCATTCTGCATTGCATATTCCTTCATGATAGGTATTTGGCAACTGATTAGGAATCTTTAGGCTAGTATCTACTTTATAATGAACAGAAGTCAAAACACTAATTTTAATTTGCTTTACTATAAGCTCAGCCCGAGACCATTTGTGTGTCCCATGAATGCACACACAGTTAATAAGGGCTTATTCGTTTCTTATAATAAGAAATAAGATGTTTGTGTCTTATATTTTCATTGATGGAATACAATCAAAGCATAATTTAATGCCTCCCAAACCCTCTTAAAAATATACAGAACAAATATTCTCCTGCCAAGGAAGGGGGGGTGCCGTTGTAAAAATAACTAAAGCTTCTCTCTGTCATTGATTTTAATTATATTTTAATGGAAAATCAGATGTTTAAAAGCAGTTTCCAGAGGTCTATAGGATTCATTAATTCTAAATGTACAGAAATGTATTTTCACCTTCCGGCTAAAGTTCACTATTTTCCCACGTAAAATATCTAACCACAGAATTTTGCTTCGTCTCCTACCGAGGTGCATGTGCCGTTCAGGAAGGTGGGGGTTGACTGGGACAGGTGTCAGCTCCAGCAAGCATCCCTGCCCGGGCGCGTGCAATGCACTGGATGTCTAATTTCAGCTGTGCGGTGGAACTGGGCCTCGGTCTTTTGAGGGAGGGGCAGGGAACACTTGCTCAGGGCAGATGTGCAGTGCGGATGTGGCGGAGGAACCCCGAGATTTCAGTGTTGAATTGTGGGGTGCAGCTGTGCAACCCCGGGAGGGTTGGGCCTCATGGTGGGGGAGCTTGAAGGATGAAGAGGATGCAGGTAGAAGGATGATGCCCTCATTACATGTGATTCCAGGGGTGAAATAATTTTCCGAAATCATCATTTGTAGTGGAGGGTTTTTGTTTTTTGTTTTTGTTTGTTTGAAATCAGCTAAAGCCAAATATGACCTTCACATTCAGGCACCATTTGCTTATCATCACCCAGGGCAGTGGCTTTCACGTTGTTGGAATTGACTTCATCAAAAAAATTATATAACTGGAGATTCTGCTTACCCATTCTTTATTAGAGGCAGTAATTTCACTATCACGGTAATATTTTAATATTTTTCTATGCAGTTTATCCAAGGACTTAAGCTGAACCAACTGATGAGCCATAAAATAATGAATTTCACTGGTTTGTTGAATTTCTGTACTTATGTTTAACTGAACACAAGCTTCCCTCTCATCTTCTCCTGCCCCGTTCTTTTTTCTCAACACTCAACCTCTGTAGTAAGCCAGATGCAATTAGAATGGAATGTACAAATTGTTGAATAGGAATACAATTGGTATATCAAAATCTCTGAATCGGAGCTGACCAGGGTCAATATTTCACTTGATTCCAGTCCTTGAATATAGAAGCACAGCTGCAATTATTGAAAGACTTCACCGAGGAGTTAGATATTGTCAATGGGGTGAGTTTGAGTAATTGTCATTCAAAAGAGGAAGAGTCTGCTGATATGTGTGTGTATAATATTGTAATAATGTTATATGCTATAAAACAAAAATAACCCATGTTATATAGGAAGAAAGGGCCTTCTCAGTCATTAATTAATTCACAATAAAAACAAACTTCATTTGAAAAGTTAAAACAATTGTAACATTTCTAGTATTTCTTGACTATGCTAATTCATAGGTGATATGCACATGAGTAGGTTGAGCCAGACTTTCCAGTCTTTGGAGGCAAGGTCACAGCTTTGTGACCTGCAGTTGCCTGGAGCACTGGTTGGTGACTTCTCTAATCCTCAATTTTCTAATCCATAAAGTGGAGATATTAAATCCTACATGGTAGGATTATTATGACAACTGAACGATGTCATGAATGTAAAAGCACCTGGACCTGGCACTCAAAACATCACTGGAACACTCTAATTTTTTTCACTTGGTCTTCTTGGCATACCCACTCACATGGATTCCCTGTCTCAAGGGATGATGGAGAGAGTGAGGTCAGGCCAAGAAACACCTTACTTTCTTAGGGAAAACCCCAAAAATGTGTCCAGTGTGGTGCGTGCTGTGCATCCAGCATCGCCTCCTAGCCAGAGGTCTTTGTCTGCAGCACCTTAGACCCTGACCTATGTTGACATTTCAATGTTCTCTTCCTAGTGCTCCTTTCTCAGAAGTCCTTAAACATCTCCAGTCACTAACTAAAATTCGACACTCTGTCATGTTCTGTCACATGTAACCCAACTGGCCTTTGTAGGAACAGTGGGCATATCTAAAATTCTTATTGCTTTTGCTCATAAAGGCTTATTTATGGACCAGAATTAAAATGCAATTGGAATACACATTTCCTATTTCATAAACTACAGGATTTGGAGGTCTTACCCCTTACTTGCTTGGGGAGTTTTAAAAATTTTGGACCTTCATTCATTTCTTCATTCATTCATTCCTTTCATTCATTCATTCATTTCAGAAACATTTCCCAGTATCCTCCTATGTGCCGGGCACTGCACTGGGCCTGGGGATGTAAAGGTGATGGAAAGTAGGTTCCGTCTTTGTCCTCACAGAACGTGGGTGAAGCCTCGCTGGTGGTATTTGGCTGGTTACTTTCCTGGGCTGGCCCCTCTCTGCCTCTCTCTGATATTCTTTCTTTCCATCTGTCATGCACTTCTTACAGCTTTTTTTGCCTTTTGCTTTTATTTTTATTTCTGGTGAGGAGTTTTTCCCCTTCTTTCCTGTTGGGTCTATGATCATGGAGCTACAATAAAGATTCCTTGGTAGTAAAAGTTGATGAAGTTTTTTTTTTTTTTTCTGGCTTTGATTCTGCATGATGCTAAAGCCTCTGAATAATTCAGTCTACATTTCACTACACTGGTGCTTGTTGAGCTTGATGTAGGCAAATGTCTGGGCATGACTCTGGGCAGCTGCTTCGCTCTTCCAGGACCCCAATTTTCCAAGCTCAAAAATAAGGCAGCCAAACTCAATGGGTTCTGAATCCACCTTTCGAATCTAATGCTTCATGGTTCTAAAATTAAATAATGGAATATTTCGTCATGGTTTAGACCCCCAGGGTCTAATTTCCTGATCTGTGAAGTGGGTATAAAAATGTGTTAGCCTCCCAGGAACATTAGTGTTCTGAGAGGAATCCAGAAGCTTCTAAACATGTCAAATGCTTATTATTATAGATAAGTTTTATTCTTTTCCATGTCAATGGGGCAATAAGGCACAAGATGAGAGGGAGCCCAATGATAGCCCTGTTAAGACAAGTGCTTCCTGCTATTTACATTTTGCAGCTCTGGCAGAGTACTGGGTATTAGGAACTCAAAGAGTGATTTCATAAAGGAAAAAAAAGTGTAGTTTATACCAAAATGGAATAAACCCCCTTTTGAGTAACAACAATCTGCATAAATGCTTTAAGAAAGCCTATAATTATGATAAAAATGTTGCTCAAAGTTAAAATTATGAAGCAATCAAGATTTATAAACAGTCTCTCATCGACTTTTAATCATTCTTTCTTTTTTATATACAAACTGTACACAATATATGCTTGTAATATATCATGCTATACATTTTATTTTCAGTAATTTAGCTGAGCAAAATATATGTGAGGTGACATTGAGAAACTAGGTTATATATGCACGTGATTATGGGCATGTAGCTGCTTCCAGTATGCACGCACGCATGCACACACACACACACACACACACACACAGTGATAGCTATGCATCTTTTTTGGTATCTTACACAGAAAAGATGCATGCTTTTACTGTATCAGAATCTCTTTAAAACTTTAATTAGTATAGCTTTTTTGGCAATATTTTGGAAAAGTATGACATGCATACGAGTATTAATACCCTTTTGCCAAAAAATTTTAATTACTGGATGACTGAGGGCAAAATTGACCAGATTGATCAATATTTGTCTATATTGGGCAAAAATTGCCTCAGTTGAGTAGCGGGAAATAAACAATATGGTGGCCATATAAAGGGCTGACCTAGAATATGAGTTTGTAAGTGCTGTGTTTGGAACTTTCTGTTGAATGACTGTAAAATGTTCAAGCTTAAATTGAAGAGGTTAACATAAGGAGACCCTGATAGCAATAGACACTTGTTAATTGGCAGGTTTATGTCAGGGATCCAAAAACAATTCTAGAAAGTTTCAGTAATTGCATGAGTGTGGTACCTGGCACCTAGAACTCCTTCCCTGTAGGCCATCCTTTTCTGCTAATGTCAACTTCACGTTTGTTATAATACCCTCTAGCATACTAGCCCAATCCACCTAATTCTAGCTTCTTCACTCAGTTGGTCCTAGCTACATAAAATGAAACATATTAGAGGCCAAAGAACTAACTCGTAGGTTTAAAATGACTTTTTAGGTAAGATTTTATTATCTGAAGATTTGAAAGAGAAAGATTAACTATTGAAACTCTATTGCCTCAACAAATAGCGACCTAGGATACATTGATTCTTCTCAGGCAAAGATCCTCAGCTGGCTCTGTGTTCTCTCAAAGGCATATTCCTTCTCTCCTGAAGGCTCACCCATGAGAGCTGTATCAGCACCTGCTGAAACTTTGGCTCCTACTCCTAAGAATACATTTCTGAACTTGATCTTGTTGCTGGAAATGTCTCTGTGGAATTCCATTTTGCCGCAGGTATAACCTCAGATCTTCCAAGGTCTGCTGGCTTTCCAACCTCATCTTCAGCTTCTGTTTCCAGCCCAAGGACACTCCGTTCACTCCTGCTGCGGGGCCTCCTTGCCATCTGCTCTTTGTGCAGGTCCCCGGTGCGCATTCATCTCTCCAAATTCTCCCCTCAGCCTTTCATCTGGCCCACTCATCTCCCGAGCCACATGTTTAAAGAGGCTTCCTCCCCCATCTACGTTAGGGTGCTCAGTTGTATTTTCTCACTGCACTCTCTACTTTCAGCACACAATATCCATCATAATTTAACTGCAGATTTAGATTTGTGGTTATTTGTTTCATGTCTAATTTTTCCCATGGACTGTCTACTCCATGAGGGCAGGGCTCATCACATTTGGCCCATACTGTGCCTAGTGCCCAGCACATTGAATATGCTCAATAAATACTTGTTCGATGCATGCAGATCAGCAATGATGGGTGGCTGTCTATGGTGGAGAAACTGGTATTGAAGTAGTGCCCAGCAATAAGCAACTGTAAAACCTGACAAAATCTATGAGGCAACTGTTTTCCAGTGGTGGGCAACAGGTGTTCCCTAAGGACCTGTGAATGAAGGAAAATTCTGGAAATGAGCCCCTGCCCTGGTCTCTGCCTGTGAACAATTTCCTGGCCATGACCAGGAGGCTGGAACCCAGGGAGAGTATGGTGGTCACTCTGAGTTGGGAAAGCAGAGGTCAAAGTTTGAAGTACCTGAAGCAGCTGGAATCCATAGGGTCTAAGAGTAGAGAGCAGAGAGCCAAGTAACAAGATGGTCTGTGGCTGAGGGCTGGGCTCCCCACGAACAAGGCAGAAATAACCAAGGCTTATCGAAAGAAGCTCGCAGGGGATTGAGAGTTAAGCAGAAAAACGGGAGGTTGAGCAGTGGAGTGCTGCCAGAGTTCCAGTCCTGCCAGGGTGGAGAGATCTTAATGCCACTTTAACACGTGTGGCGTCCAGATGAGATGCCAGACAGACTGCTGTAGGTGGTGGGATCAAATGCTAGTGTAAGACCACTCTAGTCCTGCCCTAACAAAACCTAATATCAAGCTCTGCAAAGACACACAAGGGATATAGAGGTTGAAAGGTAAGTCTGGCAAAGTTGGAGGGGCTTGGGAAGCACTTTGGACTTCCAGAGATATGCTCACATTCACAGAGATCATTCAGCGATTGAACTACCTGCTGTCCTAAGAGTCAATAACGGAAAAAGGAAGGTACCAAAATCCAGAGTCTCTACAGCATTTTATCCACAAAGTCAGTATCAGTGGAAAAAAATCAGCAGACAACTGAGAAACAGGAAAATGAGATTCATAGTCAAGAGAAAAAGCAGTCAAAAGAAACCAGTCCTGGGATGGCTCAGATGTTGCACTTAGCAAAGATCTTAAAGCAGCTTTTACAACATGGTCAAAGAATTGAAGGAAAATGTCGTCTTAACAAGCAAACAGATTGAGAATCTTAGCAACAAAATGGAAATGATAAAGAACCAAATGGAATTTAAGAATCTTAAAAGTATAATAACTGCAACGAAAAATTCACTAGATAGGCTTGATGGCAGGTAGGGAATATCAGGAGGAAGAGTTGTTAATTTGAAGACATCAGCAGATGTCATCCAGTAAGAAGAACAGAGAGAAAGCTAGAAGGAAAAGGGGTGGAGCCTCAGGGACCTGTGGATAATATTAAATGGCCTAACATGCATGGAATTGGAGGCCCAGAGGAGAAGCAAGTGATATTGGGCATCACCTTTTTGTTTTTTTGGCTGGATATGCCAAATAATGACCAGATACTTGCCTAAGTTGATGAAAAACATAACTTTCATATCCAAGAATCTAATCAAACTCCAAGCAGGAGTATGCAAAATAAAAAGACAACCATACCTAGGCACATTGTAGTTAAACAGATAAAAAAAAGATAAGGGAAAAATCCACACATACAGGGGTCTATGTGGACCCCTGTACAAAATACAAGGAGGCCAGAAACAATGGAAGGGCATTTTTACAGTGATGAAAGAAAAACCCCACAAATCTGTCAAGCCACAGCAATTCTGTATGAAACAAAAACCTCCTTCAAACAAAAGCTGAAAAAAGACCTTTTAACATCAGTGAAGGCTGACGGTATTCCTAGCAGAGGCCTGCCTTACCAAAATTCTGAAGGAAGCCCTTCAGGATTATGGGTGCTGGGGAAGAAATGAAGAGCAGCAGACGTGGAGGAAGGTTTTTCTTCTTCCTGTAATTTACTTAAAAGAAAATTAAGTGTTTAAAAAGTAAGTCTCCCCTTTGGAATTACTGTTGGCTTATCAGATGCCCGAGGATGTCAAATGCCACCACGTCCTTGGCTTCACTAATTAATTCCAGCAAACTGAATGTTTATTTACAGGTGAAGCAAAAATGAAAGACAGGGTGTGAAACAACACAAGGTTGAGAATGATGTTTTATCACAAAGCAAAGGGAAGCTCTGGGAGTCAGTGAACTTTCAGGATACCTTGCCAACCATGAATTGTTAACCCAATCTTCTCAAATTTCTTGAAGATGAAATGCCTACTATCTTCCAGTCAAAAACTAGGTTATGTGGAGGAATTATTGAGTTCTTCAAAAATATAATAAACATGCTGACTTCTCTGCATTATTACATTGTTTCTATGCCTATTTCTCAATCATCCCGAGAGTCCTTGAACGCATTAAAGACAAGGCACAGAAATGTAGAGGGAGGAATCTGGCTCATTTTTAAAATGGAGATTTGTTTGCAACATAACCTGAGTATTATCTTTCATATTGCTGCCCAAGGGCATTTGAAATAATTTCTTCTTAAAAGAGGTTCAGGGGAAAGTCTTTAGAGCTGGAGAGTTACTTGACTCTGGGCCTCTCTGTATAATGATAAAATAAAGATGCATTTCCTTTGAGAATTAGAAAAAATAGTAGCCAAACATTCGCTCTAAGACTTATGTGGTTTTTCTTCCTCCCTTCCCGTTTTCCCTTCTCTCCTCGAGATAATTTACTATTTGTAGTTATATGCATCCTCCATTTTAAATGAATTACAATCTGGAATGAAAGAAAGCATGTTTCATCCTGAAATTTAATACTTGAAAAAAAGTACTTACGTCGTTCGAATAAATGTAGTATTGCCTGTGAAGACATCTAGTTTCTCATTCTATATATATATGTATATATGTATATATATGTATGTATATATGTATGTATATATGTATGTATGTATATATGTATATATCGTTATTGTAAAGACATCATTATCAATATATACATATATACGTATATATGCATATATGTGTATATATGTATATATGTGTGTGTATATATATACATTTTTGCTACTTAACATTGGAGCACATTTTTGTTTTACCATCCTCATAGCCTTGGAGGTACAGCACGTGCACACACGTACGTGCACACACGAACACACACACAACACACATGCACACAGGCACACGCATGCACACATGTTCACACGTGCACACACAAATACACAAACATACATGTACACATGCACACATATGTACACACGCATGCACACATGTACACACACATACACATGCATACACATACACACCCAGAACTCTTTCATCCTCTTTTAATGAGATCGACACTTACCAAGGTCTTTTACTTGAAGCCGTGTTCTCTACCTTTCTTCCTGCCCTCTATAAAATGCTCTCTCAAAAACTGAAATTCTTCGCATCAATAAAAGCATCTGAAAAAACGTGTTTTATGTGCCAGCTGGATAGTAATTTGCAGGGATAGAAACTATTGTTAAAAGGGCAATGCTGAACAAAACGTACATATTATCTAACTTATGTAGACTTATGTTTGCTTATATTTAAAGAGATGATTGGCACATGGTTGAGCGTTCTTTTTTATTTGCACCATTACTGGATTTTTCTCATGTCTCCTTGATGTTATTCAAGGGCTGTCCATCCGAGCTTTGTATCTTGAAGATGACATACTCCATGACCTGTAGTGTGGTCCCCAGCAGGAGCTCCTGAGAAACGCTGAATCTTGGGCCCCACCCCATGCCCACAAGTCTGCATTCTAAAGGAATCCTGGGAGGTGCTCCCCCAAAGCATAGGTCGACAGATTTTTCTACTAGGTTGATGTTTACTCAGATGGCTTTAGAGAAAAACAATATTTGTACTTCTTTGTGGCAGGCTTATGCAATGAATCCCCAGAGAAGTGAATAAGAATTTGTAATTACTGTTTTGATACTTTTCTGGAACGTGTGTTTATATGCAGTGTTTTACACAAAAAAGATTGTTTTATATTTTACAATAATGATAAAAATGCATTATGGTGTTTCTCCAAGTCCACTATCTAAGGCAATTCATGAGATATTTTAGGGTCACACTACTTTAAATGCTAGTTTAGCATGTGAGTACTTATTTAATGTCTGGTTACTGATTACCATCCCATGCTGTTTGTCCTTGCTAAAATATAAGCTAGTTTTACTGATTTTAAAAAATGTAAACTTGCTCTCAATCCTATGTACTTCGTAAAATAATTGGACATTTGGGTTATAACTCTTCTGTCATTTTAACATTGAGGAAAGTCAAGGAGAATTGAAATAAAGTAAATATCCTTGGAATGCTGGTATGGGTTGGGAAGCAGGGACTTGGGCGTACAGCTGAAGACTAGAAACAGCCTCTAAATTCATGTTACCTCTCTCCTCTCTGGATTTCTTAGGCCATTATTTACAAGCTGTCAAATTTTATGGTTGAAGTAATTTGTATGAACTATGCAGTGAAAGCACATTTTATCCATTGATTTCCTGGCAGTTCGTGGTTGCCACTCATCTCCTGAAGAACACTTTCTTCTTTCACAAAGCATAGATTAAAATATCAGTCTTCAATCCTGTCTCTAATGCAGAGATAGAGAGAGCAGGTTTTGAGGTTTCGTACTGCTACTCCTCCCAGAGAGCTACAAAAGCAAATAAAAATCTTCCCTATGGGAAGATGATGATATCCCAGGCCTCAAATTATATGTTCAAAAATTTAAAAAATTACTGTGCCAGTAGATAGTGGAAGATGGCCAGACACAAGGAGACCAAACACCATTAAATGAGATGAAACAGAAATAAGAGACTCCAAAAACAGAACTACAGTGACTCCAGACACTGAAGCCAATAGATGAGGTATGCATTATATTTAGTATGTAACAAGAGATTAAGCAAAGCTCTAAAAAAAATGGTCAGGGACTTGGAAACCCCAAAAGTAAAATAGAAATTTTTAAAAACTCTGAAGAAAAAAAATAAGAAGTCACTGGATAGATTTAAGATCAGATTAGATATAGCTAAAGAAAGAATTTGTGAACTGGGAGATTGTTCAAGAGTAAACCTAAAAATCATCGTGGAGAGATGAAAAATGAAAACCTCAGAAACAAAAGTAAGAGACATAGAATATACAGTGTGAAAGTCCAACAAACGCTTGAGTCTTAAAAAGAGAAGAGAACAAGAATGGAGAAGGAAACATAGTTGAAAAGATAATGGCTGATAATTTTCCAGAACTAATACAGAAAATTGAAATACAGATTCAAGAAACCTGGTATGTCCCAAGTGGGATAAATGAAAGGAAATTCATAGCTGGGTACATTAGAGTGAAACTGCAGAAAACCAAAGGCAGATGAGACTTATAAGCAGCCAGTGATGGCAGGCAGACTACCTTTAGGAACAGTGCCTTCCCCAGCTGGCTTTCAAACAAAAGTAGACACAAGAAAATCGTGGAGTGATGCTTTCAGGCAGGGCTGGGGCGAGGGCAGGAGATGAGGAGCCTGCCTCTGGTGCACAATTTAAGGAGATGCCACAACACTGAGTCATCAGGATGAGGAGTAGCTCTTGACTGTGCTGGAAGAGCCTGCAGATGTCGCCTTTACTCCCAGCGTCAGGGGAAGTAGCTGTTTCAGGAGTTTTGAAGCAATAATATGGTTAATCAAATATGAAAACCCTCTTAGCCTAGGAATTTTGCATGTTTTTTAACCAACCTTAACAAAAATTTGTGAAAGAGCAGAGCAAAGAAAAAAAAAAACCAACTCTACCACCTTAAATAATCATTTTTATATGACCCTCCTGATCTTTGTTTGTATGGATGTGGTTTTCCATAGTTGTACAATTGGGCTCCATCCATGTGTCCCTGTCCAGCTGGGAGGTGGGACAGCTCCTTTCCCTGCTCCTGGGAGGGACTATGACAGCATGGGGTGTCAGTTTCCCAGGGCTGCTATCACAGAGTCCCACAACTGCTGGCTTCAAACAATAGAAATTTGTTGTCTCACAGTCTGGAGGCCAGACGTCTGAAATAAGGTGTCCACAGGGCTGTGCCTCTCTGGGACTCCGGGCAGGGTCCTCCCTTGCCCTTCCCAGCCTCTGGCAGCAGCGGTCCAGCCTCTGTGTTTCGTGGCTGCACTCTGGCCTCGGCCTCTGTCTGCACATGGCATCCCCTTGTGTGTCTCTGTCTTCATCTCCTTTTGGGTCTTCTCTTCTTACAAGGACTCGGGCATATTGGATGTAGGGCCCTTCCTACTCCAGTGTGACCTCATTTTAACTAACCCCATCTGCAAAGGCCCTATTCCCAGTAAGCTCTCATTCTGAGGGGCTGGGGGCTAGACTTCCAAATGGCTTTTGGGGGACCCAGTGTGACCCATAGCAGATAGCGAAGCAGAGAAGGCAGCAGTTGACAGCCCTCAGCCTTCTCTAATCCTTGCAGACTCCAAGTGAGACCACTGGGGAGTCTTTCTCTGCTCACTTCAATATAACACCTTGTTGGGCTGGAGATTCTTTTTCACTGTTAAGCTGGATTCCAGTGGTTCATCTTCCTAGTAAATAAAAAAGTGTGCTAACTTCACAGAAAACAGTCCCAATCTCACGTTAATTCAATTCTTTGTTTTTCCAACAGCAAGTATTCTTCCTCCCAGCCCCCTGGCATCAGACTAAATTAACTACTTATGCTGTCTTAAGAGATCTAAGGATTCTGTCTTAAGAGATCTAAGGACTCAGTCTGAGGAGGAGTCTTAACATGTTCTCAAGTAAATACCATAGATCTTTCTGAGAATGCAACTAGGAAAATCAGTGGTTTCACTGGTCTTAAAACAATTTGGTCTTTTAAAAAAGGTTTTAAAGGTATTAACATAGCCAAAGGTCAAGCTTCATTTCAATGAATAGCTGACCCTCTTAGTGAGACAAAGCATGCTGTATGTTTCCATGCATATGCTATAGTTTGTTTGAGATTTACCTTTTTTTGCATGAAAAAGTGAGCACTTGTCAATTACCCACTAGGAAAGTGTTGTGATAGAGAGGTTATTTTTCAATAATTGCCTGAATAAAAACCATTTATGCAACATGCCATTTCTGCTGCATGTGTGCCAACAGGCAGCACAGCTTGGCGAGGGACCTCCCCTCACTCCTGTCCCACCCGAAAACAGTGCAGTGCAGCATGGATTTGAATTCTCTAGGAAAGAAAATGCTAACTAAAGTTACAGCTGCTAATCTTTACCATACTCAGTCTCTATAAGGAATGCGATATTGCTTGCTTTTGCCCTGTGAGATTTTAGGTGTATGAAGATGAAAGAATAAATCGATTCTACTTTCAGTTTTCCTCCTCTGGGTAAATGTCACTACTGTGCACTGGGCTGAGACTTGTTTCTCTTCCTGCCCACCTCCCACCCCTCAACAGGACCTGGCAGCTCGATTCCTAGTTGAAGGAGCACAGGGCTGCGGGTGACTGGTGCCGGCCAGAGGCTTGAGCCCAACCTGTGGGCCGGGGCCACCATAAAATATGAGGGTGGGGCCACCAGCAAGTCCTGTCTTGGAAATCACGGAGGTGTGAGAATCATGGAACTGCAGCTTCCCATACATTTTGGAAGGGAAGCAACACATGCACCCAAACCTACTTTTGGTGGCTTCATTCTGCACCATAATTCTGTGATTGCTGTGGGTGCTGATGCAGTTTGTAGCTCCACATTCTCATGCTGATGCTCATACAGTTTCACCACTGCCCACAGCTGGAAAGCAGGGGCTTCTGGCACCAAGTGCTATGGGAATGATTTAACACAAGCACCAAATGTTGATGCCTAAGATTCATCTTGCTCAGTTTTATCCCTGTTTCTCTTCCATGAACACATTCATGTGGAATCCACCCAGATGGCATGAGGGTTTATTGAAAAATTTTTTATGAATCTGCTCATTTTTATCACCACAAAACTGTATTTAAAGAAGATAAATTATTTTTCTTTGCATTCAACAACCCCAGCTTATCCCCCAAGTAATCAGAGAGTAATTCAAGGTGATCGAGCGTTTAGCGCTGAGCTTTCTGGATGAAGGAAATGTTCTGTGTCTGGTCTGTCCCCTGCTGTGGTCACTGGCCACACATGGCTGCAAAGCACTTGAGGTATGGTGAATGCAAGAGAGGAAGTGCATTTTTAATTGTATTCAATTTACAGAGCTGCTACCTTGAACTTCGCAGGTGTAGACGCATTGAAGCTGGTGTGGTTGCTCATCTTCCTAACAGAGCTCCTTAGCAGGGAGAAATATATTTTAGATTTCCTTCAAATCAGTGTTTGAAACACCTGTAATAATTGTCATTCTCACGAAGGAAATTCATCCTATTTTACAGCAGAAACACAGGAAACAAGGAGTTATGGAGACTGGCTTAGGATGTAGGAGGATTAATTGATTTTTTTTTTTTTTTTGGTTGATGATTATAGATGTAAAAGTGACTCAGTTTCTTGTTAATTCCCCAGGTAGCTTTTACTGAGACCCTTGCTTGAAGTAGGAGATCCAGGCTCTGGAGATGGAGCCGGGAGAAATTATAACCTCATACACACAGAGCTTGCTCCATGCTCCCTCCAACTGGCTCCTGACTCCTGACGCCCACCCCGTCTAGAAAGCTCTTCCCTCCAACACACGACATGCGTGTGGCTCTTCCCTTTGCTCCTTGCCTCTCTGCTGGAATGCCCCTCATCTCAGAGCTGTCCCTGCCTAACCCCTGCTCTCACTCCCTACACCCGCCGTGATTTTCTAGAAAGCACAGATCACCATTGGACATTGGCACAAGGTGGCCTTACTTGCTACTGGTGTGTGGGGGTACATTTTGGCCAAGTGAAGCCCGAGACCCCTGCTCTGCAGCCAAGCAGAAGTGTTGAAGAGCCGCTGTACGAGATGTCTAAGGAAAGGGAGCCAAATGGGAGGTGAAGCTGTCCTGCGGCTGAGAGAGATCACCGGGAGAGTTGAGAGCCACTGGGGGAGGAGCAATGAGGGGCACTGCATGGGTGTGCCCAGGATTTGGAGGTCAGGGAAGTGAGGGAGAACCTGCAAAGGAGACTGAGAAGGCAGAGAAGCAAGAGAGGGCGGGATCTTGGAAGCTGGTGAAGAAATAAGGATAACTTTGCCCACTCCTGACAGAGAAGTCGGACGGAGACAGAATTGGCCTTGGACTCAACTGTGTGGAGTCAATTCTGTGGACCTTGGCCAGTGCCGCTCAAGTGAGTGCTGGTGTGATCAGCAGAGAGCAGAAGGAGGTGAAGTGGAGACCTGGCACACGCCAGCCTGGAGGGCTTCGCTTAGATAGGGAGGAGGGAACTCCATTATTTATAAAAACAGACGGCCAGCATGCGCGATGCCATTTGCAACTGGGATATCCATGATGACGGTGTGATTTACTCACAAGTGATAAGAATGTAGTTGACCCAGCGTATGTATGTAGATTCATCCTAAATAAATGATTGGATTAGGAGTTCCAGGATTTTTGCCTTATTTAAAATATATGCTAATCACTGGTCGATATACATCTTTTCAAATAAATCTATTTGAACATAACAAAAAACCTTAGGATGGGAAAATAGCATCAGTAAGCCCAAATTTGAGTGATGCAGAGTGTGAAGGGGGCTGGAGAGACATTCCCATTTTTTTCTCCCAAAGTTACGTTTAGATCCAGAAATAATTTTGCTTACTAAAAAAAGAAATCCCAGAATCCTCTTTCAGAAAATTTTGAAATATGACGATTAATTTAACCTTTCTAGAAGACTTCAAGACATTTCAAGATGGACATTTTTGTGCCGGTAGAGAAGTTCCTTCTGTCTCTGATACTAATAAAGAAAACCTTCTCTGCCTCAAATTTGCCTTAGAAAACACCAGGCAAGCACTACACTTTGATGCCTAAGATCCTTCTTACTCAGTTATCAGTTTCTCCTCCATGGGCAAATTCATGTGGAATCCAGCCAGACGGCAACAGGGTTTATTGCAACAAGTTTTCAAATTTGAAGTCATTTTATTTTTCAAAATTTTCAAATTCTAAGCCATTGCATTCGAGCCGTTCAAAATGGCTTCAAAAATGCCAAGGGCTGTTTCTGTAGTCCTGACCGCCGAAGACCGTCCATCCCACCCAGAAAGGCGTTCTGGAGGTCCGAGACAGAGCTGACAATGAAGCCTCCACATAGAGGTAGGAGCTGTGCTCACCCCTGCCTCCGACTGCTGTAAAATGAATGGCCCCTTCATCGTTGACCAGCTATTGCTGGGTCTTTCCAAATGGCTCAAGTCATACACACAGCTCCATGGCTCACAGGTAGCAGCAGTTCCTTTGCCGCAGGTGCCCTGGTAGAGGCAGTCAAGCAATGGTTCTCATCCCGTGTTTGCTTGTTTGACCAAACAAGATAAGGTGGAAGAAAAGACAGGATGGCTTGCCCACAGCCGGAGAGAACACGGTCCGGCCCCTCTCTGTAGAGCAGCCGTGGGTCCTGGAGACAGAGGTTTCTGAGACACCCTCAACTCATGAACGAGCCCAGCACATGTGCCAAGAGATTCCCAGACAGAAACGACGACGGGGAAACAGTACCGAGGTATAAACTTACGCATTTTCATTGTAGGTATATTTCAGCTTTTGGTTTTCAAAGAGCCTTTTGGATCCCAGCAGAGGCAAAAGATTTAGAGAAATAGTTTTCAATGCCATGGTTGAGGCCGTTATCAGTAGTTTTGGGAAGAACGCCCTCCTTAGATTTGATATGGACTCGCCTGGTCAGACAGGAGCAGAGGCACACTCGCAGGGGGAAGGGAGAAGGGTTTAAATAAAGGAAATACTTACAAATATGTGGGCAGAATTAGGGAGAACCAAGAGCAACTAGGAAGCCTCCTGGGGCTGGTGTCAGCAGGTGGGCACCGTTGTCTCCCCTCAGCAGCAGGGAAGGGGAGCTGACCTGGAGACGCTGCGAGAGCTGGGTCTAAGAAAGGGCTGTGCACCATGGCCGCTGGCGGAGACGCGGAGAGAGCTGGGTCTAAGAAAGGGCTGTGCAGCTTGGCCGCTGGCGGAGACGCGGAGAGAGCTGGGTCTAAGAAAGGGCTGTGCACCATGGCCGCTGGCGGAGACGCGGAGAGAGCTGGGTCTAAGAAAGGGCTGTGCAGCTTGGCCGCTGGCGGAGACGCGGAGAGAGCTGGGTCTAAGAAAGGGCTGTGCACCATGGCTGCTGACGGAGACGCGGAGAGAGCTGGGTCTAAGAAAGGGCTGTGCACCGTGACCACTGGTGGAGACACGGAGCTGCTGATCTGCAGCCCCAGGAGAGATCGGGGGATACAGGTCCCAGCTCCCTACTTTTCCTGCCCTCCAGGCCCCTGCCATCCTTCCCAGTGATCAAGCCCACCCACAGGCCCAAGTCCCCTGGAAATCAGCTTCCAGGACTCAGAAGAGGGTGGAGGACAGGGGAGGGTGGAGAGGGGGGCTGCAGGGCCGAGTGCAGAGTGCCCAGTCCGGCCCTGTGAGGGGAGCTGGACTCCCCTTCTCTTCCCTTGGCGCTGAGTGGGGTGGGGCTGGGGAAATGATGTACACGCTAGGATTCAAGAACACGTGCACACACGGCCTGGGCGGGTGCAACTCTGAGGATGTGACAGCCACACGGAAGCATGTCCGGCTCTCAGGCCTGCTGTCCAGGCAGGCAGGGCTGGAGCCAGGCCTCTGAGTCTGGGCATCTCCGGGTGGCCCTGGAGAGCACTCTGTGTCAATCTTGCCCGGAGAAGGGTGCGTCAGTGCGGAGCCGTCACGGTGGGCCTGGCCCTGCTGCTGGGGAAGATGCGGGGCCCCAGGCTATGTGTGTGTAGTTGCAGAGCTTGAACTCTCATTTGACAAATTTCAGAGAGATCTCGTGCACTCGGAGCCGTTTGCATCACTGGGGCCGTTTCTAAGGCGAGAGGCGCAGTGCGACCCCCACGCAGCTCACCCTGGGAAAGGCGGAACCACCTGCCCGACTGGCTCTTGGCAAGGGCCTCAAATCCTCGACACGTGGGCTGAACCGCCCCTGCCACTCGGTAACTGGGTGACCCAAGGCAAGCTACTTCTCAGCTTCAGCTTTTCATCTGAATAAATGGATAATCTTATGGTGAGAATCAGCACTGTCTCTGATCCATGCTAAGCATCAAGAAATAGCTTCTAATTTGCTGTTGGTTCAACAATAACAAGTCTGTCTTCCAATGATAAATGCAGTGACTGGCGCGTTGTTTGAAGACATAAACCTGGTATCATTAATCTGCTAGATTTTTGACCTTGGGAAAATCTCTGGTTCCTAGATGGTTTTATCAGTGGAATAAAGTATTTGGAGAGGACGAGATAATCTGTAGGCTCCAGTTCTGATATGCTCTGCATTACAGGGAAGGACAATAGGACCACTTGGCCAGAGGACACTGGGCAGTTCCCTTTAGGTCTCTAAGACATGAGGGAGAACCGCCTGGGTATGAAGGAGATGGGAGATGGGGCAGAAAAGATGAGTCCCAGATAAGAAGCCCAAGGAACAAGAGACTTCTGAAATGGGGACAGGAGGGCAGTGGCTCATCCTCTAGATTGGGGAGAACTTTTCTCTTGGTTCTTGTCATGGTGCTGGAAGCAAGTATGTTTCCCTGTTCCTGGGACCCAGACTCACACACATATGGGTGAACTGGGCCACACTCCAATGTGCTTCGTCTCCCCTGAGATCCTGTGAGGAGGGAAATGCGGAGCCCTCATCAGACAGGCCTTAAGGGTCACTGCTTCCTGCTTCTCCTGGCAGCTGCCCTGAGGGTGCATGGGTCATTCTGACCGTCTGCAGGTTCCAGGAACTAGGCCTCCTTCCACAGGGAGAAGGACATTCCACTAGCAGGGATGGGGCCGCCAGGGCAGCAGAGACCCTGGGCCTGTCCTGGAGAGACACCTCCCGTGGCCTTGCTTACTACAGGATCCCAGACCTTCACACACTAGTGGCCAAGGTACAAATAACTCACTCATCCCCGAAACTTTACGCAATGAGAAGTCAGTCACTGCTAAGATTCCAAACATAACACTAAGGCCTAGATTAAAATAGATTTATCCAGCTGTTAGATTTCTATCTAAGGCCAACGAACTTCTCCCAGGAGTCTCCTGGAGAGGGTCAATGAATGGGTTTGGGTGTGGGCCATCTAGGAGCAGTGGAACCCGAAACCAGATTGTGTGCCAGAGGCTGCTTCCAGGCGGAGCAGCACCACAAAGCTGCCCCTAGGGAAGAGCCTGGGATTCCCATGGGATTTGGAGAGTGCAGGCATGAGGCACGGGCTGAGATTCACCCTGTGAGCCAAGTTATTTCCTCTGCACAGCAGTCCTGAATGCAAAAGCTAGCCTGTCTCCATTTGGAATCAACATCAGAAATGACTCCTGGCGCTGCTTTTTTATTTTAATGGGTCATAAGGAGAATTCCATAGAAGAGGCTACAGCAGGCGAGCCTGAGGCAGAGGAGAGGTGACGCTCACGGGGGATTCTGGCCATTGTTCCAATGCGCTGTGAGTGACGGGGGACCCTGGGCAGTGAGTGCAGACAGGGGTGTGGGACTGCTGCTTCCAGATACACTGTAGCTACTCCGGTTGCTGCCCAAACTGGAGTCGGTATCTACTGGTCCTGCGGGAATGAATGCCTTACTAATGACCATGAATTCAGACAGAGTGTGAGGAAGAACAAGGCCTCTTTAGTATTTGGGACATTCCAGATTTAGGGATATGGAGGGCTCTGCTTATTAGGTCGTGGGCTTTGTCCGTGTGGACACACATTGGGTTGGAAATGGCCCTTTTCACAAAGCATGCCTTCTTTCCTCATCCGGTGGGTGTGTTTTCGTCAACCGCAGAAGCTGGAGAGCTTGCAGGAGCCACAGTTCCTGACCCCTCTGCAGCTGGGATTCTGCACGCCACTTCCATTTCCCCACTAGCTTCTCTTACCTATGGAGATGTCAAAGCAGAGGCTAAGTGGGTGCCATCTCCTTGCTGCAGGTGGCCATCTCCTGCTACCTGGAGAGGCTGCACCGTCGGACACTCCCACAGCACAGCCCCTGCACCAGCAGTCTTGTGTTGAGGACTGGGTTTGTGTGGAAAGGTGGAACACCCAGCTGAATGGCTGAGTGACATTTGTAACTCCCTGATCCTGGTTGTATGTCTTTGACCTGAATCTGGTGGTTTTGGTGCACCTGCTTCCCCATTTTCAACTTGTGGCAAAGGCTGCCAGTGGGTCAGGTCTTTGGGGCTCTACGAGCCAATCCTGGAGGTCCCACCAAAGCCCTGTCTGCCAGCCCTGCTCCAGAGGGCCCTCAGCTCGCCCTGGAGCCCCCGTGGTGGTTTCCGTTTCTTTTGCTTAGCCATCAATGGTACAACTCACTGTTCCCCAAGGTGGAATATCTTTGTTCATTTATTTATTCATTCATTCGTTGATTCATTAGTTTTTATTTAACTGTACTATAGTTATTATATATATAACTATGGCATATTAGTTTTTAACTATAATAGTTAAATAACTATATTATAGTTAAATAAAAGAACTATTTAATAGTAATAACTTTCATTACTAATGCTGAACACCTATGACTTGTAGGTGCTTTCCCAAGCTCTGGGGACATAGAATTAAATAAGACTTAATCTTTGATGAGACGACAACCTAGTGGGGGACCCCAGCAGACACAGCCCCTCCATTCAACATATCCTGGGCAATGGTGGAGTCTGGTCCTGCTGGGCGCAGAAGGTGGCTGCAGGAAAGGTTTCTGGGAACCATCCCAGGGGAAAATATCAGGACATTTACACAGAAGCACAAGGGTAAGTGAGAGGCTCTGTTACGGGGCAGAGTGGAATCCTGGAAGGGCGAGGCTGACTTTCAAAGGCTTCATGAAGGTCATGCTTGAGCAGAGAACTGGAGGGAAGAAGAGCTGCAGGTTGGTGGAGAAAAAGGAAATGACAGCCATGGCCATGACTCACTGTGCTCAAGAGACCTTTTTAACTCTTCCCTCATCATGGGGTTCAAGGGTGAAGCCACCAGAAGCAGCTAATTCTTATGCCAGGCTCTGGTCTTCCCTGCAGCCACGGTCTTCCATCTCTGCAGGCCTCCTGGGATGCAGCCCGGGATCACATTCCAGGCCACAGGAGGGGCTGCAGCGGCACCTCCGAGGTCCTTTCCGCATTTTCCTCCACCTCTCTTCTCTCCACCAAGTTCAAATCCTCTTTCCACTTTCACGAAGCTCCCATGGGCTCTTGTGGACCAGGTCACACCTGGGAATTCCTTTCCGAATTCCTCATGGCAAGCCCAGGCAGACACCTGGCTCTGGGCCCACCGCTGCGGCTGTCATTGCTCTGTGTGTTCTCACTCAGCCCTTGATGGCCAGCCCTGCAGAGAACCCCTGTCTGTCACGATTTCATCCTGCCTGGCACGTCCACACTGTGTGGGATGACCACGTGCCTGATTACTCAGCATAAGCCACTCACTTCACAGGCATTCGCTGAGGCCCTGCCACGCACCAGCATGGATGTTACATTGAGTAAGAGGGAGGCTCTCTTTTCTGTTCGCATGGACTTGGGGAATCCAGGTAATTACCTAGGAGGGTGGTCGTCCAGTGCACATAGCAGAAGGGTGAGCAATTTAATCCAGGTGATGAGAGCTGGCATGGGGCTCTTTCCTCGGTGTGATGAGAGACCAAGGGCCTCTGACACCAACAGCAGCGGTAGGTTGCTGGTGTCAAGGAGGCTCTGGGGCACCGTCTCTGCTGACACTCACGGCGGGTGTCCCTGCATCTCACAGATGAGGAAACAGAGGCACACACAGGCTCAGGAAGTCAATCAGGTGTGCAGGTAGGAAAGAGAGGAGCGAGGATTTGACCAAGAGCTCCTTCCAAGTCCCGAGGCAGGAAGAGCTCCCAGGTGGGGTGTGGGGAAGGGAGAGGGAAGAGCAGGTGCAAAGTGAGGAGGCATGGGACACAGGAAACCAATGCAAGTTGCAGGAGGATGGCTCCCCATGCCTCGCAGGGTGCAGGGTGCATGGCAGGCACCCAGCAACGCTGATCCCTGACAGCCACCGTGGCTCTGGGGTGTCTGCCGCAGGTTCTGAGAGGAGCCATGGGTGAGAGCAGAAGGCTCGCGGGCTGGGCGTGTCTCACACCTGTCCAGATCATTGCGCTGCCGCTTGTGGTGTTGAAACCTTTGGCAAAACCTAACACCCCGAGCCTCAGTTTTCCCAGCTGCAAATCAGGAGTAAAATATGTACTTTGTGGCATTATTTTGTGCATAGGAGACGGTATGTATGGAGCGGTAGCACGGCGCCAGGTAAACAGTAGGTGCTCAACAAATGTGTACGGTTAACATCCCATACTCAGCACACAGCTCCCCAGGGCCCCGAGAAGCCCTCTGGTGGGGTTGAGAGCCACTCCCGCAGGACCGGTCTCCACCATAGGCGAGCATCCCCAAGCCGGCGCTGCCGTAAAGGACCCTCCCGCTATGGATTTCATTATTGGCATCTTACATCTTTCTGGTAAGTGATAATGCTGTTTGTTATAACTCATTAAATTTAATAATCAGCAAAGATCACAAAACAAGAACAAAATATACCCACACATGGTTCTCTCTCTATGGGTTCATCTCTCCCTGTGGGAGCCCTAAGGGAATTTACTGAATTGAGTGTTTCCTGCTTTCTGAGCTCCGTAAACCTTGAGTTAACGTGGACCTGCAGGAAGGGCAGGTGGAAAACAGCCCCCATCTCTCAAGGATGCTGGAGTCCATGGCTGTGCATCTCCAGCAATCTCATGGGCCTGTGCACAAGCTTCTCATATGTATTGATGGCTTTTTTTTTTTTCCACATGCAAAGGGGTCCCCTCCTCTCGTACTGACCTCCTGCACTCTCCAGCCAGGCCTGTGAGCAGAGGAGGAGTTGCAGTTCGCAAGATGCAGACAACAGTCTTCTCGGGGCCCAGCCCAGCATGGCTTTGGGATGCATAACCCTTACTCTCCCAGGGAGCAGTAAAAACAAAGCGTGCACACACAGCCCGGTGAGTCCACCACACGCAGAACTGTGCTGAAGCTCCTCATTGATTTTAGCTCGTGGGGTTTGGCAGTTGTGGCATTTTGCTTGGACTTTGACTTCATTTGAAACTCCATGTGTGAGAAAATATGTCAATCAGATTGTTTTCTTGAGAATGAGGCCTTTGCTAACAGGCATAGAAATCTAACCTGTGTAATAAAATAAGGCAGTTTCTGCTGGACAGATGGGGTGAAGTTTGGATCTTTAGAAACTCTGGGAAAATTTGAACAATAGTAAACTCCAAGAATCTACTGAGAATTCATCTCGGTCACCTTCTTGCCGGCAGTTCCAGTTTTGGGAGAATGAGTCAACAATTCTGTGCGCGGCAGCGAGTGTTTTCAGAAGGTAGCCATCTACCTGGACCCTTCTCCCCAGCCTGTTCCACTCCCCATGGCTCCAGCCACACTCTCAGATGAGAGCCAGCATTGCTACCATCTGGGCCTATCTCAGGGACTGGTGCCCTCTCAGGCACGAATCATGAGTCTGCTTCCTGAAATTCACCTGCTCTCTTAAACAACGTCCAACTCACACCAAGTCTCAATGGAGGTCCTTGTCATTTACCAGATGTTTTGGGCAACCTTGATGCCCAACACCAGGGTTTCTGGGCTTCTCTCTATGTTGTATCAGGACAGGCATCTTCAGTCCCTGTTCCAAATTATTGGCAGTTTTCTAGGGACCTGGTGTGGCAGAGAGAAACTGAACACTGTTATAGGGCTGAGTTAAGTCCTGCAGAACAGGCAGAATACAGAAGCAATCGGTTTGCTGGGTCAGATGTAGAACAAAGGTTTCAAGCGTAAGGGACATTGGTTTTTGGCCCACCCCCTCCTCCCCACCACTCTGATCCATGCCAGTAACTCAGTTTGGGTGCTGAAGCTGTTTTTATTGGGAGGTTCATATGTCATTTGCTGTCTCATATTTGCATCCACATATTTCCCCCCTAGTCAGTTCTAGCCTTCAAAAAAGAAAGGAGACTCTTCTTGTTCATCTGATAACATCACTTCTTAAAAGCATCAGTTTCTTTGTATGTTTCTGAGGGAGCTGAACTACCTGCTCTGTGAGGCATCTCCCAGTCAGCAGCCTGGGTCAAAGGACAGGTAAGACCCTGTGAATGGCCTTTGCTGGTCATGAAACATCTCATCATGGTTGATTTACTGGGGGCAGCGTGTGACTTTGGGGTTAAATTTTCCTGGGATATTTGGCCAGCTCTGCTCCAACTGGGAAGTGTCTGCTGGTCTCTGGTGCACAGGACTTTGTCGCCCTCTGAGTTGGCCCCACACAGCTGACCCTCATGGCTTCCGACGCTCTGACCTCGCCAGCCCCCGCTTTCCTTCCCAACCGTGCTGGTTTCCCTGACATCTGTCTTCACCCGGTTGGCCCCGACTTCAACAAGGCCCTCTCCCGGACACCACCCCCGCCCCCAGTCCAACCCAGGTCCTGCTCACTGGGCAGCTCGGAAACCGCTGGATGGAATCTCTGAAGAAAAGGACACTTGGACCAGTGTGGGCACCGCAGAGCTGTATAGATGAGACCCAGACAACTGGCCATTTATCCACGCGTGAAAATAATGTAGCCACGGCCCTTGAGACAGAAAAGGATTAATCCACAAATAAAACTAGTTAATTTTATCCTATAAGCAATGCCAAAAGTTTCAGGAGATCTTAAATCCCGCAGAATAACTTGCAAGATCAGTTTGTCGTTTTCTTCCTGAGATACTGCTCCTCCTTTTTGAGAACCTACCCATCCTTCCAAATCTTCTGCGGAGCTCCCACCAGGCAGCTGGGTGGAAACGCTTCTGCACACAGAGGCAAGGGTTCCAGTGCCCGTGAAGGATCCACTGAACCCGCAGGTCCCTGACGGTGGCGGGTGGTGGGGATTCAACACCCAGCGTCCCATGGAGAGACTCCTTCCTTAGGGCCTCTGTAGACAATCGCGGCATTTCCTGACTGTAGCTCAGTTCTCAGGAATTTCTCCCCACTGTTCTCGGGAGAGCACCAGACCCAAAGGCACAGCGGTGCTCCTGCCTCGGCCAGTGGACAATGCTGGGGGCTTTGCTTGCACTGGCCCATGGTGCCTGGGCTGTCCTCCCTCCTGCTGTGCCATCCTCTCTCCCTCTGAGTTGTCCTCCCTCCCTCTGGGCTGTCCTCCCTCCCTCTGGGCCATCCTCCCTCCTGGTTGGGCTGTCCTCCCTCCTGCTGTGCCGTTCTCCCTCCTTCTGAGCTATTCTCCCTCCCTCTGGGCTGTTGTCCCTCCTGGCTGGGCCATCCTCCCTCCCTCTGGGCCGTCCCCCCTCCTGGTTGGACCATCCTCCCTCCTGGCTGGGCTGTCCTCTCACTCACTCACTGGGCCATCCTCCCTCCCACTGGGCCATCCTCCCTCCTGGCTGGGCCATCCTCCCTCCTGGATCAGCTGTCCTCTCTTCTGGTTGGGCCTTCCTCCCTCCTGGCTGGGCTGTCCTCCCACCCACTGTACCATCCTCCCTTCTGGCTCGGCTGTCCTCTCTCCTGGCTGGGCCGTCCTCCTTCCCTCCTGGGTGGGCCGTCCTCCCTCCTGGCTCGGCTGTCCTCCCACCCGCTGTGCCAACCTCCCTTCTGGCTAGGCTGTCCTCCCTCCCAGCTGGTTCATCCTCCTGCCTGCTGGGCCATCCTCCCTCCTGGCTGGGTCCATGCCCCTGTGCCTTCAGGAGACGCCCCTGTGCCATGGGGCTGGCCATGTGCACATTAGAGCCACCTGCACCCCATGTCCTCCTGCACGGGTTCCTAACTTCCCACTTAGCCTTCAGCTGTGTTTTGGGTGGGCTGCGAGGAGCTTTGATGCCTTTGTGCCACGCATTTCTCGCCGCTGTTCAGGATGGACCCACATGGCCCTGGCATTTCGCCTTCTTACCCTCATCCCCTCTCTCCCAGCTTGGGGTTCTGCAGGCTTTTTTGCAAGGACGCAGCACAAGCCTTCCCATGTCCATTCGCTGTCACCCACCTGTCCTGCGGAGGTCAGTGCTAGGTCCCTCCAGCGCTGGCCCCACATCTATGGGGGCCATCTGTCCCCGACACGACTCCTGGGACCCCAGGTCTCAGCCTGTCCCCACCTGACTCCTGGGACCCCGGGTCCCCAGCCTGTCCCCACCCGACTCCTGGGACCCCAGGTCTCAGCCTGCCCCCACCCAACTTCTGGGACCCCGGGTCTCAGCCTGTCCCCATCTGACTCCTGGGATCCTGGGTCTCAGCCTGTCCCCACCTGACTCCTGGGACCGTGGGTCTCAGCCTGTCCCCATCTGACTCCTGGGACCCTGGGTCCCCAGCCTGTCCCCACCCCTGCTTATCTGGGCTGTTGCTGGAATGTTCTACGTGCCGAACTTTCTAAGTACAGATGGGCCAGTGCAGCCCCGCCTCACACTTCTCCATGGCTCCCCATCTATTTCTCCAGGATAAGGCCCAGACAGCATGGCTTGTGGCCCTTCCACCTGCCCCTACTGAGTTCTGCTTTTCTCTGTGGCTGAATTGCCTATTTGAAGATTCCGTAGAGCAGCTGGGAGTGGGTTCCACCCATGCTGTCCTTCCCCTGCTCTCAGATGTGGACCCCGCAGGGAACCGGTGGCCTCTGGGATAGGACAACCACACCTTCCGTTTCCTTTCTGCAAACCATGGGCTGACTCCTGTCACACTCCCGAAATGGCTGTGGTTTCTCTTTCTCACTCAGACTGCAAGTTATTGAGGACAGATGTCAGGCCTTATTGCTCAACCCCCTCACCTCAAATCAAGTCCGAGGGTCTCCATGGGACCATTTGGAAGATGTGCACCTCGTTCTGTAAGCCTGCAGCTCAGGGATGCAGGCACCCATGGAGACCCTGGGAGGGAGGGTCTGTCTGCAGCCACCTGCTTTTCTGTGGAGCCCAAGAGGTGGCCCCACCAGCCCCACATGTCCTCATGGGGGTGTCCTCCCAAGGGTCCCCACCTGTCCTCCCTCAGCAGAGGGGCCCCTCAGATCCGCTCCATGTGATGGGTGCCTTCCTCTGGCAGGGCTGACGTCTAAAGCTGGCTCCTGTGGGAAGCTTCTCGAGGTTCCAGCCCCCGGGGGCCTGGCCCTTGCTCAAGGGGTTCCTTGGGTGCAGAGGTCTCGTTCCCCTCACCCCCCTTCTTCAGGCAGCCCCCTCTGCTCCTGGGCGAAGGGCAGACGCCTCCAGCCCCTTGTGCTGAGGCTTCCTTGTGCCTTCAGTTGACAGAGCTTCTCTCTTGCTCTGTGGTCCAGGGCGTCCACATGGCCTTGCCCGACACACTCGACAGGGCAGGTGGCGATGGTGGGGCTGCTTCTCTGGGACCCATAGGAAAGCGGGGAGGGAAGAGCTGAGGACAGAAGAAATAGGGGAGGGGCTGGCCACAGCCCCCCACTTCCAGGCTTCCAGGCTTCCAGGCTGGATATGTGGGGTGCGACGGGGAGGGACACTTCAATGGTGGATGAATTTTAGAAGGTAGTGGGCCAGGACATTTTAAGTACAGAAGTGATTCTTGTGGCTGGGAGTGACCAGAGGACTTTGTGTTATCCCTTAGGGTTGGGATAATTCCGAGACTGCAGGTTTCCTTCCAGGAGGAAGAGCGAGCCCCACCTACTTAGGGCTGCCAGAGCAGGGGCAGCAGGTGCACACAGACACTTACAATTACAACCCTCAGCCTTCTGCCCAGGATTCTCGGCCTCCCTGGGCATGTGAACCCACAAAACAGTGATTACCATTGATGTGTTACATGCCTAGCGTTCTACTTAGATTCTTTTTACCCCAGTGTCTTATTTTGAAAAATTTCAAACTTACAGAAAGCTGAGATAATAACGTAACGAGCACTCTAAAGTCACAGTTGCTAACGCCTTTCCTCATCTGTATTCTCTCGCTCTCTATATGTGCGTGTATGTACATGCGTGAAGTTTTGTTTTGGATCCACTGCTTGCTAACCCATCTGAGAGTAAACCATGGAATCAGGGCCCCTTGCCCCAGCACTTTTGCTGGTGTCATCCAAGAACATGGACCTTTTCTGAAATAACCACGATGCCACACCAAGCCAAGCAGCTCAGCGCTGATTCAGTGTTGTCGCATCAGCTGTCAGCACTGTTGGCTCAGCTTTGTACCTCTGGTTATAGAGTCTCTATCCAAATGTCCCCAGCCATCCCCAAAACGTCCTTGGTAGGTTTTTAAGAAGACAGATCCATAGGAGAATCTTACACGCCCCTGCTTGCTGAAGCTCTTTTGTTTCTTTTTAATCAAGAGCAGCCCCGCCCCCTGCCCCATCTCTTTTGCTTTTGCATTTTTGTGTTTTTGTTTTGGCTTTCATGACATTGTTGGTTTTGAAGCGTTCAGGTCAGCTGCTTTATATATGTGTCTTAAAACCAGTAGCCCTCATAGGTACAAACAACAAATTAGAACATTTAAGGAAGAAAAGACCCCCATTTATCACAGCAGATAGAACAGCAGCAGCAAAAATAACAGCAAGAACTAGAAGTAAATTCAATGAGGAATTGGCGAGATCTATGAGGAAAGTTTTGAGATACCATGGAGGTACACGAAAGACCTGAACGCATGGAAAGGCACACTTTTCTTGATGAAGAAGTCTCAACACCATAAAGCTATACATTCTCTTTAGGTTATCCTAAAAACCTAATATGATTCCAATAAAATTACCAACAGTGATTTTTTTTTGAACCAAGCAAGCTAATTTCAAAGTTCATGAGGAAAAATAAGTAATAGTAAAGAAACTCTGAAAAGGAAGAGCAGTGCAGGGCCCTGGCCCTGCTGGATACGAATCATGAAGACCCAGCAACGAAAGCTGCCTGGTGCCGGCTCGCACACGCAGAGGCAGGTGGGACAGAGGAGAGTTCAGGCACAGAAACTAGTGTTGTGGGAATAAACAGATGAATAAAGGTGGCAGCTCGAGTGAGAGGAGAAGGTGTGATTTTCAATACAACGTCGAATACCTGGATTTTCTACCACCGGGGGGGAAAACACCTTTGGATCCACATAGCACAGCACACTGGGGTGGACTGCAAATGGGTCAAACAAAAAATGCAAGTGAGAGAAACCGTGATGATACTAGATAAAGCACAGGAAAATCCCTTATAACCCGGATTGGAGAAACTAAGACTCAAAAATTCAACTGGAGTTAAAAGAAATGCAGCTCATATCACAAAAGACGAATACCTCTCACATGTAAAGGGCCTTACAAATCAATAAGAAAAAAGCCAGATAAAAATGGGCAGTGGAAATGAACAAACTGGCCCAGAGAAGGGCAAAGGCGAATGGCTCTTAAATACAAGAGAAGGCCTGCAGCTGACTGAGATACCGTTTCTTTCACTTAGAAGCTCAACGGAAATGAAAAATTTGGACAATATGCCCTGCAGTCTGGGAAGACAATGTGTACATTGTGGACGAGAGTGCACGCTGAAGGGTGATTCAGCGATATCTATTTAACCACAGATGCAAGCCTACCTCTGGGGATGTGTCCTAACGATACACCTTCATGGGTGTAAAGGTATTCATTGCAGCATTGTGTGAATTAGCAAATCATTAGAAACAGCCCTAGTGATATGGTTTGGCTGTGTCCCCACCCAAATCTCATTTTGAATTATGGTTCCCATAATTCCCACGTGTTGTGGGAGGGACCCAGTGGGAGGTAATTGAATCATGGGAGCAGTTTCCCCCATACTGTTCTCGTAGTGAATAAATCTCATGAGATCTGATGGTTTTTATAAGGGAAACCTCCTTCACTTGATTCTCATTTCTCTTGTCTGCTGCCATGTCAGATGTGCCTTTCACCTTCCACCATGATTGTTAGGCTTCCCCAGCCACGTGGAACTGTGAGTCCATTAAACCTCTTTTCTAAAATTAGCCGGGTGTGGTGGCAGGCTCCTGTAATCCCAGCTAAGGGAGGCTGAGGTGGGCAGATCACGGGGTCAGGAGATCAAGACTACCCTGGCTAACACAGTGAAACCCCATCTCTACTAAAAATACAAAAAATTAGCCATGTATGGTGGTGGGTGCCTGTAGTCCCAGCTACTTGGGAGGCTGAGGCAGGAGAATGGCGTGAACCTGGGAGGCAGAGCTTGCAGTGAGCCAAGATCACGCCACAGCACCCCAGCCAGGGCGACAGAGCGAGACTCCATCTCAAAAAAAAAAAAAAAAAAAAGAAAAAGAAGAAAAGTAAAACACCAACACCATAAACCTCTTTTCTTTATACCCAGTCTCAGGTATGTCTTTATCAGCAGCATGAAAACAGACTAATACACCTAGTGTCATTAATAAAAGATGATTGAGTAGTATATTTTATTATAAATAAAATATGAAGCTGTAAAAATTAATGAGAAAACTCTCTGCTGGAAATAAGAATGAATCTCCAGAATATAATGTTTAGTGGAATAGGATGGTACAGAAAGGTGTGGAAGGAAGTGGGGAAAATAAGAATAAGAATAAATATTTATATTTCCTCCTGTTTACACCAAGAAACTCAGGAAGGATACATAAGAAACTGAAGTGGTAACCTGAGGGCAGGGGCAGGAGTGGATGTGAGCATGGGGAAAATTACAACATTTTTCACCTATACCTATTGATGTTGTTTTGATATTGAACTATATGAAAACATAACCTATTCTGAAACACACACACTCACGCGTACAGACCACAGTGTAAGCTGGGACAATTGCCTTGACAGCCTGTTTGGTAGGTCAGGCAGACCCTAGAGATATTCCAGGTTTAGTTCCAGACCACCACGATAAAGCAAATATCACAATAAAAGGAGTCACTTGAATGTTTTGGTTTCCCAGTGCATATTAAAGCTATGTTTACACTATACTGTAGTTTATTAAGTGTGTAATTGTGTTGTGTCTAAAAAACAATGTACATACCTCAGTTAAAAATACTTCTATTGCTAAAAAATGGTAATGATCATTTTAGCTTGTAGCAAATTGTAATCTTCAATCTTGCCTGAATGTTGATGGCTGCTGACTGATCAGGGTGGTAATTGCTGAAGGTTGAGGTGGTTGTGGCAAATTCCTAATACAAGAAAATGAAGTTTGCTGCATCAATTGACTCTTCTTTTTATGAAAGATTTCTCTGTAGCATGTGATGTTGTTTGATAGCATTTTACCAACATAGAACTTCTTTCACAATTGGAGTCAGTCTTCTCCAACCCTGCTGCTGTTTTATCAACTAAATTTGTAGAATATTCTAAATCCTTTGTTGTAATTTCAGCAATGTTCATAGCATCTTCATCAGGAGTAGATTCCATCTCAGGAGGCCACTTTCTTTGCTCATCCATAAGGAGCAACTCTTCACCATTCAAGTTTTATCATGAGAGTGCAGCAGTTCAGTCACATCTTCAAGCTCCTCTTCTAATTCTACTTCTCTTGCTATTTCCACCTCATCTGCTGAAGTCCTGAACCATCAAAATCATCCATAAAGGTTGGAATTTTGTCTACTTTGTCTACTAAAGTCCTGAACCCTCAAAATCTTCCATAAGGTTGGAATCACCTTCTTCCAAACTCCTGTTAATGCTGACATTTTGACCTCCTTCCATGAATCACAAATGTTCTTAATGGAATCTAGAATGATGAATCCTTTCTAGAAGGTTTTCAATTTACTTTGCTCAGATCCACCTGAAGAATCATTATTTATGGCAGCTATAGTCTTATACAATGTATTTCTTAAATACTAAGACCGGAAAATTAAAATGACTCTTTGATTCATGGGCTTCAGAATGGATGTTATGTTAGCAGGCATGAATATGACATGAATCTCCTTGTACATCTCCATCAGAGCTCTTGAGTAACTTAGGTGCATTGTCAATGAGCACTAATATTTTGAAAAAAATCTTTTTTTTCTGAGCAGTAGGTCTTAACAATGGACTTAAAATATTCAGTAAACCATGCTGTAAACAGATGTGCTATCATCTATTCTTTGTTGTTCCATGTATACACCACAGAGTAGACTGAGCATAATTCGTAAGGGCCCTTGGATTTTTGCAATGGTAAATCAGAATTGGCCTCAACTTGAAGTCACCAGCTGCATTAGCCTCAGAGAAGAGAGTCAGCCTGGACTTTGAAGCTTTGAAGACAGGCATTGATTTCTCCTCTCTAGCTATGAAAGTCCTAGATGGCATCTTCTTCCAATATAAGGTTGCTTCATCTACATTGAAAATCTGTTGTTAGTCTAACCACCTTCATCAATGATCTTAGCTGGATCTTCTGGATGACTTGCTGCAGCTTCTCCATCAGCACGTGCTGATTCACCTTGCACTTTTATGTTATGGAGATGGCTTCTTTCCTTCAGCCTTATGAACTAAACCCCTGCTAGCTTCCAACTTTTCTTCTGCAGCTTCCTCACCTCTCTCAACCTTCACACAACTGAAGAGACTTGGGCCTTGCTCTGGATTAGGCTTTGGCTTACAGGAATGCTGTGGCTATGGATCTTCTCTCCAGACCACTCACACTTTCTCCATATCAGCAGTAAGTGTGTTTTGAACGATAAGCATTCCTGTGTTCGCTAAGTAGCACTTTTCATTTCCTTCGAGAACCTTTCCTTTGTATTTACCACTTGGTTAGCAGTTTGGTGCCACAGACCTAGTTTTTGGCCTGTCTCGGCTTTTGACGTGTCTCGGCTTTTGACATTAGCTGAATTATTTAAGCTTATGTCAAACCTCACTAAGCTCAATGATTTTTAGCTTTTAGTTTAAAGTGAAAGATGTGCAACCCTTCCTTTCACTTGAACACTTAGAGGCCATTGTTGGGCTATTAATTGACTTCACTTTTAAATATTGTTTTGTGCTAGGGAATTTGGAGGCCTGAGTAGAGGGAGAGAGACTGGGAACAGCCTGTCGTAGAGGAGTCAGAATACACACATTTATTAAGTTTGCTCCTATATGGGCATGGTTTGTGGTGCCCCAAAATAGTTAACAGTGGTAACATCAAAGATCATTGATCACAGATCATCGTAACAGATATAATAATAATAATAATAAAGCTTGAAATATTGCAAGAAATATCAAAATGTGACATGGAGACACAAAGTGAGTACATACTGTTGGAAAAATGGAGCCAACAGACCTATTCGATGCAGGGCTGCCACAAAACTTCAATTTTTAAAACGTAATATTTGCAAAGTGCAATAAAATGAGATAGCCCTGTATTTACTACAAAGCTAAGATAAGCCCTCCTAAACCCGGGGATTTATGTAAGAGAAATGAGCACAAACAACTGAAAATAACACAAATAACGTGTTGACAAGAGAATGGCTAAGTAAATTGTGCTATGTTCTTAGAATGGAACACAAGTGAGGAATCAAAAAGAACAAATGATTATTACATTCAACCAACGGATGAATCTCCAACGTGCTGAGTTGAAGAAGCCAGGCATGGGTGAGCCTGATTCTGCACACTCTGATTCTGCATGTATGAAGTTCAAGATCAGCGAAAACGAATCATTAGCCATGGAGTGAGCACAGTGGGTTTTTTTTGAGGGGAGTGACAATGAGGGGGAGGGGCAGGAGGGAAGCTTTGTAAAGTGCCGGTGGCTACTGGGGTCTCATCCTGTGCAGACATTTCCAGCAATCATCTACAATTCATGCACTTTGAGACTCTACAGGATGTATAGTATGTTTGGCCTCAGTGAAAAAATAAAAGAATATGATAGTCTTCCTGAGATGAAACCCTCTCATACATTATGTCCTGGAAGAGCCCTCTCTCTGTCTTCATCACTCTTTTTTGATATTTTATTTTGGAATCATTACTGATTCACAGAAAGTTGCAAAGAAATGCAAAGGGAGGTCCCCTGCGTAACTACAGTATAGTATCAGTACCAGGAAGTTGAGCGTGATAAATCCACAGGGCTTTTCCAGTTTTTGCCAGTTATATAGGCTCTCATGGATGTATGTGTGTGTTTGCACACATGTGCATGTCTACACAGTTCTATGCAATGTTATTTTGTGTGTAGCTTTGTGTCACCACAACCACAATCCAGATAGAGAACTTGGTTTCTCAGGCTTCTCCCTTATCCCGCACAGATTCCTCCTCCCTTCTCTAAACCCTGGAAACTGCGAATCTGTTCTCCATCTCTGTGATTTTGTCATTTCAATCATCTTATGTAAATAGAAGTCCCTTTCTATTGTGTTTGAGGCTTTATGCATATCTGAGTCTATTTATTGGGTATAAGCACTATGAACTATTACTTCTAATTTGTACAGAGTGGCAATTCATAGGAACTTGGGAAGTTCATGGGATTAACAAGGAGCTGGCATTCATGGCATTCTCCTCCTGTGGCTAGAGTGGGGCTCCTTATGTAGGATGGTGAGCTGTGTAAGCTAGAGAGAGAATATCTTCATGCATTGATCTAGGTGATTCTAAAGCCTGACAGAACCAATTTAAGAAGATTGGAGTTGTATCTAGTGTTGTTCTGACCACAGTGGTGTAAAACTAGAAATCAATAACAGGAGGAATGTCAGAAAATTCATAAATATGTAAAGACTAAACAACATGCTTCTGAACAACCAGTGGGTTCAAGAAGAAATCGAAAGTGAAATTAAAAAATACCTTGAAACAAATGACAGTAGAAACTTAACATAGCAAATCCTCTGGGGTGCAGCAAAAGCAAGAAGGAAATTTATAGCAACAATGCCTACATTAAAAAGAAGAAAGATCCCAAATAAATAGGCTAATATTATGCCTCAAAAAACTAGAAGAAGATAAAAAACTAAACCCAAAGTTAGCAGAAGGCAGGACATATAAAGATCAGAACAAAAATAAATCACATAGAAAACAGAAAACCCATAGAAAAAGTTAATGTAATCAAGAGTTGGTTCTGTGAAACAATAAACAAAATTAGCAAACCATAAGCTAGATGAGAGAGAGAGAAAGAGAGAGAGAGAGAGGACTCAAATAACATCAGAAAATAAAACGGAGTCATTATAACAGACACCACAAAAATAAAAAAAAAAAACATAAGGGAGTATTATGAACAATTATATGCCAACAAATTAGGTAACCTAGAGAAAATGGGTAAATTTCTAGAAAAAAATTACGTACCAAAATTGAATCATGAAGAAATAGAAAGCTTGGCCAATAATAAAGAGATTGAAAAAGTAATTACAAACCTTCCAACATACAAAAGCTCAGGACCACATGGCTTCATGGCTGACTTCTCTCAAACATTCAAGGAAGGATTATTACTAACACAGCTCAAAGTCTTCCGAAACACAGGTCTGAAGGGTATAATTCCCAACATCTTTTATGAGGCCAGCATCACCTTAATACCTAAGTCAAGGACAGTATAAGAAAAGGGAGCTGCAGGTCAGTGTCTCTGATGGACATTAATGCAAAAATCCTCAATATAATATAAGTAAACCAAATCCAGCGTGACACCACAAAAGTTTCATATCATGACCAAGTGGGATTTATCCCTGGCATGCCAGGCTGGTTTAACACACACAAATCAATCAGTGTGATACGTCACATTAACAGAATGAAAGATAAAAAACCACATGATCATTTCGAGTGACACAGAAAAAGCATTTGACAAAGTTTAGCATTTTTCTTAATGAAAACTCAATGGTTTAAGTACAGAAGGAAAGGTCCTTATTATAATAAGGGCCATTTATGAAAAACCTGTAGTTAACATCATAATCAACAGGAAACAACTGAAAGCATTTCCACCAAGATCTGGTACAAGGCAGAGATGCCCACTCTTGCCACTTCTATTCAACAAAGTACTGGAAGAGCGATGAGACATGCTGACTGCAGGAGTAATCAGACAAGAAAAAAAAAAAGTTTTAGGGTTTCCTACATATAGGGTCATGTCATTGGCAAATAAAGATAATTTGACTTCTTCATTTCCAATGCGGATGCCTTTCATTTCTTTTTCTTGTCTGATTGCTCCTGCAGTCAGCATCTGATACAAAATCATCATACAAAAATCAGTTGTATTTATGTACATAAATAACAACCTAGCTCAAAAAAATCAAGAAAACAATTCAATTTATGACAGCATCAAAAAATAAAATACTTAGGAATAAACTTAGTCAAGGAGGTCAAAGATTTACACTGAAAACTATAATAAAACACTGATGAAAAAAATTGAAGAAGACACAAATGAATGGAAAGATATCTCCTGTTTGTGGATCAGAAGAATTAATATTGTTAAGATGTCCATGCTACCTAAGTAATATACAAATTTAGCACAATCCCTATCAAAATTCCAATGGCATTCATCACAGAAACAAAAAACAATCCTGCAGTTTGTGTGGAACCACAGAAAAAACCTGAACCACCAAAGCAATACTGAGAAATAAAAACAAATTTGGAGGTGTCATACTTTCTGATTTTATTTTATTTTTATTTTTATTTTTTTTTGAGATGGAGTCCTGTTCTGCCGCCCAGGCTGGGGTGCAGTGGCACGATCTCGGCTCACTGCAAGCTCTGCCTCCCAGATTCATGCCATTCTCTTGCCTCAGCCTCCAGAGTAGCTGGGACTATAGGTGCCTGCCACCAGGCCCGACTAATTTTTCTGATTTTAAATTATATTACAAAGCTATAGTAATCATACTGAAATAAAAACAGAAACATAGACCAATGGAACAGAATGAAGGGCCCAGAAATAAATCCAAATATAATATGTTTAGTGAATTTTCGACAAGAGCACCAAGAGGATGCAAAGGGGAAAGGAAAGTCTTGTCAATCAATGATGTTGGGAACACTGGCTTTCCAGTGGGTTTTTTTTTACCACACACACACACACACACACACAAAGAACAGAAAGAAATTGCATCCTTATCTTACGTGGTTAACAAAAATCAACTTAAAATGGATGAAAGACTTAAACGGAAGACCAGAAACCATTAAGTTCCCAAGAGAGAGCATAGAGAAAAAGCTCCTGGATATCGGCATTGCCATGATTTTTTTTGGGCATTGCACCAAAAGCTCAGGCTACAAAACCAAAAAGAAATAAATAGGACTACATAAAACTAAAAAACCTCAGCACAGCAAAGGGATCAATCAACAAAATGAAAAGTTAGCCTACTGACTAGGAAAAAACATTTGGTAATCACATACCTAAACAAGGATTAATTTATACAAAACTTGTAAATACTCATACAATTCAACAGTTGAAAAACAAGTACCCAATTTAAAAAACAGGTAAAGAACCTGAACAGACATTTCTCTAAAAAAGACAGAAAAATGGCCAACAGGTATATGAAAAGGTGCTCAACCTCACTAATCATCAGAAGCAAGCAAATTAAAATCACTATGAGATACCACCTGGCATCCATCAGGATGGTTATTTTGAAAAAGACAAGAGGTAACAAATGTTGGCGAGAGTGTAAAGGGAACCCTGGTACAATCTGGGTGGGAATGTGGATTGGTATAGCCCTTATGGGAAGCAGTATGGAGGTTCCTAAATGAATTACAAAATCGCACTATCATATGACGCAGCAGTCCATGTTCTGTGTGCTCTGCTCACCTTCCTGTGCCCCTAAATTGGCCCGGAAGTCAGGATCATGTGCCACAGGCTGAAGAAACAAATGCTTTTCTGCAAGTGGGTGATAGACCCAAAGAAGATGAAATCACCACCTCTTACAGCCCGCACTTCCATGACCCTTGCAGCATTACTCCCAGTAGGCACTTCTGTGACCACTGCAGCATTACTCCCAGTAGGCAGGATATAGAAAGAGCACGTCCGTCAACACTGAGGGTGCCAGGGATAAGGAAACCCTGTTCTATATACACAATGGAACAGTATTTAGCTTTAGAAAAGGAGGTCGTGCCATTTGCCACACCTGAATAGAACTGGAGGACATGATGCTAAGTGAAATCAGTCAGAGACAGAAAAGTAATGCATGATCTCGCTTACATGTGGAACCCTTAAAAAAATAAATTTCAAATATTCAGAGATAGAGAATAGAACAGTGGTTTCCAGTGCCAGGGGGACGGGGAGAAGTGAGTCAATGAATTCAAAGTGGAAGATGGACAGGAAGAGTAAGTCTAGAGACCTAATGTCTGCATGAGGACTATAGTCAAAGTCATATTCTATTGCAGCAAAGAAAGCGGCAAAGTGTTTGATGCTCAGGAAGCATGTGTGGCCTTAAATAGGTGCAAAATAACCGACTCTTCCAGGGTAAGTCAATGACCACGATAATTGACTTCTGGTTAGAATGTATAAATGAGACATTTTGTTTGCACATAAGTTGATGCATTTGATGTAATTTTAAAACTTCATTCTTCCTTAAAAATATTTGAAAGGCCTTTTACTTTTTTCTTTAAAGCAAGCACAAGACGCGAAAGGCTATGGATCTGAGGTTTTCTCAGTGGAATGATGATGTGGGGCGCTGGATTGAAGCCGGGGCTCCTGGCGAGTGCATGAGATGAAGTGGAAGCAGAAGAATCAGGCGGTGGCTTAGGAACTCACAACAACCCCACTTCTGGGGAAAGGAAGAGTAGTCATTTCCACTTAGCCTTAGTTTTGCTTTCCAAGGTCTCAATTACTTGCAGTCACAACCTCAGTCAGAAAATATTAAATAAAAAAAAATTCCAGAAATAAACAATTCCCAAGTTTTAACTTGTGCACCCTTCTGGGGAGCGTGGTGAAATCTGGCACCACCCGCTCGGTCCCTCCCTTCGTCCAGTGTCTCTAGGCTGCGGATGCTCCCCGCCCCTCTTATGGCCTCTCAGTTATCAGATCCACGGTCCAGGGGTCACAGTGCTTGTGTTCAAGGAACCCTCATTTGACTTCATCATGGCCCCAAAGCACAAGAGCAGTGAGGCAGGCAACGAGGGTACACCTAAGAGAAGCCGGAAGGTGCCCCTTTAAGTGAAAAGTGAAAGTTCTCGACTTAAGAAAAAAAAAAAAAAGGTAAACTCAGGTTGCCAAGATCTCCAGTCAGACGGAAGCTTCTATCTGTGAAATTGGGAACAGCATATTGTTATAATTGTTCTATTTTATTATTAGTTATTGCTAATCTCTTACTGTGCCTAATTTATAAATTAAACTTTATCCGGGGTGTGTGCATAGGGAAAACATCGTGTCCATAGGGCTTGGTACTATCCACCATTTCAGGTGTCCCCTGGGGGTCTTGGAACGTCACCCTCAGGATAAGGGAGACGGCTGCACTCAGTGGTGACTGTGCCTTCCCTTACTCCTGTCCTGTCCGTACACCATCTTCCAGGAAAGCCACAATCTTTTCTTGTGAATCTTCAGAAGAGAGACAGTTTCACACTCACTTCATGGGAGGCTGGGTCGATTTGTTCTGGAAAACCCCTTTGCTCAATAACATAGATCCTACGTAAGGCATTAGGACCCCTTTCTTTTAAGAAGCTCTTCGTTAGGTAACTGCCACTCTGAGGAAATATCTTGGATGTGTTCTCCAAGCTCTTGCCTGTCTGCACAAGTGGAACCTTCTACAACCTTCTAGAGGACATTCCGATGTACTGTAGTGAGCCTTTTGAGGCGCAGCGTCTCTGTAGGACATACCGTCTGACAGGCAGGGGAATCCCCCTGAGGTTCATGGTTGGAACTGGAGGGGGGCAGGAGGAGGAAGACTCTGGTGAGCCACCTTCTGAGCGCCGCACAGCCTGGACCCTGGGGAACGAGGTGCCCTCTTGCAAATTAGGTGAGGCCTGTGGGTCCTCACTGCGGGAGGAGAGCAGGCCTCGCCTCTGGGTCAGGCCCCACACTCGGCACAGGAGTTATCTGGGCCCAAACCCAAGGAAACCAAACGTGGGAGGCACGGTGTTTAAAGGGGCTGTGCTTCCGAAATCACGAATGCACCCCACACAAAAATCACCAAAACCAACGCTGATCCAGGCTAATTCGCTCTGCTCAGGAGAACTAAAGGTGCTGAAATTCTCCCCCCATGGAGGCTCGTGTTTCAGTCTTCACCTGTGTCTTGGCTCTGAGAGTGTCCCACTTTGGGTGGTCAAGGAACAACTGTCCTTAGGCGCACGTTGTTAGGGACTCAGATGGGGCATTTTCCACTGCTGCATGAAGACATGGCACAGACCCTTCTGAGCCCCCAGAGTGGCACGGACGTCAAGATCACATGCCACAGGCTGAAGAAAGTTGTGCTTCTGCGCAAATGGGAGATGCTTCCCTGCCTGAGGGGCTCCTGTTACAGTCTCGCTCCACTCAGCACCAGCACCGAGCTCCCTCAACCTCAGACTCTAGATCTGACCGAGAGCCACGAGCTCTGATCCGTGAACACTCCAGGGAATGCAGGGAGTCAGCGGGCAAACCTCCGGCTGAGGAGCAGGGTGACGGGTGGGGGAAGCTGGGGCCTGGCTGCTTCGCAGGGGGATGTATTTCACACAGGACCTCTGCAGGGAGGCAAAGCACCAGGACCAGCCGCATTCCAGCCGCACCTCGCTGGCCACTAGGCACGGCCAGCTCTGCCTGGAGTGCCAGGGATTTGCATGGTAAACATCTGACCCGCAAGGTAAACATCAATGTAAGTGTTTCTGAGGCCCCTGCTTTATAGGGCGCTGAAGGAAAATAAGACACAGTCTTGTTATCTGGCAGTCTCTAATATTCTTTCTTTCTTTCTTTTTTTTTTTTTTTGAGACAGCGTTTCGCTCTGTCGCCCAGGCTGGAGTGCAGTGGCGCGATCTTGGTTCACAGCAACCTCCACCTCCCAGGTTCAAGCAATTCTCCTTCCTCAGCCTCCCAAGTACCTGTGACTACAGGCACCTGCCACCACACCCGGCTGATTTTTGAATTTTTAGTAGAGATGGGGTTTTACCATATTGGCCAGGCTGGTCTTGAACTCCTGACCTTGTGATCCACCCCCCTCCGCCTCCCAAAGTGCTGGGATTACAGGCGTGAGCTACCATGCCCAGCTGGCAAGTCTCTAATATTCTTTGAGACAAAAAGAAGAAGAGGCCCAGCGCAGTGGTTCACACCAGCACTTTG
Organism: Nomascus leucogenys; assembly: GCF_006542625.1. Taxonomy (NCBI): domain Eukaryota; kingdom Metazoa; phylum Chordata; class Mammalia; order Primates; family Hylobatidae; genus Nomascus; species Nomascus leucogenys. The sequence continues at coordinate 138,252,945 of NC_044385.1, read as the reverse complement.
GGAGACCAAGGTGGGTGAATCACGAGGTTAGGAGTTTGAGACCAGCCTGGTCAACACAGTGAAACCCTGTCTCTACTAAAAACACCAAAAATTAGTTGGGCGTGGTGGTGGGTGCCTGTAATCCCAGCTACTTGGGAGGCTGAGGAAGGAGAATCTCTTGAACCCGGGAGGCAGAGGTCGCCGTGAGCTGAGATCATGCCACTGCACTCCAGCCCAGAAAAAAAATGAAGGAAACAAAGATGGAAGGAGAGAAAAATGTATAAGGGTGACTTAAGTGACATGGTGGGCAAAGAGAAAGTTAGGCTGTGGACTCCATCCAGGGGTAACCTGGGCTGTGGGGCTTGTGCCTGGAGGCCCCAGACTTGAGCAGGCTGGGCCCACTCCCACGGATTTGCCCGTGAGGCCTTCTCCAGCAGACACTGGTGGGCCGTGTTTCAAGCAGGTGCATTCGCTTGCTGAGGGCTTTGCTCACTGCTGGGGCTGGGGCCAGGCCTGGGCAGAGGGGCTGTCCAAGGCTCAGCAGTCCTCAGGGCCATGAGTCCAGGGCCAGCAGGGAAGCTGCCATGTGCACTAGGCCCCAGGGACCACCCAGGCTATGCCAATCTTGGGGCTTTGGCAGGACCAGTGCTGGCTGCCAGCTGCACAGGGTGGTGAGGAAGTGGACAGGCTGAGCCACAGGTCTTGGGACCCAGGGGTATCGGCGGAGCAGGGGTGGCAGAGGCTGTGCTTGAGGCCAGGCAGGGGGTCGGGAGCAAGAGCAGCACCCCAATTGCCTAAAGTTTTTTATGCAATCTGCTCTTTCAGGTCTGACTTGTGTTCTAAGCCAGGCGTCCTCTCTGATTTGACCACTGTAAGCTTCCTGGGGCCACTGTAACAAAGTGCCACAGACTGCATGTCTTAAACAGCAGACATTGATTATCACTCGGTGCTCGGGGCTGGAAGTCCAGGATCAAGGTGTCTGCAGGGTGTTGCTACGGAGACCTCTCCTTGGCTGCAAGTAGCTGTCCCCATGTTCGAGAGACCTTCTCCCTGCATGCACCTGCCCACACTTCCTCTTCTGAGAAGGACATTAGTCTTATTGACTTAGGCCCACCCTAACAACCTCATTTTATTTATTTAATCTCCTCCATCTTTCTTAGGATATAACTGACAAATAAAAATTGTATATATTCACAGTGTATAATTTGATAATATACATTGTGAAATCATCACCACAATCAAGCTAATTAACACATCCATTTCCTTACACAGTTACCATTTTCTTTCTCTTTTTGGTGGTGAGAACACTGAAGAAGTTTTCTTGGGCAAATTTCCAGTGTGTGACACAGCACTGTGAACTGTTTAGGCGCCGCACACGAGCTCACTCGCCTGGCGTCTCCCCATCTCCCTCATCCTAGACCCAGTGGCCACTGTGCTGCTGTCTGCTCCTGTGGGTTGGACTGTTTTAAATGTATCATAAAGGCGGCGTCATGCAGGACCCATCCCTGTGTACCTGGCTTATTCACATAGCGTGATGTCTTCCGGCTTCATCCACATTGTTGCGAGTGACAACAGGGCCTTCTATTCATATTTAAGGCTGAATAATGTCCTGTTGCGTGTGATGTCACATTTTCTCTATCCATGTATCTGTTCATGGACACTTAGTTTGCTTCCATGTTGTCTGGGTCTATTTAGGCTGCTATGACAAAATACTGGAGACGAGGTCATTTATTAATATAAACAGTAGAAATTTATTTCACATAGTTCTGGATGCTGGGAAGGTCAACACCAAGGCACCTGCAGATGTGGAGTCTGCTGAGGGCTGCTCTCTGCTCTGTGACTGGAGCCCCGTGGCTGGGTCCTCGTATGGCCGGAGGGCAAGGCAGCTGCCTTCTGTCTCTTTTATGAGGCACAAATCCCATTCCTGGGCTCAGAGCCTTCATGACTTAATCACTTCCCAGAAGGCCCCACCTCTTCACACGGTCACACTGGTGTTAGGTTCCAGTGCGTGGCTTTTGGAGGGACACAAGCGTTCAGACCACAGCACACGCCTTGGCTATTGTGAGCCATGTCACAACAAACTCTAGGGTGCAGATATCTCCCTGAGCTACTGATTTCATTTTCTTTGGCTGCCACCCAGTAGTGGGACAGCTGGATCATATCAGTTCCAGTTTTGACGTGTTCAGGAACCCCCACACTGTTTCCGTAGACGCTGCGTGTCCTGATTCACCTTCCCAGCCACAGTGTACGAGCTTCCCCTTCCCCACGTTCTCACCAGCACCTGCTATATCTTGTCCTTTTGATAATGGTCATGATAACAGGTGTGAGGTGGGATCTCATTGCGGTTTTGATTTGCACTTTTCCGATCACTCATGTTGAGCGCATTTTCCATGCTTTCGGCCATTTGTATGTCTTCTTTTGAGAAATGTTTTGAAATGATCTTATTTTACCTGGACTACCTCTGTAGAGATCCTATCTCCAAACAAGGCCACACTCGGAGGTACTGGGGGTTAAAAATTCACATAGGAATTTTAGGGGCAGAGTCAGCCCATGACACCATGTGATTCTCCCACCGCAAAGATACCTGCTGCATGGCAGCCCAGATTCCTCCATGCTGACACCCGCCTGCTCCTGACGTGGAGGTGGGGACCACCCTGAGTTGCATCCTTGCTGTGCCATCAGCCCTACCTGACCCTGCGCACGGGAGAACATTTCCTTTGATGAAGCCACTTGAGCTAGTTGTTGCTGGACAGGCCTTTCTGTTTGCTTCAGTAACATTCTTCTTCTGCAGAATCAAGCCTGTCATCTCCTCTCACCTGCAGACAGTCCCTGTCCTTCCTGAGATGCAGCATGATAAACACTGCAGTGTGGCACATGATCGCCACTTGACAGGTGAGAAAGCTGAGGTTCAGGAAGCAGACATGACTTGCCCGAGGTCACAGTGTCAGCATGGTGCCAGGGCTTGAATGTACTTCTGAGGGACATGGTGCCACGTGGCCACTGCTCATGAAAAGAAGGGCCTGCTTTTTGCTTTCTGAACATGTACAAGTGAGATCTAAAGCTCATGTGAAACCATTGTGCTTTTTGCACTAAATGTCAAGTCTCCAAGGAGACAGTTGTGAGCCCTCACACGCAACCCTGTCTGTTTGCTGATGCTGTGCACATGCTCAGCTGGGGTTTGCAAAGCAGTACATTGCCCAGGAACAGTGGACTGGTGGCAGCGGTCTAGCAGCTTACCTCAATTGCATGAGCGCTAGCTAATTTTTTTTTTCATGATTGTCAGTTCCCTCATTTAAAACAAGGCAGAATGACTAGAAAAGAAAATCAATCAATCCACTTATGCCTATAAGAAAATCTTGAGGAGTTGATTTTCTTTTTAACAGAACAGATGGCTGGTAACAATAAAGTCAATATTAACATATATCAGAATTTTAGTCCAACAGCAGGCTAGGGAAATGGGTAGATGCGGAGAAAAAGAGGGAAGGGGCATTTTTAAGACTTTTGTTTATTCCCAAACTTCAGGAAATTACGAGACTGACATAAATGATGACAAGGCAATTAGACCCTGGTTTTGCTGGTGGGCCACTGAAAATAAGCACTTTGGGAGGAAACCAGATTAAACCAGGCAGGAGAGCAGGGGCTGAGAGCATGGGGCTGGAGTGAGACAGCCTGGGTTGACGCTGTCACCAGCACTGATTGACGTGTGCGTTTTAATGTCTTGTACCTCTGCTTTTCAACTGTGTGATGGAGACTTTACAACCAGATGCCCAGAGATGGGCTGTATGAACAGGACACACAAATGGCCAGTGACTGTGCATCCCACCCAAGAGGGACTCCAGCATCAGCTCGTAGCCCAGGGTCATCGGGGGGCAGATCTGATGTCACCCAAGGAAATGACCCATCACAGTGCTTCTTGGATGGAAAAAGGCAGAGCTAGAGTCCCATCATGCCTCTAGGCCTGTGCTGCCCTGGAACTGGCTTTTCAAAGGTATTTAAAATCAAATCCCTTAAAATTAGATTACATTAAAACTCAGTTCCTCAGCTGCAGCAGCCGCATTTCAAGGGCTCAATGGCCATACATGGCTGTTTGCTACTGCATGGACAGAGATGCGGGATGTTCCCACCCCTGCAGAAAGCCTACAGGGCAACCTTGCTCGAGAAATAGGGATGGGTGTGCAGAGAGCACCCAGGATGGTGGGATGGGGATGTGATCAGCAAAATGCAGAGGATGGAAACCTGTGCAGGCAAATGACTTCATTTCTTCTACAAACGAGCAACAGAGGCGAGGAGAATTGTCAGGGACACACCAGCCGCATGAGACTTGTGTGCCTTGCTGCATCTCGATTTGAACAAACCAGTGGGGAAAAAAAGGCATTTATAAGACAATTGGGAAATTGTAAACATTGGCTGGATATTTGATACTATTACTGCATTTTATAAATTTTTTATTTTAAAAATTGTGGCAATATGTAACATAAATTTAGCATTTAACCATTTTCAGTGTACGGTTCAGTGGCATTAAGTGCAGTCACATTGTGGTTTGTCACCACCCATCTCCAGAATTTTGCAGCTCACCAAACTGGAACTCTGTCCCCACCAAGCACTGACTCCCCATCCCCCACCCTGCCAGCCCCTGGCAGCTCCCTCTCCCTCCCTCCTTCTCTCTCTCTCCCTCTCTGTGTCTCTCTCTCTCTTTCTTTCTTTCTCAGAGTTTCCCTCTTGTTGCCCAGGCTGGAGTGAAATGGCACAATCTCTGCTCACTGCAACTTCCACCTCCTGCTTCAAGCAATTCTCCCACCTTAGCCTCCTGACTAGCTGGGATTACAGGCACCTGCCACCACAGTCAGCTAGTTTTTTGTATTTTTAGTAGAGATGGGGTTTCACCATGTTGGCCAGGCTGGTCTCTAACTCCTGACCTGAGGTGATCCTCCCACCTCAGCCTCCCAAAATGCTTGGATCATGGGCGTGAGCCACTGCACCCAGCCCTGTTCTACTTTCTGTCTCTCGGAATGTGACCATTCAAGGGACGCCATGTGAGTGGACTCAAACACTCATTTAGTGTTTGTCATTTGTGGCTGGCCTGTTTCACTTAGCACAATGTCCTCAAGGGTCATCAGTGTCACGGCACGTGTCAGAATTTTCTTCTTTTTGGGGGCTGAATAATAGTGTATGGATACACCACATCATTCACCCACTGAGGGCCACTGGGTAATGTCTGTCTTTTGGCCACTGGGAATAATGATGTGGTGAACATGGGTACAGCTGTTGCTTCAAGATCCTACTTATAGTTCTTTTGAGTATGCACCTAAAACTAAAATTGCTGGATCATATGGTAATTCTATTTTCAAGTTTTCGAGGAATGCTGAACTATTTTCTGTAGCAGCGGCACCATTTTACATCCCCACCAACAGTGTGAGTCCTCCAGTTTCTCTGCCTCCTCATCAACACTTCTTGTCTTTTTTTTTTTTTTTTTCTTGATAATAGTCATCCTAGAGCCTTCCGGGGGTGGAGCCAAGATGGCCGAATAGGAACAGCTCCGGTCTCCAGCTCCCAGCCCCAGAGACACAGAAGACGGATGATTTCTGCATTTCTGCTTGAGGTACCGGTTTCATCTCACTAGGGAGTGCCTAACAGTGCATACAGGACAGTCGGTGAAGCGCACTGTGCGCGAGCCGAAGCAGGGCGAGGCATTGACTCACTCGGGAAGCGCAAGGGGTCAGGGAGTTCCCTTTCCTAGTCAAAGAAAGGGGAAACAGACAGCACCTGGAATATCGGGTCAGTCCCATCCTAATACTGCGCTTTTCCAACGGGCCTGGAAAACGGCACACTAGGAGATTGTGTCCCGCACCTGGCTCGGAGGGTCCTATGCCCACGGAGTCTCGCTGATTGCTAGCACAGCAGTCTGAGATCAAGCTGCAAGGCGGCAGCGAGGCTGGGGGAGGGGCGCCCGCCATTGCCCAGGCTTGCTTAGGTAAACAAAGCAGCCAGGAAGCTCGAACTGGGTGGAGCCCACCACAGCTCAAGGAGGCCTGCCTGCCTCTGTAGGCTCCACCTCTGGGGGCAGGGCACAGACAAACAAAAACTCAGCAAGAAACTCCACAGACTTAAATGTCCCTGTCTGACTGACAGCTTTGAAGAGAGTAGTGGTTCTCCCAGCACGCAGCTGGAGATCTGAGAACGGACAGACTGCCTCCTAAAGTGGGTCCCTCACCCCTGAGCAGCCTAACTGCAAGGTACCGCCCCAGTAGGGACAGACTGACACCTCATTCAGCCGGGTACTCCTCTGAGACAAAACTTTCAGAGGAACTATCAGACAGCTGAATTTGTGGTCTCACGAAAATCCGCTGTTCTGCAGCCACTGCTGCTGACACCCAGCCAAACAGGGTCTGGAGTGGACCTCTAGTAAACTCCAACAGACCTGCAGCTGAGGGTCCTGTCTGGTAGAAGGAAAACTAACAAACAGAAAGGACATCCACACCAAAAACCCATCTGTACATCACCATCATCAAAGACAAAAAGTAGATAAAACCACAAAGATGGGGAAAAAACAGAACACAAAAACTGGAAACTCTAAAAAACAGAGCACCTCTCCTCCTCCAAAGGAACGCAGTTCCTCACCAGCAACGGAACAAAGCTGGATGGAGGATGACTTTGACGAGTTGAGAGAAGAAGGCTTCAGACGATCAAACTACTCTGAGCTACGGGAGGAAATTCAAAACAATAGCAAAGAAGTTAAAAACTTTGAAAAAAAAATTAGAAGAATGGATAACTAGAATAACCAATGGAGAGAAGGGCTTAAAGGAGCTGATGGAGCTGAAAGCCAAGTTTCGAGAACTACGCGAAGATTGCAGAAGCCTCAGTAGCAGATGCGATCAACTGGAAGAAAGGGTATCGCTGATGGAAGATGAAATGAATGAAATGAAGAGAGAAGGGAAGTTTAGAGAAAAAAGAATAAAAAGAAATGAACAAAGCCTCCAAGAAATTTGGGAGTATGTGAAAAGACCAAACCTACGTCTGATTGGTGTACCTGAAAATGATGGGGAGAATGGAACCAAGTTGGAAAACACTCTGCAAGATATTATCCAGGAGAACTTCCCCAATCTAGCAAAGCAGGCCAGCATTCAGATTCAGGAAATACAGAGAACGCCACAAAGATACTCCTCGAGAAGAGCAACTCCAAGACACATAATTGTCAGATTCACCAAAGTTGAAATGAAGGAAAAAATGTTAAGGGCAGCCAGAGAGAAAGGTCGGGTTACCCACAAAGGGAAGCCCATCAGACTAACAGCTGATCTCTCAGCAGAAACTCTACAAGCCAGAAGAGAGTGGGGGCCAATATTCAACATTCTTAAAGAAAAGAATTTTCAACCTAGAATTTCCTATCCCGCCAAACTAAGCTTCATAAGTGAAGGAGAAATAAAATACTTTACAGACAAGCAAATGCTGAGTGATTTTGTCACCACCAGGCCTGCCCTAAAAGAGCTCCTGAAGGAAGCACTAAACATGGAAAGGAACAACTGGTACCAGCCACTGCAAAAACACGCCAAATTGTAAAGACCATCGAGGCTAGGAAGAAACTATAGCAACTAACGAGCAAAATAACCAACTAACATCATAATGACAGGATCAGATTCACACATAACAATATTAACGTTTAATGTAAATGGGCTAAATGCTCCAATCAAAAGACACAGACTGGCAAACTGGATAAGGAGTCAGGACCCATCAGTGTGCTGTATTCAGGAAACCCATCTCACGTGCAGAGACACACATAGACTCAAGATAATAGTCATCCTAGTGGATGTGAGGTTGTGTCTCATCGTGGTTTTGATTTGCACTTCCCTAATAATTAATGGTGTTGAGCATCTTTTCATGTGCTTATTGGAAATTTGTATATCTTCTTTGGAAATGTCTATTCACATCCTCTGACCATGTTTTAATCAGTTGTGGTTTTTTGTTGTTTTTGTTGTTGAACTGTAGGAGTTCTTTATATATTCTGGTTACTAATCCCTTATTAGTTATACGAGTTATAAATACTTTCTTCTATTCCATATGTTGCCCTTTCACTCTGCTGATAATATCCTTTGATGCATAAAAGTTTTTAAATTTGGTGTAGTCCAGTTTATCAATTTTTTTCTTTTGTTGTCTATGTTTTTGGTATATCCAAGAAATCACTAATGAATTCTGTTAATTTTTAGTGCAATAGTCATACCACTTATATTTTCTGAAATCCCTGATTTTTAGGGAGACACACTGAAATGTTACTGCTGATGAACAATGAGGCCAGGGATCAGCTTCACAACCTGGCAGGGGTAAAACATGAAAGGGGCCATGTTGACGTGAGACTGGCCAAACGTTAACAACTGTGTTGGCTGATGGGCTCAGGGGAGGTCATTATGCGAGTCTTTCTCCTTTAGCATATGTTTGAAAGTTTTCACAGTAAAGAAACTTAAAAGAAAAATTGGAAGCATACATTCTTCTTTCCAGGGCTGAGGCAGGTTTTTGCCCACAGGTGAACACGTGCCTCACACTGGCGCCCACGGTCAGAGAGCTCAGGCTTTCTCCTTGGGTGCCTGCTGCCAGCCCTCCAGAACATGCTACAGAGCACAGGGGCCAGTAGCCCCTTCCTCAGCAGCCCGTATTGATGGTTTTCTGATAAAATATTGTGTTCAGAGACCCAAAGGAGAGAGGACAATGTGGTGATCTCTGGGAAGTGCTGCGCTATCAGACTCTTTTTCCTCTGCGCTGGTCCTGCCACTGTGATGTAGGAATTTTGGAAGCCCCTTGTCAGAAGGTGTTGTCTTCAGGCTGCGCAGTGAGTGGAGGGAGTGGGGCAGCCATGGCCTGCCGGGCCAGCGGGGTCTGAGAGGCAGCAGGGCTCCCTGCCCTGTCCTAAGTGCTGGGATGTCAGCTGGCCCTGCTTGCCTCAGTAGTATTTCGCCGCATAGTGAGGACAAGGGAAAAGTTAGGATTCACATGTTACTGTCTCCAAAGGCGGCAAGGAGACCTATTGCTGCCATTTATTGATCATCGATTATTGACCAGGCACAGACAATTGGTGATCAATAAAGCTAAGCTCTCTTCCCAGGCACACCATTCCATTCATCCTCATAAAAGCCTGAGCATCATGGTCCTCATTTTACAGACGAGGAAGCAAGGGCTCAGAGAGGTTATGTAATTTCCCCAGGATCAATCGCACAGCTCCTACATGGCAGAGCTGAGATGCATGCGCAGGTTGCCCTGTCTCTTCCTGACTACGGATGTATGTGATGAATCGTTATCTTGCATTTATCTAGTTTTGAAGAGACCCTTAAATCTTTAGCTATAACAATAGTATACGTTTTGGGGGTTCTCCTCGTTTTTCTACCTATAATATTCATTTTCTTCTGTGTTGATTCACACCACACCCACCGTGAGATGCAGACATGAATGGTGAGACTGGCCTTCCCAGATGTACAACACTAGGAAGGGTCTCCTTAGGAACCCTGAGCTTCGCAAAAATTATCATGGTGAGCCTGGCAGCCCACACATGTGCATGGCTGGCGCAGGAGAGCACAGAGCACAGCAGGGCACCAACTCACGGGGTCAGTGCCCAGGGCAGGGGTACACGGATTCTTCTCACCAGCAGCTTCCCAGGGAAAATAGTCTGGTTTTGGTCCTGAATCTGGCACCCAATCTTCTGCCCTGACATTGATCCTGTCTCCTTTGGAATAAAATCGGGCAACAAATGGCCGTGGGTGGGGCTTTGTGCTGGTGGTTGGTTTTCTTGGCTGTGTACACATAGAATACATTCTAATTAGATTTAGCACATTTATAAAATAACCACCCTTATGGATAAAATGTGAAACCACCATACGTACAATTTGCCATGCATCAGTGACATAAAAAAACACATGGTAAATACATTATAATTATTGGTTAAGATAAAGCCAAGACAGTTCTCTCTTTCTAAGTGCTCATTTCATTGTAAAAGGTTTAATAAATAATTATATCGCAGTTCTGTAGTCCCCTTAATGGCTTATTAAACAGAAATAAAGCGATCAACAGCCAGTCTAAACAGGACTTGAAAATACCTTGCAAATAATTTATAAGGCATTTCTGAAGAAACTAGTTATGAAATATCAATACTCTTAAAATATCAATACACATTAGTATTGCATTTACTTTCTGTTTTCAAACCTACTCTATTATGTTTCGAAAAAAGCTTATTAAAGATACTTATAATCAGATGCACAACCTTTAAAACAAATAAGCTGAGAGTCGCTGTAGCTGGCACGAATCTGAGGGTCTCATAACACTGTACATTTCCAGCCTTGTTTTGCTTTTGCCTGAATTGAAGCCAAAAAGCTTTCAAAAACCTGCATTCACCAAAAACAGCACAAACTGCCAAGGCATAAATTGAATTCTAAAGATTAACTGCAGCTCTAGCCATTGTTACCTTTTATTGTCTTTGTTTGCTTAAAAAAATGGATTTATGGTCTGAAATGTGTATTGCCTGCATACGAACATTTTAGAAATTTTACTCATTTTTAGCCACATGACATTTATCTTACTCTCTAAAATTTTAATTAAACTATTTTGTTTTCTGTAGGATGCAAGCTATATTCCTCATGTTTTGAATTGAATAATGGTTTTTATTAAAATTACCTACAATTCCAAATGTACTGAGATGCATGCACTCTTTCCCACTCACTACCAGTAGGGCCAAAGACATTGAATGTAGAAGGTACAGGTCCAGCCCTTTAAGTCAAGCAAATCCATTGCTTCACTCCCACCAGAAGCACACCAGTGTCAGCTTAGACACCAAGCTCTTATTCTGGTTTGACTGGCAATTTCGCAGATACACTCCCTCAAACTGCAGATGCTACTAAGCCCTTTGTAAGTTAATATACCAGTTATTTCTAGGCCAAGCTCGCAAAGTGCATCTCACATTTTAGCTGCTTCAGTAGCTAAAAGATCTTCCCCACCATCACTGGGCTTGTGCCTGAGTTATTCTCATTTTCCTTGAAGTTCTGAAAGAGTTTTAGTAATGCAACTGCTTATTTTCTCCCTCACCCATGATCAGCAGTTCTTCAACTGGGAGGCCCCAGCACATTTACAGAGGGTCCCAAGATCAAAACCATTTCATAATAATGCCAGGATACCCATTGCCCTTCTAATAGTGTTGATGTCTGCACCAGTGGTGCAAAGTCAGTGGTGGGTGCAATGCACCTGAGCCCAAATCACGGCAGCAGCGCTCATCTCGGCTGGTAATCACAGCCTGTTCACAGTGAAAAGAATCCAAAAGGCAGTTTCACTTGAGAATGGACTTGGTGATGCAGTAAAAATGGTTAATTTTATGACCTCTCTCCCTTGAGCACACACCTTCTAAGATTCTTTGTGGTGGCACGGGGCATCTACACAGAGGGCAGGGGTGTCTCCACGAGAACACTTGTAAGGCCTTCTGCGTTAGAAACCAAACTAGCCAGTTGCTTTTCCATGGAATGCCATCTTCCTGGAAAGGACACCTGACAAACCATGGCTGTCGAGATGAGGGTACATGGCAAAGGTTTCCTTGAAAGTGAAAGACGGCTGGGCGCGGTGGCTCACGCCTGTAATCCCAGCACTTTGGGAGGCCAAGGCGGGCGGGTTAACTGAGGTCAAGAGTTCAAGACCAGCCTGACCAACATGGCGAAACCCTGTCTCTACTCAAAATTACAAAAATTAGCTGGGTGTGGTGGCGGGCGCCTGTAATCCCAGCTACTCAGGAGGCTGAGGCAGGAGAATCACTTGAGCCTGGGAGGTGCAGGTTGCAGTGAGCTGAAATCGTGCCACTGCACTCCAGCCTGGGTGACAGAGTGAGACTCTTTCTTAAAAACAAAGAAAGAAAGAAAATGAAAGACATGACTTCTTGCTTCAAGGAAAAACTGGAAGATTTGTTGCTAATGACATTTGATTTTTCCAGTAAAAATGTGAATTTTTGAAATTTCTATCTACCACAGTCAGCTTAAAAGCTTTCCAGTTCTTAAAGGCCTTTCAGACAGAACTGGTGGTGATACTGATGAATGCAGTGATGGAATATGGTATAATGAAATGTGTCTGCTGCAGGACTCAGAACAGTATTTTCCAGATGACCCATGCATGACATTACAAAATCATCACTGATGGGTGAAAGGCTTATTCCAAGTGCAAGAGGAACCAAGAGACCACAGAATGTTTGTTGACATGGTTTTGGATTTCACTTTGTGTGTAAGTAACCTTTAAGATGCGAACACTTGTCATGTTTTGGTGTAGTATCAAAGGGGGATATTCACAACTATCTGAAAAGGCAATTGATATGCTTCTCTTTTTTCCAACCACGTGGCTATGTAAGTCCTTGTTTTCTTCATATATTTCAATTGGAACAACAGACAGCGTGAGATTTTATACTGCAGGACTGTGAGGACCCAGCTGTCTCCCCACAAGCCAGGTCCGAAGGAACACGTCTCTTCTCACTGAAAAATTTTTTAAAAATATAGTGATTTCTCATGGAGAGCTTAAAAAGTAATAACTTATCATTGTTATTCTTAAGTGGATTAACACATATTCTAAGATTGTATCAGCTTTAATACAGTAAATATTTGTAGGTATAACCCATACAGACAAAAGCTCATAGGGTCTTCAATATATTTTAAAAGTATGTTGTGGCCTAAAGACAAAAACATTTCTTTTTTTTTTTTTTTTTGATATTGAGTTTGGTGAATAACTTAAGTTAATTAGAAACCGATTTCAACTTCCCTTATTTCCAGAACAGAAAAAAGTATGTAAAAGTCACCATATTGTTACGTCATAAAACATTCTCAGGACGATGGCATTTTTGCTGTGGTCTCAGATTGGCCTCAGCAGCACCATTGAGCATCCCTCACTGGATAGGAGCATGTGTGCAGGACTCAAGCACATTGATTATAGGAATCTTCTGTTAAAATCAGCTGAGAGAGTGGAAGCTGTTGACATTTTAAAAATCAGATTCAGAAGTCGACTGTTGGGAGAGTGGAGACTCCGTGGGCTTCCGGCGTTGTTCATGTGAGCCGTTGGGAAGTGAGAAAGAAATGACTGCACAGAAAAGGCCATCTCTTTCCTGTTCTTTCCTCTTTGCACTGGCATTGGGCTTCTAGAACCAGCCCGCGGTCACCGACCGTCTCCTGATTCATGACATTGGGTGCCCACGGCCTCATCTCGACTCCCTTTACAGGAAAAGCTGAAAGTTGAGTCTATGTGCAAAGTCTCATTGAAACAATGATCCTGGAGACGCTCCAACTTTAAAAACCCAAACACAGCAAGACAGACAACCTCCAGCAGCTGAAAACTCTTTGCTGGGGATTGAAGTCATGTCTTCTTGAACTAAATTATAATTCGGTTGTGCATACAAGCATGTTCATGTGTACCGCAGACACACTTGGTATCTCACAGGCAGTTTGAAATTATGACAGGGGTGTACAGTTCTGCATGAGTTAGTTTTGTTGTAGTAAATCTTGAACTCACGACTTACTAGGAAGAAAGAAAAAAACGATTTAAAAAGGTAAAGAAATCCCTCCTGAGGGTATAAATGCCTTCGTTCAATTTCAGTTTTATTCACAGTAAGGTCTTGAGTTCTACGCATGTTTTCAGAGCGTGTTTCTGATAATACTCTTAAGAATGAAAATGCTGTAGTGTTTCTGCCAAGTTCATAATTTTCAAACATTAATAATCTCCCTCATTTTAGCTCAAAAATTATTTACACTTCATAGGGTTTCCTTTTTCACCAAGGTCTTCCCATGTTTTCCAAGTTAATTCTCTGATGTTTTACAGTGATTAAAAATGACTCAGTGATTTCATCCGGAGACATTAGAAGCAAACAGAGGAGAAAACATATCAGGAAGTGCATAGGCTTCTCATGCCAGGCCAGGCAAAGGCACAGCTTTTGGGTCTAAGTAGCTATGCCCTTGATGAAGTGAAAAACATTGAGGAAACAAACGTGAGTTTTCAAACACAGGTGTGCTAGGCCATGCCATGCAGGAGATGTGGGGATTCAGTGTGGAGTCAGCAATGCCCCATCCTGTGCCACAGACAGGCCAGGGGGCCCTGCTAGGCCTGTGTGAATATAAATGTAAAGTTGTGTCTTTGATAATAAAGAATTGCTAATGGTTACAGATCCCTCCCTCACATGTAAAATCATCTCGAAGGCTTACAAGGGGGTGAAATGTCGCCGTGTCCTGCAGGCAAAGAATGCAAAGCAAGGAGTTGATTTCTGCATCTCACGTAGTTAGGGTTAGGGTTAGGGTAAGGGTAAGGGTAGGGTTAGCATGAAGGTTAGGGTTAGGATTAGGGTAGGGTTAGGTTAGGGTTAGGGTTAGGGTTTAGGTTAGGGTTAGGGTTAAGATTAGGATTAAGGTTAAGGTAGTGTTAGGATTGGGGTAGGGGTAGAGTAGGGTTAGATTTAGGGTAGGGTAATGTTAGGGGTAGGGTTATCCTCATTGTAGGGTTAGTTTTATGTTTTGGGATGTCCGGCGAGTTTCTTTAGCTTTCGCTCATTGTCGGAAAACCCTGTGATATTTCACTGAATCTGATGTGTGGTGTTTGTGTTTTGTGTGTTTGTGGTGTTATATATTTAATGCTTTCTTTTATAGATTATTAGGTTCCTGGAGTTGAGAAATGTAGGTATGTGACTTCTCTTCAGGCTGTCACCTCCACACTGCTCTGCATCCCTGAACAGATGGCTCTACATTGCCTCTGTGCTCCTCTCCGCAAACCTGTGTTTGATCAGTCAAGTCAGCACCTCCAGCGGCCTATGCTGGGCTGTCAGTCACAGAAAATGCTCACCTAACCTTCTTCGACAATATGTGAAATTATTTGTTTTAATCTGAAGTAAGAAGAAGTCCCAAAGAGGTCTGGTTCCTGGACTTTGAAGTCAGTGGTCACAGAGCCCGGCTTTTTTCCTCTCTCCCTCCTGCATTCCCCAGGCGCTGCCTTGGCCTCAGGCTGGCACTTCTCAGGCCTGCACTCACCCCAGGCACCTCATTCAAGCACAACCAGGCTCTCCCTTGACAAAATCCATGGAAAAGGTGGAAAGATCTTTCTCCGCATCCCACCTTATCAGCAAAGAAATCACAATCAAAAACCTCTCCTCGGTGCCTACCTGCTGCAGTTAATGCTCACGCTTATGTCTACACCTGTGCCTGCCAGGAACGGAGTCCGTGGCAATTCAGACTTCTCTGGAGTTGGGGTGGGCTGCTAACCTTGAAGCTTAAGGTCACAGAGAGGAGCATGAACACCTTAGGAAGACTGCAATCATTAGAAAGGGAAAGAGGTGTGCTACTAGGTCAGGAACTCGCTGTGTCTGCTACAGGGAGAGAACAACTTCTATCAGCGTTCCTACTTTTTCCAGTTTCCGAAGGGGATCCAGAGACCTTTGGGGAGGCTCCCCTGCTGGGAATGTGGGCTACAGACGTGGTCGTCTCATGTAAGGGGATCCAGAGACCTTTGGGGAGGCTCCCCTGCTGGGAATGTGGGCTACAGACATGGTCGTCTTATGTGAATCTTTAGACCCTGGAACACCAGTGTCTCCCAATCTCCACAACAGGTCTCTGTTCTCCTTCATAATTACTTCTCAGGGCTTCCCCGGGTACCACGGCATCAGTTATTAGTAAAGGAAGTGACTTCGCAGGCACAGCGTTCCGCATCGTCTTTCCTTCAGCATGAATTAAAATGCGAGGTCGAAGGCGGGTTCCACGCTCCTTCTACCTCTTTACAGATCCCCCCAGGGCTGGTGTGGCCAACCCGAACCCTTTGAAGGACTGCCTTCAGGATCCAGCCCAGCGCCCCTGCATGGATGGAGAGTCTGTGACTGCGGACGCAGAGGTGAAAGAGCACCTTGAAAGAGGACCGGGGAGCGGCCCAGGCTGTGGCGAGGGGAGGTAAAGGAGGGGAGGCCTCCTCTCAGGAGGTTCCGTTTGGTTCTCAATATCTGGTGCAAGCGGGGATCAACAGAAAGCTAGCGTGAGACGGGAGAGGAGGATGAAGAGCATCTTTTTTAAAAAAGGGCACTTTTTTTAAGAAGACAGAGAAATCCTAACAATGACCAGAAGGCAGCGGCAATGGCAAAGGGAGAGCGCTGATATTAGAGGAAAGAAATGTCATTTTCAATATTCACAAATTATATGTGGTATAATGAAAAAGTAGATGATTTTCAAATGAAAGATGATTCATAAAAGAAAAAGCAAAGCTGTCAATAAAGGCAACTTGAAATATTGTCCTTTCCGGAAGGCTAATTCTTAAAAAACTACCTCATTTAAACATCATAATCAAATATGGCTTGTAATAAATAAGTACATTCTACCAGACCTTGAATAAAAAACGATTTGGATTTCATGATAAATTATTCTAGAAAACCAAGATATAATGAATGATATGTACAATATAAAATTTATTACTTGGGTCACAAAAAAGTAATGATATATTAATTATTTGAGGATTTCTTTATAATTTATATGATCAGAATAAATTGGTCCTACAAAAGATAGGTGCAATGTTTAAATGTTTATATGTACCAAAGGAAGAAGAATCTAAATAGATGTACAAATGAAAGGTCTCTCAGTTTCACTTTAACCAGGTTTGGGTGAATATAATAGAAATATGAAGAAACAAATCAGAAAAAGAAAGAACAAAAATGTTTGTGCATAAAATGCACATAACTATGTCAAGGTCAGGATTTTCTTTTCAGCTACATACTGTATACAGTAAAGTGGAGGAAAGCTAAACGGCAATGCTGGAGTGATCCCTGTGAAAACAGTACTTACAGTGGTTACACAGTAGTTACTTTACATTCATCCTCTCGCCCATCAGTTAATTACATCACCCTTTAAGACAGACGTATAATGTAATTAGAGATTTGAACAGTTCACAGCCAGATCACTTAAAGTAACATTGTTAATGGGTTCTAGAAGTTCTCTCTTTAATATTGCCAGTGTTATAACTTCTAATTACCTTAATAATTAGGGCTCTGTCACTTATGATTGAGGTAACAGGCCCTAACACTAATGGGTATTAGAGATCTTGGACAAGGCATGTTTTGATGTTCTCATCGAGTTGCTTAGGGTCGAAAGGAGCTATTTGCCCTTGGAAACCTAGCAGTTGCTATGCGGTGGCTGGGCCATCCTCACCGACACCTCCGGGGCTGCCTTGGCGGCTGCTGTGTTCACTCGAGAGGGAGTGCATATACTATTCACTGGGAACTGCGCAGGAAATGCATATGGAGCGCCTCATGGATGAAATTTTCTGAAATTAAATTGTCCCTGTTGCTTGTACTACAAAATAGCAGTACAAACCCGGATGTCAAATCAACTGGAATTTAAATGGAAAGGCACAAAAATTTCCTGCATGTACAGCTAGGATCTGCTACTAATTGACGATGTGGGAGATTTGGAAGGAAATGGGAGGAGAGGAGAAAAATGGCTGCTCTGTGGAGAGTTATATGGGAGTCTGCAGAATGGGGAAATAGAGTCATGAGGAAGAATGAGAAGTGGAAGAAAAAAGCTATGGGGGAACATGGGGCAAAGCCAGGTGGGAGTCTGGGGAGTGGGCGCGACTCACGTGGGAGTATGGAAAACAGGGAGAGTCGTGTGGGAATGTGGGGAATGAGGAGGATCCTGTGGGAGTATGAGGAGTGGAGGGAGTCCTGCGGGAGTATAGAGAGTGGGGAGAGTCATGTGGGAACATGGCAGATGATGGGAGTCACGTGGGAGTCTGGGGAGTGGGGAGAGTCATGTGGGAGTTGGGGAATTGGGGAATGTCATGTGGAAATTTGGGAATGGGGGAGAGTCCTGTAGGAGTATGGGGAATTTGGGGGATGATCTGCCTAGTAAATTTAAATAAATCTCTTTGTATATAACAGAAAAAATGTGCAGAAGAAACATTTTAGGGATAATAATTATCGTTATAATCCTGATTAAACCCAAGTGTGGTTTAGTCACAGTCCTACGATGAAATTGGCCACTTACTCCTGGACAGCATCTGGAGTGACAGCTAACAAGGAGTATGTGCCTGCTGACCCCTCTTAACCCCAGGAACCAACGTGGCCTCTCCTTCCCCAGAGCCACTTCCTGGTCTCTTTAACTTTGTCATATCATATTACTGTCATTTTTATTTTGATATGTTCTCTGCTGATTTTAAGTTCCTAGAAAATAAGTTGCATAAATTAGTCATCTGTTTCCACAGTGTTGAGCTTGTACTTTTCACAGAAATAGATACAACGTAAGTATATGTTGAACTAACACATCTGTGATAAGCTGGATGTAAATGTAACACCAATTTTTCCTCTGAAGCAATGGATTTTGGATTTATTCACATACTTTATTAGGGTATTTCCTGATATTTAAAAGTTTACTGGTAGAAATTAAGTTAATTCATTATAGAACAACTCATTTGCTGTATAACTGGACTTTTGAGCTGACCTCAAAGGTATATAGTCAAACTTTAAAAATACATACAACAGAAAAAACAAGTTTGCTTTTGCAACAGTCACCCTCATAATGATTACAGCTTAGTCTTCCTACATCTTCCCAACTGAAGATGGCCTCCAGCCCAGATTTCTGCAAACATTGTTCAAGATATAGTGCCCTGGGTAGGCAGGCTGCTCCTTCCAGCAGAGGACAGAGTCTATCTGAGCGTGGGAGACCAACAAATGCCTGCAGTACCGTATGTCAGATCCTGGGTTAGAGACTGCTGTGCTTTCGGATTTCATCTCACAATATCCTACAAGACAGCCATACCATTCCCATATTCCAGCCATGCAAAGTGATGGTTGAACCAGATCTAGTTTACTCTGAATGCTGTAATGTGGCACATGTGTGTCCAAAACCCATGGTGCTGTGCAAAGCCATGTGATGAAAACCACAGTACTTTATGGAGAAGGAGGTTCAGAAAACAATACTCAGAAACTTCAACACTGGCACATTAAAAAAGGCGGAAGCTAATGAAACGTTAACACAGTTCTTCCCATGTTACGTGGTTAAGAAATACATAAATGCTACAATTAACACGGGACTTCTTCACCTTAAGAAAGCCCTGGTGCTTGTCTATGAAGGCGGGCAGTGGAAAGTTGCAGCTCCCACATCATCCTGACTTGTGGAGGCGACTGAAATCGATCAGAAAGCTGTGATGTCACGTGGGGTGGGGGTGAGCTCACAGCAACACGTGACAAGGGAGGGGCTGGTGGGCGTGGGGTGTGTGTGTGTGGTCTGTGTGCTCCTATGTGGCTCTTTCAGCTGGATGTGGTTTTCCTTGGGGTGTGTGTGTGTGCTCTGTATGCTCCTATGTGGCTTTTTCAGCTGGATGTGGTTTTTCACATCCATCTAATGTTTCCTGCAGAGGAAATCACACAGAAGCAAGCACCACATTTACCTTCTGCTTAATCTATTAATTGCCCTGGAACAAGTTCCTGGGTTCAAAACCAGCGTTATAGGAACACCCGCTGCACTCACTCTTCTGCTGGCCCCCCTGCCTGTTGTGTCTGAGCAGTGCTTCATCCTGCCTGTGTGAACATCTCCTTGGATCCTCACGATAACTGCGGGAGGCAGAGCGTAAACCCTCACTACAGAATACGGATACTTAGGGTCAGAAGCATTCACAGACTTGTCTCAGGTTTCCCGTCTGGCAAGTGGTAGAGTCAGGAGTAGAACCCGTGGCTCCAGCTTCAAGGTTATGGAGTCTTCAGCAAATACGATCTGAGTATTTGTAGCCAATGTAAGATGAAAGCTTAGAGAACAGAGGCCCATGAAACAAGAAAAAAAAAAAAGGAAAGAAGACAAGCTGGTGCACTCAGCTTATTCAGCAGAAACCTGGGCTTTCCACTGAGTCTATATGTGTTTTCTGTTCATTCCCCTGATTTTCTGCTATTGCTCACAGATATGAAAGGCTTAAGGAAATATACAGAAAAAAAGCCATTCATCCCCTGGCAAATTTGGAGACAACCATTACGCTGCTGTAGCAGTGGGCTCCTTATTCCCTTTCTGAGTCCCAGGGAGCAGGGCTGGAGAGTGTTTGCCTTGCAACAGGAAGGAGGGAAGAAAGACTTGGATGAGCTCCCAGAATTAAACCCAAGATGGCGGGTTGGCTTTAGACATGCCATATTTACAGATGGTGACATATTATTGTGGAAATGACCAGCCTATCATTAGAAAGGTGGGCATCTTAAGAGACCTGCATTTAAAGAGTTGAAATACAAGGAAAGTTAGTGAAGGAGAAGAGAGAGCCCAGAAAAGCCACCCCCTGCCTCTGGTGGAATTCAGTGAGTCAAATATCTCCCCTTCCACCAACACTTCTGTGTCATCACTGTCTGCATCATCCCCATCAGCAAATAATGACTGTGTGACTCCTGAGTACAGGTCATGGTGCTGAGGGCTGTGGGACATATAAAGCCATATTAGACATGTCCTTCCTCTCAAGAGCTTACAACAGAACTGGGAGAGAAGACACAGCTCCAGGAAAAGGTAATGATATCAAAGCAATAGGACAAGAGCTAGGTATGTGATGCAGGCACAGAATGTTTCAGGATTCCATGGAGGGAAAAGGTCTTCTGTGGGACAGGCCCTGAAGGCTTCCTGGAGGAAGCAGAAATTGATTTCAAAAGCCAGAGAATGGAAAGACCTAATTTCAAGGGATAGGAAAAGGATGAGTTTGAAATATGAGGAAAAGTGAAAAGCAAGAATATTTAGTAGATTAGCAATTGATCTTGAGCAGAGAAAAGCTCAAAAGAGAGAAGAAAGTACCATTAATAGCAGTTGGAACGGCTGAGATGATTTCAGGACAGAGTGCCTTTTGCTGAGACATGTTAAATCTATGGTGATGGAAGAACATTTCTGGGGAAATGCTCTGAAAATTATTGGGAATGTAGTTCCTGAGTTTGGGTTGTAGGGAGTGTTATGGGTTCAATTTTGTGCCCTCCCCCCAAATTCCCATGTTGAAGTCCTAACCTTCAGCACTTCAGAATGTGGCTTTATTTGGAAATAGGGCCAATGCAGATGTAATTAGTTAAGATGAGGTCACACTGGAGTAGGGTGGGCCCCTGATCCACCATGACTGGTGTCCTTCTCAAAAGAGAAGATTGGGATGCAAAAGCAGACAACATAGAGAAAAGATAATATGAAGAGAGACAGGGAAATGACAGCTATGCACAAGCCAAGTGCAAATGCCTGGAACAGGCATTTCTTTCCTCACAGCCTTCAGGGGTAACCAACCCTGTGGACATCCTGGTCCTGGACTTTTAGCTTATAAACTTGTAATACAATAACCTTCTGCCATCTACACTGTCAAGTCTGTGGTATTCCATTACAGCAACCCTAGCAAATTCCTATGGGTGGGAAGTGGGCCCAACACCAAGTGTTTAGGAGCCCCTCCTCTTCACATTTAAAGGGGGAGGTGAAAGGAGGGTTAGTAACAGAGAGCAGCCATTTACAAGAGGAAGGCTCTCATGACCTCACAAAAGCCCATCCGAGAGAAAGCAGAAAGAGGGAAAACATTGGCAGCCTCAGTGTTTAGAGAGGCCAAGGAGATACTTTTTGCAAAAGTGGTCCAGGTTGTGCCCGGGTGTGAAAAAAATTTGAGCTTTATTCTGTATGCAATGTGGAGCCCTGGAAGTTGTGTGAAGAAGGAGCTAACACAACAAAAGTAGTGATTTAGGAAGATGAGTGTGCCAGGGGTGTGGAGTATGGACCAGAACAGACATCACTAGGGGCAGGCTGGACGGGAACAGATGAAGCTGAGGCGATGCAGTTGACAGCCTGGATGGAGAACAGGACTGCTTGGCAGAGACCAGTGAACCTGGATCCTTTGAGTAAGAATATCATGACACAGACAGTGGAATCAGTCAAGAGCCATGCCCTTATGTGGGGTGTGTTTCTTCTAACCCACTTAACATGGAGGTGCTTCAGTGTGTAAGTAAATAATAAAACACATGGAAGGATGGAAATATTGATTATAAGGAAAGAAAAGAGAACTCTGTAGTATGGAATGGCATTTTCAAATGTAAAGTGACTTTCTAGAGAGTATGTCTTGTTTTTATTGACAGACAAAAAATTAGAAATATATTTTCCATGGGCAAAAAAAATATCCTACCTATATTAGTCTGTTTTTACACTGCTATAAAGATACCTGAGACTGGGTAATTTATAAACAATAGAAGTTTAATTGACTCTCAGTTCTGCATGGCTGGGGAGGCCTCAGGAAATTTACAATCTTGGTGGAAGGCAAAGGAGACGCAAGCTTGGACCTTCTCACATGACAGCAGGAGAGAGTGAGTATGTGAATGAGGAAGTGCCACACTTTAAGACCATCAGCTCCTCTGAGAACTTACTCACTATCATGAGAACAGCATGGGGGAAACTTCCCCCATGATCCAATCACCTCCCTCCTTCTACATGTGGGGATTATAATTGGAGATGGGATTTGGATGGGGACAAAGAGCCAAACCATATTATTCTGTCCCTGGCCTCTCCTAAATCTCATGTCCTTTATAAATTTCAAAACCAATCATGCCTTCCCAACAGTCCCCCAAAGTCTTATCTCATTCTGGTATTAACTCAAAAGTCCAAAGTCTCATCTGAGACAAGGCAAGTCCCTTCCACCTATGAGCCTGTAAAATCCAAAGCAAGTTAGTTACTTCCAAGATACAGTGGGAGTACAGGCATTGGATAAATGCTCCCATTCTAAATGGGAGAAATTGGCTAAAACAAAGGGGCTACAGGCCCCATGCAAATCCAAAATCCAGTGGGGAAGTCATCAAATCTTACAGCTCTGAAATAATCTCCTTTGACTCTATGTCTCACATCCAGGTCACACTGATGCAAGAAGTGGGCTCCCACAGCCATGGTCAGCTCCACCCCTGTGGCTTTGCAGCCCCGCTACTGGCTGCTTTCATGGGCTGGTGTTGAGCATCTGTGGCTTTTCCAAGCACGTGGTGCAAGCTGTCACTGGATCTACCATTCTGGGGTCTGGAGGATGGTGGCCCTCTTCTCACAGCTCCACTAGGTAGTGCCCCAGTGGGAACTCTGTGTGGGTGCTCCAACCTCACATTTCTCTTCCTCACTGCTCTAGCAGAGGTTCTCCATGAGGGCTCTGCCTTTGCAGCAGGATTCTGCCTAGACATCCAGGTATTTCTGTACATCCTCTGAAATCTAGATGGAGGTTCCCAAACCTCAGTTCTTGACTTCTGTGCACCTACAGGCCAAACACCACATGGAAGACACCAAGACTTGGGACTTGCACCCTCTGAAGCAGCACCCAAGCTGTACCTTGGCCCTTTTTAGTCATGGCTGGGGTTGGAGCAGCTGGAACATAGGGCACCAAGTCCCAAGGCTGCATACTGCAGGGGGACCCTGGGCCCAGCCCACAAAACCATTTTTTCCTCCTAGTCCTCTGGGCCTGTGATGGGATGGGAAGGGCTGCTATCAAGATCTCTGACATGCCCTGGAGACATTTTCCTCATTGTCTTGGTAATTAACATTCAGGTCCTTGTAACTTATGCAAATTTCTACAGCTGGCTTGAATTTCTCCCCAGAAAATGATTTTTTTCTTTCATCAAGCTGCA
This sequence comes from Nomascus leucogenys, assembly GCF_006542625.1. NCBI lineage: Eukaryota > Metazoa > Chordata > Mammalia > Primates > Hylobatidae > Nomascus > Nomascus leucogenys. Next base: position 138,229,388 of record NC_044385.1, on the reverse strand, counting down.
AATTTTTCAAACTTTCATGCTCTGCTTCCTTTTTAAACAAAAGTCCCAGTTTCAGACGATCTCTCTCAAGTTCAAAGTTCAACAGATCTCTAGGGCAGGGGCAAAAGGTTACCTGTCTCTTTCCTAAAGCAAGACTGACCGTTGATCCAGTTCCCAATAAGTTTCTCATCTCCATCTGAGACCACCTTAGCCTGGACTTCACTGTCCATATCACTAACAACAATTTGGTCAAAAACATTCAACAAATCTCTAAGAAGTTCCAAACTTTCCCACAACCCCCTGTCTTCTTCTGAGCTGTCCAAACTGTTCCAACCAGTTCCAAAGTCACTTCCACATTTTCGGGTATCTTTATACCAGTACCAACCTACTGATACCAATTTAGTGTATTATTCCATTTTCACACTGCTATAAAGAAATAACTGAGACCAGGTAATTTATAAAGGAAAGAGGCTTGATTGACTTACAGTTTTACATGGCTGGGGAGGCCTCAGGAAACTTATGATCATGGCAGAAGGCGAAGGGGAAGCAAGCACCTTCTTCACAAGGTGGCAGGAGAGAGAAGGACAATGTAGGAACTTCTAGACACTTATAAAACCATCAGATCTTGTGAGAATTCACTCACTATCACAGCATGGGGGGAACTTCCCCCATGATCCAATCACCTCCCTCCCACGTGGGGATTACAATTTAAGATGAGATTTGGGTGGGGACACAGAACCAAACCATATCACCACCAAATTCTGAATTTCTAATAATGAAAGACTATAGGATCTTAAAGAGTTTTTGCTGCACTTTCAGAAGTTTGTCCATGTTTCAAACCCAAAGTCTTAGTCCATTTTGGTTTACTATAATAGAATATCTGAGATTGAGTAATTTATATAAAAAAGGAAGTTATTTCTCACAGTTCTGGAGGCTGAGAAGTCCAGGATCATGGTGCTGGAATCTGGTGAGGACCTTCTTGCTGCATGATCTCAGGCAGAAGGCAGAAGGGCAAGAGTGCACAAAAGCAGGAGAACAAGAGGTGGCTGAACCTACTTTATGACAAACCCACTCTTATGATAACTCATCCACTCCTGAGAAAACAGCATTAACCCACTCATGAGGGCAGAGGCTTTATGACCTAATGACTTATCAGGCTCCACCTCCCAACACTGTTGCATTGAGGATGAAGTTTCTGACACATGCTTTTTGGGAGACACATTCAAACTATAGCATTCTTCCCCTGGCCCCCAACATTCATGTCTTTCTCACAATGCTAAAGCCATTTATTCCACCCCAGTACTCCCAGAAAAGTCTTAACTCATTTCAGCATCAACTCAAAAGTCTGAAGTAAGAGTCTCACCTAAAGCAGATATGGGTGAGACTCAAGGCACAATTCATCCTGAGGCAAATTTCTCTCTGGCTGTGAGCCTGTCAAGTTAACCAATTATGTGTCTCTAAAATAAAATGGTGGAGGCTGGGCACCATTGCTCTCACTTGTAATCCTAACACTTTGGAAGGCTGAAGTGGGAGGATCGCTTGACCCAGGAGTTTGAAACCAGCCTGGGCAACATAGTGAGATGCTGTCTCTACGAAGAAAAAAATAGTTGAGTGTGATGGCATACACCTGTAGTTTCAGCTGCTTGGGAGGCTGAGGTAGGAGGATTGCTTGAGCCTGAGAGTGTGACGCTGCAGTGAGCCATGATTGTGCCAATGCACTCCAGCCTGGATGACAGAGTAAGAACCTGTTAGACCCTGACTAACAAACAAAAAACAAAAAATCCCCCCAAACCCCAAAATACAATAGTGGGACAGGCATGGGATAGATATTTCCATTCCAAAATGGAGGAGTAGGCAAGAAGAAAGGAGTAACTGGTCCCAAATAAGTCCAAAACCCAATAAAGCAACATTAAGTCTTAATGTTCCAGAATAGTCTCCTGGACTTCATGTCCCATATCCTAAGCACACTGGGGCAGGGATTGGGCTCCCAAGGCCTCAAGAAGCTTTCATGAGCTACAGTCTTGTGCCTGCAGCTCTCCCAGGCTGGAGTTGCATACTGGTAGCTCTATAGTTCTAGGGTTTTGGGGGCTGCTCTACTCCAACAGTTCCATGAGGCACTGTCCTAGTGGGGACTCTGTGGTGACTATTCCCCCGCCATGAGTCTCTACTTGAGTGACCAGGCTGTCTGTGACATCCTTTGGGGCAGTGATTTATAGCCATCAGGTCCTCATGTGCCTTTGTGTCATACTTAAAAAATTTTTTTTGAGATGGAGGTCTTGCTATATTATCCACTTGGCCTTTAACTCCTGCGATCAAGCGATCCTCCTGCCTCAGCCTCTCAAGTAGCTGGGACTACAGGCACATGCCCCTGCAACTGGATGTCTGTGTTATGCTTAATATGTGTAAGCCCAAACTCCCCACTTTCTTATTGTCCTTAGGGCATCACTGTTCTCATGCTTTTTCATTTTCTTGATCTCTCCAAGTCAAAGGTGCTCTATCAATCCTTGCTGCTTGGCTCATCCATTTGTATTGAAAGACAAAGTGGAAGCAAGGCCTATGGACATGACAGAAATCCTTTACACCACACAAGCCTTCAGATGGATAGGTCAGAAGCCACATCTGGACAGCCAGTCTGCCATTCAGACTCACAACTGACCCAACATTTCTCCTCCAAAGACTCCTATCTCCATTCCCCCAATCACTGCACCCCAGGCTGCAACATTCTACTTCAGTTTCTCAGGACTCTCCAGTTTTGCCACATTAAACACATGACAGAGCACAATTATAATCACCCACTGCACTTCCATCTGCATCACTCCCTGTGTGTGTTCTGAAGGTGATGGATGTGACCTCAAAGCTGCTGTGAGTTTCCAGGATCTTTTGGGTGGTGATTTTTTTCCATTATCATTTAGTAGTGTCCAGAGGTTTTTAGAGGTGAAGGTAAAAAGTGCGTTGAGAGCTGTGGGCACATCTCTGCTTCTGAGATGACTGCCTTGTGAACCTTCTGCTTGGCACCTAATGCAGGAATGGGCCATCTAGGGACTCATTAACTCAAAAACAACCAACTGTTCAATCCTGGAGTTTATTGATGTGGGGCAGCCAACTTTGCTTTTAGTACCTGCTAGAATCTAGGTTTGTTAATGATTTCAAATGCTTTCATAGGTTCAGTCAATTCAGGGTACTGGATAAAGACAGGCATTTAATTTTCTTGTAGTTTGGATATGAAGAAAAGAAAATATTGGCTGTACTGGTAGCTGCTATGTGAACGTAATTGTCAAACTTGTTTGCCTGTGAGACAAGTGTAGTGATTATTAGGTCACACAGTCTGAGCCTCCCTTTTCCATGAAAAATTTACATTGAGAATACCCAGAATAAGTGTATATGCTGTCATCATTCTTGAATATTTGTATGGAGAACAGCAGGGAAAACTAAGTCTTATTCTTAGATACTTGCTTTGATTACAATGACTAGTTTTTTTAAAAAACTATTTGACAATAAGTCTCAGTGACCATCCATCAACCTCTTTTATTTTGAGATGGTGTCTTGCTCTGTTTCCCAGGCTGGAGTGCAGTGGCACAACCTGGGCTCACTGCAACCTCCACCTCCCAGGTTCAAGTGATCCTCCGAACTCAGCCTCCTGAGTAGCTGAGATTACAGGCATGCACCACCACATCTGGCTAATTTGTACTTTTAGTAGAAACAGGGTTTCACCATGTTGGTCAGGCTGTCGTCAACCTCTTTGTACTCTTTCTAGTCATGTCTCCTGGTCATAGTGAGACCAGCATAAGGAAGCCCCAGGGTATGTGCCAGGGCACCTGAGTTTCTCTCCAGGTGCATTTGGCCAGCTGGTCTGCAAATAACTGTTACGGAGACTGGGTCAGGACACGGGCTGAATTGCTGCCTTGCAGAGCAGTGACACTATGCAGTCCACAGCTGGAAAAAAATGATTGGATTCCTTTAAACTTTTTCTTAATTCAATCTGTGGAGGCTCTCCTTCTTTTAATAGAAAAAGAAGGTGTTTTTCTTCTGACAATTCTTATGCTTAACTTTTACTTAGCTTGGGTACTAGTTGGCCATTGATATAAGCTGCTTCAATAGTGCCCACAGCTCCCATTTCTTGAGTATTTGCTATGTGAAGGCCCTGTGCTAAGTTCATCAGGTGCACCTCATTGGTTCCTCTCAAAGCCCTGTGACATAGGTACAGTTTTATCCCCTCTTATCATGAGAAAAACAGGGTGTAGGGTGGTTAAGTAACTTGCCTAAGGCCACAGGACCAGGAAAGGTAAGAACTGGAATTCCAGGCTACATCATGGAAGATAACATTGACTCTTCTGTGGCACAAACTGTTTTGCAAAGATGCTTCTATACTTACTTATTTTTCTCTCTAATTTAATCATAAGTCCTACACATGTAGTCTTCACATACATATCATATAGATAGGTGTTTTAATTAATGAATAAGTTGGTTGAATCTCCAAATGACCCTATCTGACTTGCTATTGAATCGGTTTCTTTCCTATGTAAATAAAAACATAATTAAAGATTATAAATCTAGTATGGGTTTCATCACAGAGTAGTAGTGTGAACACGAGTAGGAATGTGAGAGTGTGTGACTTCACCTTAGCATACTTAGTATCTGCAGACGATTGAGAGTGAACATCATTCATCATCCTTCTCAATTCAAGATGGAGGAAACAATTACCATTATTATGGAAGCCTGTAGGTATCTATAAAATGATTAAAACTCAACAAGCTAAGAATAAATCAAAGCCCACTGTGGCATTGGGTATTTTCATCTACATTTATTTTTAAGACAGGATAACCCAGAAGTGAGCTTGGGCTCTAGAAGATAATAATAAATGTCCATTGCAGTGGGCTCAACTTAATTTTTTCTACCCTGAAGGCATTTGGCTCTGTGAGATCTGAGAGGAGAAACAGTAAAGAGTTGAGTTGTTCACTGAGAATGCTTTGCCTCCAGCATTCTAACCTTGGGACAAAATTCAAGGGAATTCACGGTTATCATTAATGCCAAGGAAGATAATCCTAGAAGCATTAATACTTTCTAGTATTATCTTTAGCTTCCTGGAATTGTATCCTTAAGTAGCTTTATAGAGAGCATCACAGTGAGACACAATCCTGAGGCATAGATATTATCCCAAACTGGCGACCACCAAAGAACAGAGTGGTAGAAGATTCTGGAGGCAGCACGTATTTTAATGGGAAGCATATCAGGCTCAGATGAATGAACACGTAATACTCCCTAGGGCTTTTGGACTAAATGCAGACTTAATAATTACTCTAATTGCTTCTGCTGTGATTCTACCTTTGAGTCTACATCAAACAAACATATAGCAAGTATTACACTTGCATTTAATCTACTCATTCTAGAAAAACTCTTATTTCCTTCTTATATGCTTTCATTTGTCAAACAAGGCTAGAGATAAAAATTTTTATATTTAGTGATAAACACGTATTTAGCACCTAATAATGCAATTTTCTTCTATGCAGAATTTTAGCGCACTGACTATTCTGGAAGTCACAGCAATGCTGTCTGCCTTGAAGTTTATAATACAACGCATGAATCCCACAGGTAACAGTGATGAGAAATTTCCCATAATTCAGCACTTCTTTTGTCTTACGCATGAAGTTATGACAACTGCCTTGTGATCTGGCACACTTTCAGATATTTTTCCAGAAAAATAAGCTTGCTCTTAACTAGGGCTGCAAAATGAGGGACATATGTATGTATGAATACAAACCAAAAGGTTAGAGACGCTGAACCTCCCCTACCCCACAATAATCTCTTCCATTTGCCCTGCCACTATGTCTAAAATGGCTGCCATGGTGTCTAAAATGGCCTCCATAGCTTACTAGCTGTATGACAAGTTACTCTTCCAAGCCAAGTTTCTTCATCAGTAACCAAGAGTAATAGTAATACCTCCTTCAGAGTGTTGTGGGAATTAAAAGACAGAATATGGCACTTCTTAAACTTGCTAAATTGCTACAAATAACAAAGACGCTTTTGAAAAAAATATATTTTCCAGCTCTTCCATAAGGATTTCAACTCAGAGAGTCTTAGAGAGGGCAGAAAGGGTGAGAATCTGTATGTTTAACAAGCAATACAGAACAATTCTAGGACATGAGAGAAGTAAAGTGCTCCCCTCAGTAAGTTCTCAATAGATAGAATTAGGAGTCTCCTAAAATGACATACACTTGGCCCACTAGTCCCAGTGGGAGCTAGATAACCTGGCCATTCATCTGTTCATCTACTTGTAGGGAATATATTCCTGAGGGAATAAACTCAAGCTAGGCTAAATTTTTTTCAACATTATTTTTTTCCTTAGATCACTAACTTTCACTATATACAAAAATGAGCTCAAAATGGATTAAAGACTTAAATGTAAGATCTAAAACTGTAAAACTGCAAGAGAAAATACAAGGGAAGGAAAATATTTCAACATCCTTTTTCATTTAGTTTTTTTGACATACAAAGAGCTGTACGTAATTGATGTATAAAAATTGATGAGATTAGAGATAGGTATAGACCTGGGAAACCATGACCACAATCCATGCCATAAACCATCCAGCACCTCCCGAAGTTTCCTCTGATCTTTTATCATCATCATTATTATTATTTTGATAAAAACACTTAACGTAAGATCTATTCTCTTAGCAAATGTTTAAGTATACAATGCAGTATTGTTAATTATGGGAACTATACTGTACAGTAGGTCTTTAGAATTTATATCACTGGTATAACTAAAATTTTGTACCCTTTCAGGAATCCGTCCCCCCTTCTTCATACCAAGCCCCTAGCCACCACTGTGCCACTCTCTGCTTCGATGAATTTGACTATTTCAGATTTATCACAGAAGTGGTATCATGTTGCAAATGACAGGATTTCCTTCTTTTTAAGGCTAACCAGTATTCCCTTGTGTATACTACATCTTTCTCATTAATTTATCCATTGATGGGCATTTAGGTTGTTTCCATGGCTTTGCCATTGTGAATAAAGCTGCTATGAGGATAGGGGTACAGATATCTCTTTGAGATGCTTATTTCAATTCCTTTGAATTTATACCCAGAAGTGCAATTGCTGGATCGTATGGTATTTCTATTTTTAAATTTTTGAAGAGCCTCCATACTGTTTTCTATAATGGCTGTACTAATTTACATCCCACTAGCAGTGCACAAGGCTCCCTTTCCCCCACATCCTCACCAACACTTGCTATCTTTTGACTTTTTTTTTCTTTTTTTGAGATGGAGTCTCGCTGTGTTGCCCAGGCTGGAGTGTAGTGGTGTGATCTCAGCTCACTGCAACCTCCTCCTCCTAGGTTCAAGCAATTATCCTGCCTCAGCCTCCTGAGGAACTGGGATTATAGACATCCACCATCCTGTCTGGCTAATTTTTGTATTTTTGTAGAGATAGGGTTTCACCACATTGGCCAGGCTGGTCTTGAACTCCTGACCTCAGGTGATCTGCCCACCTCAGCCTCCCAAAGTGCTGGGATTATAGGTGTGAGCCACTATGCCTGGCCACCTTTTGACTTTTTGATATTAGCTGTTCTAACAGGTGTTACATGATATCTCATTGCATTTTTAAGAAATAAAAATCGTATATATTTAAAATGTACAAGGTGAGGTTTTGATATACATATACATTGTAAAATGGAAATTCTTAGTTGATTTTTCTATTAGTTTTCTATCTCTATGTCATTTATTTCTGCTCTAATCTTTATTATTTTCTTCCTTCTGACTTTGGGCTTTGTTTATTCTTCTTTTTCTGGTTCCTTGGGATGTAATGTTAGGTTGTTTATTTGGGGTCTTCCTTTTTTATGTGAACATTTATTGCTATAAACTGCCCTCTTAGAAATGCTTTTGCTGCATCCCATGAGTTTGTGATGTTGTGGCTAGGTTAAGTTTTGATGAAGGAAAGGTGCTATGAAATTTCAGATAATGGGGCTGCCAGTGAAGGAAGGAAGGTAAAACAAGATGGGGATGTGGAGGCCCTGGAAGTGTCAGGTGGGTCCTGATCTCTAGTTGCTGCCAGAGGGCAGGCAGACCCTTCCCTGAGAGGTGGGATGTGCTGTGGGCAAGCCTCACTCACCTCCTGAATTCTACCATTTGGAGCCAGGCATGTATGGGCACCTGCCCTCTACTCCTACAGTCGTGATTCTCACCTTGGATGCAGGTTAGAAGCCCCTGGGAAGGGCTCTGGCTTCCTGAGTGAGGCCAGCCCTGCATCTGAGACTGCTGGAAAGCTGCCTTGAGGATTCCCTGGGGTGGGGGATCCCAGCTCAAGCATCTATCTACACTAGATGCAGACTTCGAAGTCACTGACCAAGTTTTCAAGCTCTGCCCTCTTCTCTGGGTGACCTGGGGTCTGTGTGGCTACTGCTGCCTCATTCCTACTTCTGTCCAATTGTCCTTTTCCTCTGAGACCACACACAAAGCCAATTCCCTTAGTCAGAAATAGAGCAAGTGTACCAGTTCATTTCAGAGGAAACGTGGCAACAAACCACCAGATATTTCATGATAAAGCAGAAGGCTGGAGCCGCACTCGCTGCCAGCAAGCGTCCAGGACAAGCCCTGGGCTCCACCCACTTTGCTCAGGGCTGCTCAAAGGTGCTAGAGAGGCTACGATGTGGCGATTCTTTCCAGTACCTTTGTTTGTGAAATTCATCATTTATGTACAAAGCGTTTTCTGCGTTTTTACAGGCTGAATTCTGTGTCCCCCCAAAATTAGTGAATGTAACCACATTCCTTAGTGCAAATCAGTCTTCACAGATGTAATTAGTTAAGATGAGGTCACAGTGGAGTAGGTGGCCCAATCCCATAAAACCATGTCCTTATGGAGGGTAAAAATCTGGACCCACACACCACGCAGGGAGAACGCCAGGAGAAGACCAAGGCTGAAGCTGCGATCATGCATCAGCCAGGCAAGGAGAACATCTCCGGTTGCAGCGAACCACAGAAGCAGGAGAGAAGTTGGAACCGAGTGCCCCACAGCCTCAGGAGGAGCTGGCTCTGCCCACACCTGGACCTCGGGCTGCAGCATCCAGAGCTGAGAGGGGACACATTTCTGCTGTTCAAGCCTCCTGGGCTGTGGCACTTTGTTATGGCAGCCCCAGGACACAATTACTGGCTCCTACCCATGGCCTGTCCTTCTCTCTTTTTTTGTCCAAATCTTTCCTCTTTGGCCAAAACAAAAGAGTAGAGAGATGGATGCTGTAGATCCACACACGGATGAGCTTGACTGGATTAGGTTAAAAGTAACGTGGCCTATGAGATATTTTTTCTGGTATGAATATGAAGAGAAAAAATGAGTCTGAAGATGGAGTTGTTGATTCTGAGTCCGTGCAGGAGTAGCGAGAGGACCACGGCAGAGGCGGCAGAAGAAAGCCCAGCACGGTGGGACGGCGTGCAGGGGTGCGACACTTAGACATACCGGGGATGTGTGTCCACATGTGCACATGTGTGCCTCACGTGTTCTACATCCTGTGACTGTGCAACTCGGTACGTGCAAGTCTGTCCCGCAGCACCACCATGAAACCCTAGCCATGCCCGGGAACAAGGTGTTACTGTGACCTCATTTTACCAGTGAGCAAAACACAGCAGAGACACTGAGTGCCTTGGCCCAGGTACCACAAGCAGGATTCTGTGGTAGAAGAAACATGAGTAAGGAAGAGGCTCAGTCATTTCTTCTCTTGTCATGAGCTTAGGGAGGCAGGGAGGGCTCTGGGGCTCGACATCAGCCCCGTCCCCTCGGCAGTAAGGACCGGAGCTCAAGGACCTGACCTAACAGCTGGCTCCAGGCCAGACTCAGGCCACCCTCTTCCCCAGGCTCTTGTGGAGTGACTGGGGACGTCTCTGCTGCTCTGGGTGCCTCTGTGCACCTGGAGAAGCCTCACTTTTGAGGCTGGATGGAAAAACAGAGAACACACACCCATCCAGGAGATAGCTAAGTGAGGATTCTGTAGATGAGTGGCTAAGCATTGCTCAGAAAGCCGCCCGTTCATGCTTCTCTCCCGTTACACTCCTGTCCATCCCAGTCCCCTCTCTGTCCCTGTTCTCAGCATCACAGCAGCTGGATCTGGCCCCTTGTCCTCTAATGCTTCTATGGAGCATTTGTCCACATGCCCCTGACTATTCCACCTTAATAGCAACCTCCATTAACCTCCATGGAACACCTTGGAGTCAGCAAGTTCTTTATAGTCAAAACCGAGGGTCAGGAGGGCCCTGGATGGCTCCACTCTCCTCCCTTCCCCTCCCCTCCCCTCCCCTCCCCTCCCCTTCCCTCCCTTCCCCTCCTGCCCACCTGCTGTCACAGATGGCCTCTGGGTTGTGATCCTGGGATTGGGATCCTGGTCCATGTGTTAGAGTATCAAAAAAACACACATCTACACCGGAAGCATTTTAACATAAAACATATACATATTTTGATGTAAGTCCAATGTCTTTTGATAGGTTCTTTCTCTGTCTCCCATGCTGGAGTACAGTAGTATGATCATAGCTCACTGCAGCTTTGAACTCCTGGACTCAGGTGATTTTCCCACATCAGCTTCCCTAGTAGCTGGGACTACAAGTGCACCACCATGTCTGGCTAATTAAAAAAATGATTTGTAGAGATGAGGCCTCATTATGTTGACCAGGCTGGAATCGAACTCCTGGCCTGAAATGATCCTCTTGCCTCAGCCTCTCAAGGTCAAAGTCTTTTCTTTGAGTTTCGGGCTGCTGACTGACTTATGGGGTCTTCTTTCTTCCATAAACACCACCTATCTAAGATGCATCTTCTAAGGTTCCTCAAAGTGAAACAATGAACTAAAACTGTGTGTGAAACAATCTGAATGTCATCTTAGGCTTCAATGATTTTCCTCAATAATTTACACTCGTCTCACCCATAGGTAATTCTATATTTTTAAAAGCAATTTGATTTTGTCTGGTCATTCCAAAATACCCAATTTAATTTTCACAGAAGAAAACAATTCATTCTTTTTTTGTTGTTGTTGCATTCGTATTTCAGTGGCTTATGTAATATTTAAATTACAAAATTACAACAGTGATTGCAAATGGTATTAAAAAAAGCATTGGGGCAAATAGCAATCCATCTGGTAGGAGAGAAGTGTGTTTGTGAGCCTTGCTGATGGGGTTCAGAGGCCGTTTCTGGAGGGTTGGTGGAGATGGGGTGGCTGTGGAAGGCCTGCCCTGGCTCCTGCCATCCTTGGCCACTGCGTCTCTCCTTTCCTTGGTGTCTACACTGTGCCTTGGGGTCTGGACTCCCCTGCCATGCCTCCCATTCTAAGGTGGCAGCTGGCAGGACTGCTGGCTACCTTCTCCTCAGGGCCATCGAGAAAGTCAAACGTCACTGGAACAGTTTGGGTGCTTCTCGGCTTCATTCATCTCTTATTCATCCAGTCCCTCGCTGAATCGTAATGCTTGGCCAGAGTCAGCTGATTTTAATTCCGGCTGCAAATTATGCTGCCAAGAATTCCCTCCAAGGCCAAGCAGGCTCTTTGCTATGTACTATTTTGGGGAAAGAGCCCATGTCTTCACCAGAGTTCCATATATTTGAATAGGTGGGAACTGCTGTAATCGAACTGGCAGGAATGAGTGAACAGGTCCCCACATCAAGACTGAAATGAAGTCTAAGAAGCTCTCCCATGGTCCATAAACCCACAGGTGGCAACCACTGACTGCCATGCATCCCTTAATCTGGAGCTCATGCTGACTGCTCTCACACAGGCCCAGACTCCCTTTTTCCTTTCTATTTTACTGGGATAAAATATGTAGAACACAAAATTTTCCATTTTTGCCATTTTCAGTGAACAGTTCAGTAGCATTAATCACACTCACAATGTGGTACAAACATCACCACTATCTGTTGCCAAGACTTTTCCATTACCCTAAAGGAAAACTCTGTGGCCATTAAACAAGTACCCCCCAGACCCTGCCATCTCCTTCTTAGCTTTGGGTTTTGGTAAGCCAGCATAGGTATGCCTTTTTACATATCTCGACTTGGTCACATATTTAACTAAGAAATAAATACTCCTGGTTTTGGGTAAGCGAACACTAAAACACAATCACTTTACATGTGGGACTTGCATTATGCAATAGATGAGTTCATGAAAGTAATCTACTTAGATTCTTTGAAATCCAATAAGGTTATAAATGATCCGGTAAAAATGGAGTGAGGGTGACACAGAAAATAATTCATAGTTTGAGAAATTGCAGTGTTCTGCAAATTTATATTTTACATCTTGGATTTTTCCTAAAGCAAGATTTATATATCATTCCAAAACTTTTGTATCCAGGAAAAATCATGATCATTTTCCTTATGTATAAAAATACTATGTTTTATAACCAATAAATACATTTGGCCAATTTTAGCTCAGTGAAATATACTATCACCCTAAATTCTATGTCAAGAGGCTTCCTCAGATCATACCTGCCCTTTGTGCTGGCTCCACACTGTTCAGAACTGACGTATTTTGGGTTGGAGAAAGTTCTTGTCCTCGACAAATATTAGAAATTTGAGCATATCAAATAAATGCCAATAAAAAAATACATGTTTCTGGATTTGTGCTAGCAGTTATCAAAACAGTAACAGCAGTGATAAACGTTCTAGAGATTGAGCAGTAGGAACTTTTTAAGACCTTCATTATATGCCAGTCTCAGTAAGCGACGTCTAATAAATGCAAACATCTTTAAAAGCAAATAAATACTTTTAAAAGAATAATTTCTTTCAGCCTGCACACTGATTTTTCAAAAACATTTCTTTAAAAAAAAAGAAATCTCATTTCAAGACGTATGTATTCCAGCAGACTTGGAGAAGGAAAGGGATTCCCAGGTCCTTATCATGCAGAAGACTCCACGGCGGCCATAATCCTAAACGCACACAGGGCAACAACAGTTCAGTCTCGAGGCGCGGAGCAATGGCTCGGAGGCTGGGAGCAGAAAGTGTGTTTCCAGAGCATAATCCGGCGGATACACTGTGTTCTTTGCAAAAGGTTGCGAGGCCTTGGCCTAATAAGCATAATCTCATTACACTGCAAATAAAAGTTTCCTATTTATCTCCAGATTTCAAATGAATCTAATAAGGCTTATGATACAGTCACCCAATACCCTAATCATATTTCTCCCTATCTAAAAGCAATCAGTAATTGCGTTACAGCAGAACGTGCTGACAATACCTCTGACACAGAAAGGAGAATGAGAGCCCAGCTGTACTAATTAAATTAAATGCTAGGCTGATGGAATACATTTGCTGAAGCCGGGAGAGTATGGGTGCAGAATTAATAAGCATTACCGCCTAGAGCGGGAGATGATATCATAATGGATGCAGGGTTTTGATGTGGAGAGCCTCATTCAGATTCAATGTACCATAATGTACAGATCTGACAGCTGCTTAGAGAGGTGCAGAGCCTTGGACAAATTGCCCAGGAACTTTCTGGTTTCTGTGCTCCTCGGTGAGGAACATCATATTTTGCATCGCCCTTGCAGCCTAAAACTCACCCAGGCTGCGCCCCGGGCGGCCACTGTCCCCTCCGAGGTGAACTCCTCCCCAGCGAGCTCCGTCCTTCCCCCACCTCCGCTTCTCCGGCTCCGAAACGCTCCTGCCCATTCTGAAAAGATGGGTATTGAGGCACCCCAACAGGCCAGGAAAAGATCCCTGTAGGGATTATTTTCTACAAGGCCTTTTCCTGATTTTCCTAAAAAAAAACAAAACCCAGGGCCGCGCGGGATCCAGCCACGCAGTGTCCTCTGGGCTGCGGCCAGGCCGCTCCGGAGGTGGCTGTGAGACCCCAGCGAGCCCCCAGCAAGCTCCCTGGCACCGCGGGCCGCCCCCGCCCCCCACCCGCTTTGGTGCCAGCGCAGCGCGATCCCTGCTCATCAATCAGCCGCGCTATCTCGCCGGCTGCAGAGCTGAAGCCGCGGGGCCGGCCCGGCCAGCCAGGGCTCATTATCACGGGAATTTTGACAGGATATTAAATTTACTAATCCTGAACTTTCCGGACTGACCCTCACGGGGAACAGACAATGCTGCTGTCTGCTGGGAAAGCACTTTCTCCGTTTCCTTTCTTCCTTCAACGACCCCACCCGGGTCCCTCCTGCCCGGTGTCCCTCATGGGAACAAGCCTCCCCCGCCCAGGCCTCCAGCCCCCCTGGAGCACAGGCGCTGCCCAGACCCCTCCTCCCGGCAGGCACCCACGGAAGGGCGGCCACATACCCCCTCCGAGGACCCAGAGATCCGGCCAGGCACGGCCCGGAGGAGCTGCGGTCACTGATGGGCTTGGGGGGCAAACGGGCTGAAATGCGGCAGTTCCAGGGGACCGACCTCCATGCACACAGGCTGTCACGGAGAGACACGCCAGCACACTTGTCACAGATCACACCCCATCCTGCACACATGCATGCCCACGTGCACCCCACACAGGCACACTCCCTCCACATGCACACAGGTGCACACACACTCCACACGTGTACACAACACCCACATCTGTGTACACACACACGCATACCCACACACATGTACACAACACTCACATCTGTGTACACACACATGCATGCATACCCACACACGTACACGTGCACACACTCATACTCTACACAAGTGTACATGACACATCTGTGTACATATCTGTGTACACACACAGACCCACATACATGTACACAACACCCACATCTGTGTACACACACGTGCATGCATACCCACACGTACACATGTGCACACACATACTCTACACAAGTGTACATGACACCCACATGTGTACACACTGGCATGCATACCCACACACATACATGACACCCACATCTGTGTACACTTATGCATACCTGCACACATGTACACGACACCCACATCTATGTACATTCACATGCATACCAGCACATGTACGTGACACCCACATCTGTGTACACACACTTGCACACATACTCGCACACATGTATACCTGTGCACACACACTCTACACACGTGTACACAACACCCACATCTGTGTACACACACATGCATACCCACACACGTACACATGTGCACACACTCATACTCTACACACATCTGTGCACACACACCCACACACATGTACATGACACCCACATCTGTGTACACATAGGCACACATACCCACACACATACACATGTGCACACACAGTCATACTCTACACACATGTACACACATGCCTGCACACATGTACATGACACCCACATCTGTGTACACACTCGCATACATAACTGCACACATGTACACAACACCCACATCTATGTATGCACACATGCATATCTGCACATATGTACACGTGCACACACTACACACGTGTACATGACTTCCACAGCTGTGTACATACTCTTGCATATATAGCTGCACACATGTACAAGACACCCATATCTGTGTACATACACATACCCGCACATATGTACACATGTGCACACACACTCATACTTTACACATGCGTACACAACACCCACATCTGTGTACACTCACATGCATACCCACACACATGTACATGACACCCACATCTGTGTACACACACATGCATACCCACACACGTGTACACATGTGCATATACACTCATACTTTACACATGTGTACATGACACCCACATCTGTGTACACACACTGTCATGCATACTCCCACACATATACACGACACTCACATCTGTGTACACACACATGCATACCCACACACATATACACATGTGCACACGCACTTATACTCTACACATGTGTACCCGACACTGACATCTGTGTACACACACTCACATGCATACCCACACACGTGTACACATGTGCACACATCCATGAACACTTGTGCACACACCCAGTGCACAAACAGGCATGCACACGTGTATGCCTTACACACACACAAGCAGGCACCGTCAGTCCTGCGTAGTGTGGTGTCACCTGTGAGTCACCCCGGGAACACGCAGCTCCACAGGCGGCGTCCATCTGTTAAAATTTTGAAAAGACAGCCCACACTGGCTCTGTTGAGAGTGGCTGCCTCTGCGTTCTTGCTGCCCCCGCACAAACCAGACACTGCACATATGTTGTGATAGCAACTGTTACTCTTTGTTTATTCCCTCTATAAATAAACTCGGAGCTGCATCAGACCCTGTGAATATTTTTAGAAAGTTTCGGGCATCACAGCGGAATTCAGCATCTTGCCCATTCATAAGCTTTCTGTGCTTCAGAAAACCAAACACGCGACAGATTCCCACTGACATTCTGCCAGTTTGATCTCTAAATAATTCAGCATTAAAATCTGGTCAGCTCTCCTACCTCCCCGAAAAACTCCTGCAAACACTGTGCCGATTAAGTTGCTGAAAACAGCAGATTTGCACTGATACCATCCAGATAAAGCTGACCATTAAATCGCAATTTAACATCCCCGGGCAGCAGTGGCTGCTGACAACCTCCAACGCTTGTAATCTCATTTAACCCCCTCCTGTCAGGAGCAGGCCCGCCCTCTCAGCATAATGCCGCCAAATTAGACCTGACAGGGCAACAAGAGAAAGAAAAACCTCTTTAGCTTAAAAGTCAGGCCACAGTGGGCAACCCTGACCTTCAGCGTCCCCTGCTCAGCCCCCTCGGTTCTCCAGGGACCCCGGAGACATTTACGCAGAGAGAGGAGGAGAGAGATGGACAGAGGGGAGTGGGGCGGGGGCCCCGGCCACAAGGCACTTGGATTTCCCAGGGGGCAAATTACAGAGAATTTTCCTAGACAATGGAAGAAAATTTCACCTGGGCTTTTTCAAGTCTTTCTTTGGTAATAAAAGATGAACCCTGATGGTTCTGTTCAAACTACTGTGGCTCAATATTTCCCTGTGCCTGCAGTGCCCTCTGACTCCGAAGCCAGGGGACGCCTCTGTTGGAACACAGGGCCCCCTCCATGCCGCAGACGCCTGCATTTTAGATGAGGCCATCTTAGCTGGTGGCTGCAGCCTTCAAAGCCGTCCCCGTAACTGGCATTTAGCAGAGCTCTGTTTTCATAAGGAAATCAGGCTGCCTCCAAGACCCCTGACCACACGCGCTCTCGACGCTGTCCTTCCCACCGGCTCCACCTGTTCTGCTGAGAGAGGGTGCGGGAAAAGGAACGGAGGGAGGGTGGGGTCCCCACACAGGCCACGGGAGGCGATTTTTACAACGGTCAGGAGGATTTCTCCAAATCCGGACGGAGCTACTCTCAGAGAAACGGCTACCCCACGTTTCACACCCGACACACGAGGACAGAGGCAGTTGTAACTAAAATGACTTCCATGTATATTCTAGTTCAAATCAGTCATTAACAGAGATTCCTTTGCAAACACATACTTTTTGTTTTTTCTCCTGTACAAATAAAAATGCTTTAAGGCCAAAAGTTAGAAGGGTGTCACCCATCAGTTTTGTAGCACATCCTGGACCTTAAGAAAACCGAAGTCAATGCCCCACTCTAAAATCCTGTCCGTCTCTTCTTCTTCCTCCTCTTTAGTTCTCTCCTTGCCTGAATTTCATAAATAGTGATTGCACAAGTCAAAACCTTCTCAAAGTCAAAGTCGAGCTGAAAAGAGAGAGAGAGACAGAGACAGAGAGAGAGAGAGAGAGAGAGGAGTCCGCCTCCTGGAGTCACTCCCTGCTTAGGAAGCGGTTCAGCAAACGTAAGGCCTTTTCTAAAAGGAGAGGAGAGCCAGGCTGCCTGCAGAAACAGAGCCCCAGGCGTCAGCGCAGTCTGCTGCTCACCTTTGCGGTGCCCCAGCCTCCTGTGACTTACCGTCCGGGCTCCCGGGGCCACGCAGGAGGAAGGACTTCCTAGCGCTCCTGGAAACCGCTGCCCTCCAAGCCGTGGCCGCGACCTGCTGCAGAGGCCGGCTCTCGGGGGCTACTGACCCACTCAAGTTCTGGAGTCTTCCCCCCATTTTTTCCCCTCCTTGACTAAAGTTAGATGAAATGGCTAGCAGAACCCACCTCAATGTTTATTTCGACTTCCCGGGGCTGCAGTGGAGTGAAGTCCTGCCTGCCCACGCTTTTCTGCAATGGAGTGGTTTATTTAATTTGTCAGAATAATGGGAGCGGCTGAATGAGAGACAGAGAATGCAGTGTGGTATAAAAGAAACAAAGGCTAAAAGTACCACTATTTTGATTCCCTTTTTAAAATTACTTCCAAAGTGTGGTATCTATTGTGAAGAATAATGCTGAACAAAGCAGTGTCTTGGCAAGATTCACAGAGCTTATTCACCCACAGCCAGTTCTGCCTGCGCATTCAGAGGTAGAACACACTTATAAATGATGTATTGGAAGGACTATAGCTCCTATTGTGTTCTCAGTGTAAACAAAAAGGCAGACAGGGGCTGAATGGTGTATAGGCAGTGAGGCCACGCTGCAGCCAGCCATCCCCGGTTCTGGAGAGGGAAAACCGAAGTCAGCGGAAGCCCCAGCAGAGTCAGTTTGATGAAGGCTCATCCCCCACTTTCTCCTCTTTGTCCATCAACCCTAGTCAGGGGCTGGAAAGGCTTCTAGAAGGTTCTCCTGGGAAGCACTGCCTGGAACATCCCTGCCACTTATGCTCCAGGTGGACGGTGCGTCCTAAACCTGACGATTTCCGGAATCTTCCAGTGAGAGGACACTAGTCTCCCCCGATAACAGCAGCTTCCACGAGCTTCAGCAAACTTCATGACGGCCTCTGTGCACAGGAGCTGGGGGTGGGTTCCTGCAGCCTCCCAGGCCAGCCCCTGACAGCTGGAGGAAGTTCTGTTGTTATTGAGGCAGGCATGAGGCTTTCTCTCTGGCCCTAGACTCTCTCATTCTGAGGGTCCTGCAGTGGATCCTCCTGGGGCAGCTGGACTCTGCATTCCCCTGCAGGTGGGCAATGCTTTCTGGTTTAATCTTTCGGTTCAGAGCTAAGTATTTTTTTTTTTTTTTTTTTTTTTTTTTTGAGACAGAGTTTCGCTCTTGTTGCCTAGGCTGGGGTGCGATGGCACAATCTTGGCTCACCACAACCTCTGCCTCCCAGGTTCAAGCCATTCTCCTGCCTCAGTCTCCTGAGTAGCTGGGATTACAGGTGCGTACCACCACTCCTGGCTAAGTATTTCTTTAGTGAAACAACTTCACTGCATCGTCAAAAAAGGGCCCTGCTGTTTATAAACTGTAAACTTCAACTTCCCCTGTCCATTTGATGTAAAAGCACATTTTGAATATTGGTTTTCTTCTGGTAAAACATTTTAGACACTCTTGCCAAAGGGCAGAAACAGTTTAGTTCTGCAACTCTGATTCTTGTCCTGTTGTGGGGACACACAGAGACTGCTGTCTCTCACCCACATGTGTCTGCTCACATTCCTTGGGGGAGACCTCAAACCATCCCCACCCCGTAACAGCACTCCCATGGCGGGGATGGACCACACCTAAAATGGAACTGTTTGCCTGCTTAGTCAGGAAATATACCGAAAAAGGGTGTGGGGTTTTTTGCAATGCAAGTTGCTGTTTGACTGCACAGTGTTTTGGTTACGGGAGGGAAGCGGCCAGCATGGGGCTGTGTCTGTGGTGCAGGATATGACGCCAGTGCTCCCAGTGGCTTGCAAGGATGCACCAAGGCCTTGCTGTGTCCCAAGTGGAGGCTCGCCCAGGCCCCGTGGTGCAGAAGGTCCCACAGTAGCCCACGTTTGACCGATAAGCAGAGGCTTCCGGAGGCCACACGGCCCAGCTTAGCAGGGATTGTGGAGCACCTGGCCCCAGCACTGTGACAGCCTGTGTTTACTTTATCTAGACACCTGGCACCACGTTTTAATTTTCCATTCTTATTTAGCAAATTAATATTTCTTACCTTAAGCTGAAAAACCCAACAGCCCATACCTCTTGCGGTGTTTCTGCCATGGCAGCACACGCGGCTCTAATGTTTTAGGGGTCTGTGTACCCTTCTCCCACTAGTGTGCTCCCCGCCTGCTGCCAGTGAGTCTCCGTGCGACTGAGTGGAGAATGAGGCCACCGGAGTTTCCTCAGCTCAGGACGCACCTTCCATCATGTGCACGTCTCAGAGGACCTTCCCGTGCAGCTCCGGGAAACCACGCCAATTCCATAAAATGCGGACACAGTCACCTTGCTGCTGAATTTTTCTGACTTAGATTTTGTCATGGGACATTTGTAAAAATCCCTTTTAAAATTATTTATTTCCCATGATGGAAATAGAAATCAACACCAGTGTATAGATTCTAAAGTTGGGATTCTTCAAACAGCTCTAAAGGCAACATTTTGACACCTTCTGGAGAGTTCTGCGAGTGTAAAGGTTACAAGACTGACATTGCAGTGAAATACTCTAAACATCTACTCAGGAAAAAATGAGCAAGTGATACAATGTGTTGACACAGTGAAAGTAAACAATACAACCACAGGTTAGGTGTGCTGAGCCCTGCACTCCAGGCCTGGCTGTGGCCAGCCCAAGAGAGCCTCAGCTTCCTCTTTAGAAATGGGGACCGGAGTGTTGCCACTCAAAAGAATGAGGGCCGTGTGGTAGAGCTGGATCAGGCATGTACCACGTTGTACCTGCGTGAGCAACCCCAGGACTCTGCACTTGGAAAGGAGAGCGTGAGCCCTGCCGGGCTGGCACTGCGGCAGCAGGTGCAGTGGTGGCTCACCTCCACTCTTCCGCAGCCTTCATCCAGGCCTCCTGCGCTGGGGCCACCCCTCCGGTCACTGGCAATGCAAAGGCTGATGAGGCCCCATCTGCTGCGTGAAGAGAGCACATATTTCTAGTACTTGACTGAAGCTTGGACATTTCCAGTTTTTGTAAGAATTGCTGCAATGGCGTCCCTATGACTAAAGTGAGGAGTTGATTAACTCCACACCGTTGGCTTTCCCCGGGAGCCCTGGGGCCTCAGGGGCCATAGGGTTCACCCACGTCACTCCACAGATGGAGAGACTGGACTGCAGGAGAGTGCAGGCTGTGGGGGCACAGGCAACAGCGGAATCCAGCAGGAGTATCAGAAGTCCATGCCCATCTCACAAAGGGAGAAGCTGAGACGCAAAGAAATCTGATTGCTCAAGATTAGCCAGCAGGTAATCTGGGGGCTAGGTCTCAGATCTCCTAGGCCACCCAGGTACTTTAAAAAATTTTAAACACAGTGGTCCGTGAAGAGCGGAAGTAAAAGATATGGATATAATTAATTTTAGAAAATGTTAAACACAGTGGTCCGTGAAAAGCAATTGTAAAAGATATTAATATAATTACTTTTGGTATAAAGACTTTCCAGTCAACATCTGTGATTACATACACGAGTTTGCCCCTGGTACACGGATTCTCAGAGAGTGAATGACGCGGCTGACTATTGTCCCGTTTGTCAGAGACTCCCCAGTTTGGTGAATCTTCCATTTCTGTGTTCTGTTTCACAGTGAAGTAGCACGTACCGTTTGCTAAGTGGTGTACGCTGCTGCTCACATGCTCAGGGCATCTCGGCTTCCTCCCACCAAGTCCTCCCAGCTAGCTTTCCTCGGGCTGCTGATGGCGGAGGAAGCACCTGGGCTAACGGGCAGGCGAGGAAGATGAGGTCGGCTGTTGCGTTACCTTCTCACCCTTCCATAGAGGTGTATTCCCTAAGCCACTGGAGTGGCCCACGGAATGCACAGTTTCTACTTTTTCATTACTCGGTAAATCATAAGTGGGTCAGTCCAAAATTCTGCGGAGTGAACCTTGGCCGGGGGCTAGGAAGTGAGTCTAGATTTCACTCCAGGTTCTGGGCCCCTGAGGGGAGTTATGTTACCTCTTGATCTCTCGACGTGGCAGCTTTGAAATGGCCATGGCGGCTCAGGGACCTCGACTTAATACAACCTCAACACGCCCACATATTTCCTGGAGATGGGAATGTCCCTGAACTCTATTTAACCCGCAGAAACCTTAAAGGCGAGAAATTTGCACTCATTGCAGGCTCTCAGGAAGAAAGGTTCTGCGTACATTCTAGGTAATCCTAGTCTACATTGGAAGGGGAGTCACCCAGGGTTGAAATGCTGTCATTAGGTGTGAATGACCATCCAGTTACCACATATGATCTTCAACATTTTGAGTCTCTGACTGAACAACTTTACACTAGAGTCCCAACTGGGCACTGCACGTTAGGAGTCTATTTCACCCTGGATTTTTCCACATATGTCCAAGAATCGGAATTTTCACAGCAAGTGCACAGGAAGTGGAATTGAGCTATCGTCACTCTGACTTTGAAAGTGCTTCAAGAGCTTAAGGAGCATGATTGTTTCATGCTGTATTTCTTGAATTTTATTTGACATGATTGGGTCCTGATATGTTTCGATTTTCAAACCAGGATTTGTTTCCAAAGGAGGAGAAATTCACATTATTAGCAGAGTACTGCCTGCTTCACTGAATTAAACAGCAAACCCGTTTTAAATAATCAGTTCTCCAGTCTTTAATTTTTTCAGCTTTTCTTTCTCCTTTTTTTTCCATAAGCTTTAACATTCTTTGCAGCCTTCCTTCCTAACTGCACCATATCAAAAGCTCTCTGTTCCGATCCTCTCCGGCTGCCTCAATTAATCACTTCTTTATTACAGAACTTGGCGTCTTGCCCTCTCCCGCGCCCGCCGGCATTTCCCCTTGCTTCCACGAAGCTGGGCTTCTTTTCTCCTTTGCCATCTACTCCTCCTCATCCTTGGGCCTTCTCATGTTCTTTCTTCATTAAAAAAATTTCTCCATTTCATTTTCATTATTTCCTCTCAACTCCCTAAAAATAAACCCATTCTTTCTCTTCCTCGCCCTGTTGCTGGCACCAGCTCCGTGCTGGTGCCCACAGCTAGGGTGAGCTCCCAGCACCAAAGGTGCAGTGAGAACGCATCCTGAGGACTGGCCGTGTGTAATGCTGCATGCATCTCTGTGAACTTTCTCTCAGAAGCCTCCAGAACACGATGCAGAAATGTTGTTACTAGCTCCACGCTATGTAGGAGGAAAAACTGACTTTAGCCTCGCTAGTAACCCATTGAACTGGGAGTCTACTCCCAAGGCGGCCAGAGGGAGGCTCCAGTGACCACTGCCCCGCGCTGCCCCCCAGCATGGCTCCCACCTTGCTGATCTGAGTCCGCAATTTCACCATGGCCTTCCCAGGATGGTGGAGAGAGCTCCCTTGGGACCTTCATCCCTGGACCCCAGTGCTACCCGGCCCACCACTCAGGGTCGACCAGATGGCCTGTGACATGCAAACCCCTGCCACCCCCACACTTGTCACACGGGGTTGCCCTGAGGGCTGGGGAGCTGCAGGGTGAGGATGGGATTTATGCCATCGGAGGCTTGTGGAGTGTGGGCTTTGGGGTTAGAGTGAATATTGCTCATCACAGAGTGACCACATTGGAGCTAGGTCAGATTTCTTCATTAGGAACAAGCTTAATTTTCAGGAGCGCAGTTGATGGTTAAAATGATTAAAATGCTTCATAAAAGGCTTTTAGATGTAAAGCAGTCTATTCTAACATAAAATAATTGATGTTTTATGATTTGTATTTTTTTAAAACTCTATTTTAAAACTAACTTCCCACCTTATTATATAATAAAGTAAGAAAATTTCTGATACCTATTTATGTAATTGCCTAAAACACAGGCCTTTTAAAAAAAAAAAAGTTATCCACTCCGTTCAGTGAATATGTACAAAACATATGCAAGCCACCGCCACTCCAGCACAGACTCTATCACGAAACAAGCTGAGGAACATACTGTAAGTATCATAGACCGTAAGATTTGAACACCCAAACATAAATGGTTTGCCTGCTGGTGTGTTTAAGAAAGAAAAGGTGAAATCAGGAAAAGACACTTGGCTTTATTGACTTATTGCTGCCTTAACAGGGAGTTGGGGTGTTTTATAGCTCATCCATTGAATGCTGTTATTTTACAGACATTATGAACACATTTTTATTTATTTATTTTGAGACAGGGTCTCACTGTGTCGCCCAGGGTGGAGTGCAGTGGTGTGACCACGGCTCACTGCAGCCTCGACCTCGTGGGCTCAATCAGTCCTCCCACCTCAGCCTCCTGAGTAGCTGGGACCACAGGTGTGCACCACCATTTTTCTATATTTCTCTGTATGTTTTGTAGAGATGGGGTCTTACTATGTTGCCCAGGCTAATCTCAAACTTCTGGGTTCAACAGAGCCTCTCACCTCAGCCTCCCAAAGTGTTAGGATTACAAGCCTGAGCCACCATGTGCGGCTTAAATATCAAAATGACTGGGTGAGTTTGCTGCTACATAGGAGGTGGCGCTGAGGATGGAGACACACTACTTCAGGCCTTTACACTCTTTCTTTCCCTTGGTCCCCTTTCTAGCAGGTAATCGCCGTGTGGGCCACAGAGCAGGGCTGGGCTGGGTGCAGAGCCGGAACCCCGTGGGGCAGAGCCCCGGCCTCAGGGGCTCCTAAGCCCTTGAAATCCGGCTTCCCCGAATGGAGGTGTGTGGAGGCTGTAAAGTACACGCTGGATTTTGAAGCTTTATTATGGAAAAAAGAATGTGGCTTTTTAAACTTTAATTAATAGACTTTATATTTTTCTAGTAGTTTAAGGGTCACAGCAAAATTATGGGGAAGGTGCCATGAGACCACAAGGCAGGGTAAGAAGCCACATCTGTGTTTCTGCTTGTGGCGTGACTTCACCAGCCCGGCTCTGTGCTCATGGGCCGCCCTCCGAAGATGCTCTGAGGACAAAGCGAGAGGGTGCACACCACCCCCAGGGCTCCTGCTCGAGTCACTGTCTCCTTAAGAGATATGGCCATCATTCTCAGCAAACACACACAGAACAGAAAACCAAACACAGCATGTTCACATTCGTAAGTGGGAGTTGAACAACGAGAACACATGGACACAGGGAGGGGAACATCACACACAGGGGGACTGTCGAGAGGTGGGGGACAAGGGGAGGGAGAGCATTAGGACAAACACCTAATGCATGCAGGGCTTAAAACCTAAATGATGGGCTGATAGGTGGGGCGGCCAGGCGCGGTGGCTCACGCCTGTAATCCCAGCCCTTTGGGAGGCCGAGGTCGGTGGATCACCTGAGGTCAGGAGTTTGAGACTAGCCTGCCCAACATGGCGAAACCCCATCTCTACTAAAAATATAAAAAATTAGCCGGGCGTGGTGGCAGGTGCCTGTAACCCCAGCTACTCGGGAGGCTGAGGCAGGAGAATTGCTTGAACCTGGGAGGCGGAGGTTGCAGTGAGCCAAGATCGCACACTGCACTCCAGCCTAGTGACTGGGCGAGACTCTGTCTCAAAACAAAACAAAACTAAAACTGAAACAAAAAACTAACTTTGCTGGACTGAAACGAATATATTGTTAATATATTGTGTTAAAATATATTATTAAACTTACTTTTACTTACTTATTTCTTATCATCTTTCAAAAATATAGCTACTAGAAAATGTAAACTCACATTGGCTTGCATTATATTTCTACCTGACAGCACTGGGCTGGCAACCCCAGGCAACCTCTTAGAAAGAGATTGGTGACAGTCAATTGCGGTGGCTCACGCCAGTAATTCCAGCACTTTGGGAGGCCGAGGCAGGTGGATCACTTGAGGTTGGGAGTTCGAGACCAGGCTGGCCAACGTGGCAAAACCCCGTCTCTACTAAAAATACAAAAAATTTAGCAGGGCATGGTGGTGCATGCCTGTAGTCCCAGCTGCTTGGGAGGCTGAGGCAGGAGAATCGCTCGAACCCAGGAGGTGGAGGTTGCATTGAGCTGAGATTGTGCCACTGCAACCTGGATGACAAAGGGAGACTCTGTCTCAAAAAAAAAAAAAAAAAAAAAATGGAAGAGACTAGTGACAGAATCCTAGCACCCGAGCCAGGCGGACAGACCTACAGCCTCCTACCCCCAACAAGCCCTGACCCTTCCCCAAAAGAGAATAAAGCTTTACAGACGATTCTAGAATGGCCCATATTCAGCAGACTGAGGAGAATCACAATAAGACTTTGGTTCAAGTTGTCCTCAATAGGAAGCAAAGTTGGGATCTTAAAATGAAGATGAATTAGATGAGATCAAAGATTGCTAAACCCTGCCCAGGTGAGCTTGTTGATGACGATTGCTACCAAAATGTGCCCAGGCCTGGACACACCAGGCCCAAGTGTTTCCTTCCCCGTTCACTCTGGCTGCTGTCCTGCCTTGCTTCTCTGTGATAGGACATGTTTATAGTAGCACAGGACCCACAGCACCGTCCCCCTTGATGTGTTAGCTCAATGTAGACAAAGAACCCTGCCGTCCTCACAGGCTGGTTAGCAGAGCCGGCTGCAGCCCCTGTGAGCCCCTGAACATCTCTCGTGGTGCAGCCTCCTGGGGAAGCCTCCTTCTTGCAGGCAGGCAGGCAGGACCATCGTGAGCTCTCACTGTTACCCTGGAGGAGATGCTGGTCCGGGAACCCATGGAGGGCGCACCACAGGAGTGCCCAGGACAAAGACCTAGATCCCTAGCACAACGGCCGGGGATGCTGCCATGCTCCAAATTCTGAACCTTGTCCAACAGCAGCAGGATTTCAGTTCGTATTTCAGCTGTGCCATTTCCAATAGACCACGCTGCGTGACCGACACCTAATCAGGGTGACAGTGGCTCGGAAGAGAGGGACTTGCTGCAGCCGGCAAAGGGAGAGTCCAGGGGGTTCCCGGACGGAAGAAGCACTTTGTGGTCTTCGGCCAGGCTGGCCCAGGCCTCATCAGCTTCCTGGTGTGCACCCCGTCTGCGCACTGTGTGTGTAGATGGTGAGTAAGCTGTTGGGTAAGCGCTCCGCTGGGTTTCAACATTGCCTGTCATGGTCACCAGTGTGAACTCTGGAGCCAGACTCCTCCTCCTTCAAGTCGTCACTCTGCTCCTTCACAGCTGTGGGACCTAAGTCACTTACCGCCTCTTGCCTCAGTTTCCTCCTCTATAACGAGAAGTACACCCTCCTGCATAGGGCTGCTGTTAGGCCCATGGGAGCCAATATCTGTGAAGACGCGGGGGCAGCGCTGGGCTTGCAGCAGGTGCTGGGGAAATGCGCCATTGGTGCTGACTTCCTGAGGTCCAATTGACTTGGGGAGGAGGGTGCATTGTGGCTAAGACCCAGGAGTCCACGTGGGTAGAGCCACCGAGTGGGGTTTTCGCAGAGCAGCAAACAAGGCCTGTGCCGTGTGTGGAGCCCACTCTGCACAGGGCAATCTTTGGGAGCGTTTTTCTCCTATCATTTTCTGTGTGTCTCCTATTTCCCATGATTCCCTAACAGGGCATGAAAGACATTTCCTGTAGCTCCCTTGCAGGGATGAGAATGATGGCTGCAAAACAACAGCAACAAAGCACACCTCCTAAGTTGAGAAGGCTTGTCTGGCATTGCATGCCAAAGCCTGTGAATACTGAGTGTTTCCATTTCAGGCAGTATTTTAAGGCCATACAGTTACAGCCAAAGCAATGAGGAGCTGAGAAATGGTGATTTGCCCTGTAGATGGTGTTGAGCGGCATGGTTGAGATTCGTGAGGCTTTAAGTTATTTCCCTTAGTTCAGAATCAGGAGTCCTTGTTTCGTGTCTGACTCCACAGCCCTGATCTCCTGGGCTTCTCTGTCCACCTGCTTTGGTGGCGTCATGCTCAGGACCGAGGTAAGGCATAAACATGTTGTCTTTGATATAATTACCAAAAGTACAGTGTGTGGTGTGTTGCCAATGAAGAACTGAGATTTTGAAAGGAAGATTTAGTGCATGGTAGCTGGCAGCCAGTCACCCGCCAGCAGGCAGGCGCTCCCGATAGCCTGTTCTTAAGGCACAGAAACACCTTCTGTTATCAACACATAAGTCAAACAATTCACTCCTCTGCACAGAAATGTGGTGCTCCCTGACGTACTCGCTGGACACCCCTAGAGGACAGTGGGGCCTAAGGTATGTTATTTTGCTATCTCCCTGAGAGTGTCGGTATTTTCTGGCTTGCATGATTGGACTGGGGTGGAATCTGTCCCGGCATGAGGGAGCAGCAATGTGCAGGGTAATGTGTACAATTTCCATTAGGGGCCCAGAAAGATTGAGGTGAATGCGGGGACTCACACGGAGGTAGGAGGGCAGCCGTCCAGTGGCTTCCTTTGCGTATCTCATGAAAACTTCCTATGTTCTGCATCCATGGATGCCAAGCTCAGGAGGAAGATCAGGGCTGGGAGAGGCACACTGGCCACTGACAGAGAGAAAGTAGGAAAGGCCAGGACCGGACACAGGGTGACAAGCACAAAGAGCAATGACAGAGCACGGCCAGAGGTGCACGAGAAAAACACTGTTTCAGAGAGACCAGTGGGGTGCAGGATGGGAGGCAGGGATAGGCCTCAGATGAGGAGGACGTGTATCCACTGAGTTCATCCAAAATGAGGCAAGAGGACAAATCATAGTATACAGCAGGGAGCTCCCAGAGGGACCCATATCTTAAAGTGTAGTCATTAAAAAATATAGAAAGTACAAAGAGGAAAACAACCAGCCCATTATCTCACCAACCAGATAACCCCAATTATATAAAAATAAGTTATACACATAGCAAGGAAATGCACACATTACAGGAAAGTACAGAATGAAAAGTGAAAATCTTTTAAAGCCATGCTAATACTCCACAAATTCTTAGCTCCTTTGCTAATAGCTAACCACTGATGACAGTTTTCTGTGTTCTTTTTTAGGAGAAAACGACAAGAAAAAGTAGAATCTTTATACTGTGTTTTATCCATCCACCCGTCTATCCATCCATCCACCCATCCATCCATCCATCAGTCCACCCATCCCTCTATTCATTCATCCATCTACTCATCCATCCAACCATCCATCCATTTCTCCATCCATCCATCCATCCCTCTATCCATCTGCTAATTTATCAGTCTATTTATCTATCCATCCATCCCCATCTCTATTTATCCATCCATCCATCCTCTCTATCTATCCATTCATCTCTATCCATCCATTCATCTCTATCTATTCATCCATCCATCCATCTATTCATTCATCTATCCATCCATCTCTGTATTCATCCATCTATCCCTCTATCCACCCATTCATTCATTCATCTCTCTATCCATCCATCTATCCCTCCATCCATCTATCTATTCATTCATCTGTCCATCCGTCTATCCACTCATCCATCCACCTCTCTATTTATCCATCTATCTATCTATCCATCTATCTCTATATTTATTCATCCATCCATCCATCCGTCCTTCCATCTCTCTATCCACCCATTCATTCATCCATCTCTCTATTTATCCATCTATCCCTCTATCTATCCATCTATCTCTATATCCATCCATCTCTCTATCTACCCATTCATTCATCCATTCATCTATTTACCAATCCATTCACCTATTCATCCATGCATCTATTCATTCATCTATCCATCCATCCATCTCTCTATTCACCCATCCTTTCATCCATCCATCCATTCATCTCTCCATCCATCCATCCATCTCTTTATCTATTCATCTATCCATCCATCCATTCATCTATTTACCCACCCATCCATCCATCTCTATCCATCCATCCATCTGCATCCATTCATCCATCAATTTCTGTAGCTATTCATCTATCCATCTGTCTCTCTACTTATCCATCCATTCATCCATCATCCACCCATATGTCCATTTATTTTCCCCTCCACCCATCATCCATTCATCCATCTATCCATCCAGCAGGATATATACATACATTAAGAAATGAGAAGATGTTGGCAGGCACTGGGATTATTTTTCAAATAATTTTTAATCTGAAGGTAGCTTCATAAATAAACATAAGAATTTTCTGTTGGCAACCTGTATTTTTGTGAACTCCTTATGAGCATGAAGACAGGACCCTGTCACTCCCTTTGCTGCAAAAGTTTGATCCCGCTCTGGAGTCCTCTGAACACAAGGGTTGATGTCAGGAGATGGCCTTGACTCTTTTGCTCAAAACTTCTTGGGTACCATGAAGGCAGGCATGTTTTGCCCAGTGTAAGGGTAGCCAGTTAGTGCAGATTAACTGAAAGTTTAAGCAAACTAACCAAAATGAGGAGGGGTAGGAGGCCATTTTGGATAGAGTTTGGTTCAGAAAAGTAAGTTAATGAATAACAGTCATGTTGAGACCCAGGTGCAGGTCCAGATTTTATGGGGCCTGAACTTCTAGAATTTTGGATGCCTTCTTTAATAAAGACGTAAAAGTTGCAAATATGAAATATAAATACAAAATTAAGTACAGAGCCTTGGAAGTGGCCCAGGCCCAGGTGTTTTGTTGGCTTCGTGGCCGTTCTCTCGTCCTCTGCCAAGGTCCTAGCACAATGCTCCTGTGCTCCTGGGCTGTTGTAGGTTACGGCCGCAGCTCTCAGTCGGAGGCTGTTCTTCCCCCAGGGGACATTTGGAAATGTCTGTAGACAATTTTGACTGTCCCGACCATGGGACAGATGAAATGCTACTGGTATCTAGTGAGTAGAGGCCAGGGATGCCTCTAAACATCTGATAATGCTCTGGACAGGCCCCAAGAACAAAGACCTTCCCAGCCCAAAGTGTCAATAGTACTGAGGCTGAGAAGCCCTGAGCTATAGCTAGAGATGTGTTCTCACAGAACACCCAGCCACGGATCAATCAATTCCAGCTGGAGGGCTCAAAATATAGTTTATGAGCTGCATTTGCAAACTCAGACTCATCTAGGTGTGTGTGCAAACGTGGGCTGGGTTCCGTGGGTGCCCACCACCCACTGGCACATGGAGCCTCTCAAACTGTTAGCGTGACCCTCACTCAGCCAGCACCACTGGTTAAGGGCATTGTTTATACCTCTATGTAATTGTGCATGCTTTCTGTTCAGCAACCAAGTTACATTTAAATCTGCTGCCTTCATGCTAAATTAATATATTTTAATGCTTATACCCATAAATCATTCATTTCAAAATTCTCATCTCTTATGAATAAGTTCATCATTTTCATTCACATTTTGTCACAGAAATTAGGAGTTTAGCTTTTCGAAAATTTCATTTTCCACTTGTCTTTTATGTGCGGCGAGATAGTAAACCAGCAGATTAGCTTTTCTTCCATCACAGCAGAGGAGGACGAGCTAGAAAGTAACACAATCAAAACAAATTGCTTAGGAAAATAATTCCTTTATTTAAAGGAATTACCAATAAGCAGCCTCCTTTCACAAGAAACACAAACTGTCATGGAGCTAGCCAGGGTCGGAGTACGTGCAGTGTGAATTATACTCTCTTCTCTGGAGTCACTGCTCCAAATTATAGCAATACTCACATCTCGTGAATGACATCTTAAAGCAGAGTAAGTTAAACGCCACGTAAAGACCGACTGCTTCTAATGTTATTTTACAAGCATGAATCTAGAAGAAGGCACTGTTTCCCTTGTGTCTGGCTGAGCGCAAACACCCCTGGCCCCGGCGTTTCCTGAGTCAGCCTCACACGACTTGACCAAGGTTGTACCCAGTGACACCATTTCTCAGGGATTTTTTTGTTCCTGGGAAGTGTACAATTATTTTCTCCAAAAATGATCAGACCGGCCAGGCAGTTATTAAAATGATGGCTTTGATCCTAGAGGCATTGCCTAAGTAAAATGTTCTCATCTTGATTATACAACAACCAGGAGCATCTACTGCAAAGTAAAGATATCCAAGTGGCACTCTGGTGCATTTAGAATACCTGCATTCAAATAAAAAGGTGATGCCAATTGAGAGTTGAGTTAATTTTTTAAAAACCCATTTAGAATAAATGCAAGCAAAGGCTTGAAATTCATTGATATGTTTGCTGTCTTTGGGTCATTGTCACCGTATGACTAAAGGAAAGAGGTGAATTAAAGTTATCCCAGGATATTACTCATAAGAGGTTAAAGTATGTTCTAAAGGGCAGATTAATTCTGTGGGGAAATAACATGAAGTCTTTCTGAAGCCTTGAAATTTCTCAAAAGCATTCTTGCTGCTTTCTTGCATTGCCACAAATGCAATCATCTGGCTAATCTGGCATCTTAAATAACTTTGCACTTAAGCCCTGTCAATTTGATCTTCCAAGGTTAATTGATTATTTCAACAAGCATTCTTGCCAGAAAAGATCTGAGTGCTCACATCTTTTCATTAATTCATGCTGTTTGGTGAGAAGGTGAAAAATACGAAGGGGTTGTTTGATTTAACCCTTTCATTGCCCAGCCTCCAGGGAAGATGGAGAAACAGATCTGGGGCTTGCCCTGCCTCATGAAACCACAGGCTCATGGGCAGGAGCAAAACGAATTAGCACACGTCTTCACAGGCCCAAGCTGAGTTATGGGAATACTTGGCTAGGGGTTCACGCCGCGGTGAAAACAACTGACTTCATTTCGAGTCTTGCTAAGCCTGACGTTCAGCACCTCTGCGGCAGCAGACAATTCACGTTGGACAAAGCCTGACCAGGGCTGCCTGGGCGCTGAGGACGAGGTCTGCCAGCAATCCATAACCGTGACGGGCGCGACCAGGACAGGGGGTGTCCCCGCTCACACAGGCCTGCGCCACAGCTCACGGGTTGAACGGTGGAGCCTGGTCAGGAGTCAGGGTTTTTGGAACAAGCATTAAGATTATGCAGACGTTATTGCGTTTCCTAAAGAGACTGGAAGAAGCCCCAGCCTTTTGTGGCATGAGGAGGACCGTGAGCCTACCTGGTGCTTCTGTGGCACAGCACAGTTCTGTTTCTGAAGACAACCATTTCCGACCCCAAATGCAGGCGCGACGGGTTCCTGCTGTTCTCATCCCCCCAAACGGCCCCAACACACAGTCCCCGCACCCCTCCACGGCCTCCACTTCTTCCCCCGCAGGCTGAAACAGCACAGACACTACTTTCGCGAGTGGTCGGGGCCTGCGGCCTCCGTGCCTTTCACAGTTTCCCGCCCGCCTTTAGCAGGAATGCTGCATTTTGGGGGGGTGATTCCTATTTTCCTGAATTAGGCACAGTGGAGAGCAGAGGGAGGAAGAAGAGAGAAGCCGAGGGGGCTCCCTGGCTCTCCCACGGTGCCCGCCCCCTGGCCTGTGACTCCGGGGTGGGCACAGCCGAACGGGGCTCAGAGGCACCCGCGTCCCCGAGCGCACGCGGCCGGCTGGCAGGGCCCTCCCAGCCCTCCCTCCGCTCACTTCCAAATGGAAGCAGCCCCACCGCCCAGGAACGGGAAGGAGAAGGCCACAGCTTTATTTACATAACACAAGAGATATCACAATAAACAAGCATTAATCATGATCATTACACCAAATCATGCAAAATGATGCTGCTGACCGCTTCCGCGGCACATCGGTTATTTTTTGTTCCTTTTCCTCTTGGAAAAAGGGAAAATCGACAGAACCATTAGGAGCCATCCAGGGTCTCCCCAATTAAAATGTGTGTAAATGAAACACACAAGAAGTGCCCGATATGTGGCAAATTAGTACAGAAAATACGGAGGCCTGTGCCTCTCTCGAGCCCGCCTGCGCACCGCGCATGACAGGTATGATTGCCCTCTGTGGAATTATTTAAGCCCGGCAGGAATTCCCAGCATCAGGGAGTGTCAGGGCACTGTTATTAGACAAGTTTAATTAGGATCTACCCTGCTGCTTCCAACAAGTATTTAATTAACTTCCAGGCAGGGTAATTAGCTTGAGATTGCGGCTGATTTTCTTCCTCACCTTCTGTTGACACTTGGCCTACGCGCGGCCCCCCGCTTTGCTGACAGTGTAATGGATAGCATCGTCGGGAAGCCCAGCGTCAAGGCTGCGAGTCTAAGAAACAGCCCGGAGATGAAGATAAAGACGAAGCAATGTCGGCCGGCGTGTCCAGGGTGGTGCACAGGGCTGGTTTCCACAGAGACACACCAGGCCGCCTGCGCGGAGGGGACAGCCAGGCTCTGATGACTTCAGGCAAAGAGCAACGAAGAGGAAGATGCCCCAGGAGAGCCAGCCGGCCCTCCCACCCCAGCTGCACCTGCCCAGTGACCGTGGGCTCCCTCCCCTCCAGCAGGCACCGCAGGGAGGTTCTCACCTTCTCCGCCAAACACATGCTGGTGCCTGGCGGGGGCGTGGGCCTGACACCTGCTCTTGAAGACACAAACAACTAAGGGGCATTGCCCAAGCCATTGGCAGCCCACGAACCTCACTGGCTCTTGGAGGCAGCATCTCCACCACGGCCAGGGAGTTTATTCTCCTTCCTGCCACCACCCACAACACCCCTACACCAACATCTGTGGTAAAGATAACAGGACTTGAAGCTGTAACACCACGAGGAACATTCGGGGACTGGGGAAGTGGCGGATGCAGAGGTCAGCATCCCTCCTTTGCAAGATGATGCGAGGTTGAATCATTCACACCTGGCTGCAGAAGTCCGCGAGTCTTACAAGGAAATTGGTTCATATATGCACACCACATTCACACCTACATCGTTCGCAGTAACCAAAAGACAGAGGCCACCCAAGCATGCAGCCATGGATGCGTGGAGAAGCCAAATGTGGCCACCCATCCCACGGAACGTTATCAGCCCTAAAAAGAAGGGAGTCGCGCCACGTGCCCCAGCAGGGAGGAACCTTGAGGACTACTGTGCCAAGTGAAATAGGCCAGCCACAGACTGACAAATACTGTCTGACTCACTCATGTGAGGGACCCAGGGTGGCCACATTCCTAGAGGCAGACAGCGAATGCGAGACAGCTGTGAGGCCTAGGGGGAGGGGCGATGGGGAGTAGTTGTTGAACGGGGACAGTTTCCATTTTGCAAACTGGGAAGTCTTGGAGGAAATCTGTGGTGGCCACTGCACTGTGACAGCTGCAGATGATGTGAATCTACTTAACGCCACTCAACTGTCCACTTAAAAATGGTAAAGATGATACATTTTATGTTATGTGTATTTTACACAATTTTAAAAAGGGAGCTGGTTCTTAACGTTTTGGCAGGATGTGTTTGTATTTGGGAGCTGAAGGTCGCTCTCTGGAACTTTCCCTCACAAAAGCCTTCAGTGTTCCACAGACCCGGGCCAAGCCCTGTGGCCCCAGAGTTGTCGAATGGCTTGGATCTGAAATCCAACCTTTCAGAATTTGAAATGTTCTTTGTTCTAGGTAATTACGGGATAGGGGGCTTGTTTTGACATCTTGGGAACTGTGCTTGGGCATCTCCAGGAGCAGCCTGAAGATGCCACACACACCTCTGCTCATCTGCAGCTGCAGCAGGCCTTGGAGAAGGGGTTGCCCTTCATTCTGCACCCAAGGACACTGAGGCCAGTGTTCACAGAGCATTCATGGCAGGCTGACCAGGCTGGAGCACACTGGCATTCCTGGCAGCTTCTGCTCCTACCATATCAGTGCTAAGGATCTTTAATGTGGCCCTGGGATGCACTCTTGAACCACAGACAAGGCCCAGCGCCCCCCAGGGCATCCATCCTGCTGAAGGGGGCACAAGCCGATGAACAGATGAGGTGTGTAATTTGTCCGGTGGTGAGAAGGAACACATTGCAAAACCAGGGGGAGGAGTTCCTGCAGCTGCAAAGACCCTGGGGTGAGACGCCTGCCCACAGGTGAGAAGTGACGGAATCAGGTTGACCCCAGTGCCTCTGCTCCTCCCATGGCGACACAGGGGGCCCCATCCCCTTGTTAGTGAGCCACAGACACAGTGCAACCCCCGGATGGTGCGGAAGCCCGAGGCCTGCCCTCCGACCCCCCTCCCACTGACAGCCATGAGGACCCTGTCCCGGAGCGTCTCCTTGGGGTAAGGCTTTGATCCTTATGCAGAACCATGTGAGAGTGCAGGGTGTCTCATCTGTCACCTGTGCCTTGGTGAGAAAGAGGAACAGCAAGTCAGGGAACCTACTCGGCCAAGGCCGGACAGGGCACAGGCCTCAGTGCTCAAGGCACGGATGGGCCATCCCCTGCTTGTCTGAACTGTAGTCCTGTGTGTTTCCAGGAATTCGTGCTTTCTAATGGTTTCTGTAATCCATTCTTATTGTTATTATTTGGAGAGACCTGGAAGGAGAGACTGGTGAGCTGCATGTGTGTTCAGAGCCTGGGTGCCCGTTATGTGTCCTCCCTCTCCATGTCCTGTGATTGGTGGCTCAGGGTGTCCCCAAGGCTGCAGAGCCTCACTTGCAGCTGCAGCGCTGCCTTCAGGCTGCCCAGGACCCCAGCCACCTCACCCCAGTCGGAAAGCCAGACACATGCGGCCGGCTCTCGTACACGGGAGTGCGATGCCTGGAGACTGTGATTAAGCAGACATTTTCTCCTCCTCTTGGCTTTTGGAGAAAAAGTCAAAACACTGAGAGAACAAAATAAAGCACTAAAAACATCCAGGAGTGGCTGCGGCAGCTTCTTGTGGTCCTTGCTCTCCCTCTTGCTGGATGCCCCCAGGTTGGCCAGGCCCATCTCTCCTCCCTCCTGAGTCTGCTCAATTCACCTTCCTGGCAAAGCGCTCACTGCCCCTGCTGCCCCTTGCACCCCTCGCACCCCTTGTGCCCCGTCCTCTTACCCCGTTGTGGTTTCTTCACGGGGTTTATTCCTGTCCCACCCTTTCCACCTATGCTTGGCCTCTGGCTTTTCCCCAGTGGACGGTGAAGTGTCTGGTTTGTTTTCTGCTTTTTTTCTCCAGCCCCTAGGCACTGTCAACCAATATCTATTAAATGAATAAGGGATGAATAACTCCCCACAGTAATGTCAGGAGCTTGGAAAAATAAACAAATCAAAACTAGGACCCTCCTAAGCATGTCCTGAGTGCCATACTAATCCAGCCAGCCTACTCCTTTCTCGTCCATTGTATTTTCCAGTGTTCAGAGGAATGCGCCTGAGCCTTGGAAACACTTTAATTGGTTAATTGGCCCAGCACATATTAATGGGGCAGGGACACAGCCATTGAGTGGGAGCAGGTGAGGCCCCACCTCTCTCAGGCCTTGTTGTCCACCATAGGTGACACACATTCATCCAGCCCTGTCCCAGCAGGCGGAAGCTGAGGCAAGGCTTTGAAGGAAAGGACCTGGCTCCTAAGCCACCAGGGATGCTCAGCTATCTTTGACAATTAATGCAGGAAAAAGGGACAGGAGCTTTCAGGGCTGATGTTTCCATGGCTGGGACTAAAATGGAGTTGCCGGCTCAGCCTTCTGACGGCAATTGCATCTGCTAACCAATTAATTTGCGTGCCCATGGATCCCCACCTAAGGAGCAGGTGCCTGCATCACACTGACCAGCTGCTCACAGGAGGCTCCTCCAACTCAGTGCCTCTGACTTCCTTTGCTTCCTTCCTGCTGGTCCTCTCCACCATCCTGCTGCAGCTCAGTGGCCACACACCTGACCCTCATCCTTCATGGGTGCGTGGGCTGCTCCTGGGCCCCTCGGCTCTTGACGGTTCCTGGGTGGACCTGTCCTACCCGTTCCTGAGGAAATACTAAGTGATCAACGCAGCATTGAACGAGGATGCGCGTGAGCCCACAAGAGGAATGGAATAGTTATGAATGTGGAAGCGCTCTACCAAGAATGTTCTGTGCATCTCAAAAAAAAAAAAAAAAAAAAATAGCAGCAATGCCTACCCCTTGATAAGTGAAAAGGAGAAAATCACAGAACATTTTCACCAAAATGTGTGTAAAAATGGACTTGGATCAAATAAGAAAAAAAAAAGGGCCTTCTTTTCATTTCCTAACCTAGCCTTCCACAGTTGGACTTCTCATCCTTCTTCACGACATGTACCTACAAAAGAAAGAGCTTTCAGATCCCACCTGACTTCCTGCTTTCTAATCCAAGGCCCCCGCACACTTAAAAGCAAGTGAAGCCCCCCAGCAGAGATGCGGTGCCTGATTATCTTGTTTCTGGTTGCTCTGGGATCTCAGATGGTCTCAGGGAGCGGTTCCTCTTCAGAGGTGGGAAGAGAGCCAGATGCCTCTCTTAGCTGAATCCTGCTGCTTCTCCATGGGGAGAGGGCGCAGGGCTGCTCTGGAGCCAGCCCCGGGACTGGCACAATTGGAAGGGAACTTCTGGCTCCAAGGACAGGCCAGGCATTTCTGTGGCCTCATTTGCCCTAGCTGCTGGCTCAGCAGGAGATACCAGGGATCCCAGGCATCAGCAAACAGCACTGTAGAAGCTCACACAGAATGGCTCAGAGACCACACCCGAGGGCCTCGTGGCCCAGGGTCATGCTGGCCGGAAACATGGTGAGTTTGTTTTGGGGTCTTCAACTCTGTCCCATGCCTTTGGATCTCCAGGTGCTGATTGGCTATCTTAGTTGAGTCCTGAGGTTCACAGGCTCTAATGAAATGGGAGCCATGTGGGGTGGAACAAAGGAACATTCTGTGCCTTGTAATGGGAGGTTCCATTCACTGTCACTCGGCCCAGGTGACCATGCCCAGCCAAGCACCATACCCGGCCTCACATACACATTTGAACATAGCTATGACAAATCAATCACGTGAAGCCTCTCATGACGTTTCCTGTTTCTGCTGATGATCTCTGGGGTCCTGAGGAGGCATCCAGGCACACAATGTGCGTTTTCCCAACCTTCTCCAATTGACCATCCACCATTCCTGCTCCACCACCCCTCCTTGCACTTTGCCGTGTGTTGTATCTTCTCTGCTACCCTGAGGAACTGGAAGCATCACACCCCTTTATTAAGCAGAGCAGTTTAGCAACGTGACTTCAATCCTTGGGCTTTCCCTTGGTGCCTCATCCTCTACCCC
Source organism: Nomascus leucogenys (assembly GCF_006542625.1). Classification (NCBI taxonomy): domain Eukaryota; kingdom Metazoa; phylum Chordata; class Mammalia; order Primates; family Hylobatidae; genus Nomascus; species Nomascus leucogenys. The sequence goes on along the minus strand of NC_044385.1, from coordinate 138,190,845 downwards.
CAGTGATTTAGCAAATCACGTCTTCCAACAGATGCCCTGTTCTCCACAAGCAGAATTTTGGGGAAGACAATTTTCTCTATTTTATTTCAAGTATAAAATAAATGGTTGTTGAATGAACATGAGATTATTTGTTGTAACTACCTTTCAATAGTTACAAAGAACAGAAAATGTAGAATCTGGCTAATTTTATTCTGGAAAATACTTTAAACGTTGGCATTAGCTACCAGAACACAATCTCGATAAGACTACTTTATACATTTGAATTTGTATTTTCAGAAGCATGTTGGTTCAAAGCTTTGTCTCAAAGTTGAAGACAGATAACTAGAGATCACCAACTTCAGCCTAACCTGATATTTAATTAAATTTCATATAAATGGATTAAAGCATTCTATATGCAAAGAGTTGTGTTCCGTCTAAACAACACTCTCCCCTGGGGCCTCCACCAAGGTGTCAGACCTGCCTGTCAGAATTCCTAAAAAGCCAGGAAGCTCTGCAGGCAGCTGCTTTCCAGGACCGTGCTGCCCTCTCCACCAGCTCCCCTGTGCACAGCAACTGGAGTTCTGATGCAGCGGGGTAGGGCACCTGGGAGTTCTCACTCCATCTTCCTCTCTTGCCTGTCAGGGACTTCGCTGACTGCTCACTGATCCACAGTGGCCTCATGGCCAGGGCTGCCTTGTCTCAAACACAGTGGGACTCCTGGGCGTGTATACCTCCTGCTGGTTTTGGAGACACTGGTAGGAGAGCTTTCTGGTTGCCTTCACCTCCCTGCATGCTCTCTCTCCGTTTCTTTCTTCCATAAACTCCAGTATTCCCCAGGTGCCGTACCCAGCCTTGTCTTTCCAGCTGCTCATGCTCTTGCTGGGTCACGGTTGCTGCTGGGCCTCCCACCTCCTGGCTCATCCTTCTTCCCCATGGCCAGCAAGCACCATCTTTCTACAGCCTTGTTTCCGGCCTGTCACTGGCTTGCCTTATCATCTTTGACCCCCTCGTCTCCAAAGTCAAGTCCATGCTGTTTCAGGTTGGACTCTTCCAGGAGCCAATCAACGTCAGTTTTGAGTGCAGGTGGCCTCTTTGGGAAGCGATCTCAGGAAGCACAAGGAAGCAGATTTGGAGAATGGAAAGTAGATTCAGGGTGTCTTCACGAGGGGTTGCTGCTGTGACCACTGGGGTTCCAGTCCACTAGGGACCTCAGGGAGATGGCAGACCATGCCTCGGGTGTCCCCTTGAAGGCTGGGTCTGTTGTGGGGTCCATCGTCCACTCCCGTGTAGCACGGCTGGAGGACGGCATGGGGACTGCTCTGGTGTGAACAGGTGCTCCATGCAGTGGACACCCTCTTACTGCCAAAGAAGCGCTCAGGCCAGGTTTTAGGACCTTGCAATAGGAAGCCTTTGGTCGGTAACGAAAGCTGGAGGAACTGGGCAGGCATTAGAGCACCACACCCTTCACCACGGCACTGGAGACCCTCCCCAATATGCCATCAGCCTCCCGCCCCAGAGGACCAGCCTCATTCCGTGTCCTTCTCATGCTCTTTGATGACTGGCAGCCTTTGCTCCACCTTTCCCCTTCCCCACCTGGTGAGCCACTGACCACAGTAAGGTGAGGCTTGGATGGTACTTTCTCTGCAAAACTTGGTGCCAATTTCAGGAGGATTCCCACCACCTCCTCTGTGATCTTACAGCACATCTTCCAAACCCCTACTGTGGCACACATTGTGCCATTCATCATGGCTGTCCCCCGTGGTCCCAACAGCATGGCATGGCCACTGCTCGAGGGATCACAGTCTGTGCATTACACTGGGCCCTCAAGGCACGAACGATAGTTTTGCACAATGAGACAGTTTCCTTAGCTCACAGGGAAGAGTTGATTGCAGGCACATATGGGCAGGTGACAATTCACATGGAAATGTATATACATATGTTTCTATCAGGTTTTTTAAAGTCCTATTTTCAATTCACAGAGGGCGCTTACTTTTTAAGGAAAAGTGGTGAGAAACATTTATATATGAAAAACAGTAACTTGACTCCTTCCCCATTTAACCATTTTGCAAATTTGGATTTCCAAATGCTGAGATAGTTTAAAGCAGACACGTCTACCCATCACTGGAGACACAGAATGATCAGGCGGGACATAGCTGTGATGTTCTCCAGTGAAATGCAATGATTATGACTATCACACAGCAAAATGGATTATGGCTATCACACAGCAAAATGGAGTGATTCTACCTTGGGGGCCTGCGCCCCTTCATAGCATCAGAAAGGATCTTTCATCGCAGGGGTAGACGATGTACATCCAGGTACGGTGCCTCCCCGCACCCCACCCACCAGTACGTCAGAAGCACGTGGCCATGCGGTGCCTCAGAAACCATAGGCAATATGATAATTGCTAGGACTTGATTTTAGATGTGGTGTTTAGCCTATTTAGGTGTTTCAGATCGTGTCAGTGGAGGCCATAGGATTGCTGCGCATGTCAAAAGCTGAGAAGCAATGGTTGTGTGGTGGAAGTTCCACGATGGTTCTGTTAACTTTCCCCTGTTCGCCTTTTTCCAATAAGAATGCTGGAGGTGGGGCTGAAGCGGAAACAGACTGAAGACCCAGGAAACAGCTGTAAAAGGTGTCTGGGAGAGAGAGCACGTTTTCAGTCGGTGGCTCTCGCTGAGGCTGCAGGCCGTGGGTCGGTTGGGGCTCCCCACTCTCGCACAGCTCCTCTCCCTCACTTGGGACTGGACATTTGTAAATTGCACACATGGACGAATGTGGCTACAGACACGTTCACACCTGCCAGGCCTGCGGGGATTGCAAACTGACTAAAGTTAACCAAAAAGACGCTGATAATATCATCCCTCTTACATATATACACACACTGGCAGATGCTCAAACACGAAACAACATCCTGCAGTAAAGCAAACCTTTTAGATACCAGTTATCTCTCTCTCTCTCTCTCTCTCTCTCTCACACACACACACACACAAGCACACACACACACACCTCTCTTACAGTATTTTGTGCTGTGATGCACTTTGACAGTGAATTAATTCGTCATTCCATGATCTAGAGCATCGCGTGTCTCTGTGACTGTGGAGTGGATAGTAAGGGCTTTCCTCCAGGGTTCTCTGAAGATGCCACCAAGGGAGAGGCTGCGGCAGGTGCCAGGGGAGAGGCTGCGGCAGGTGGACATTGCTTCTCTGCCCCTCACCACTAGGATCTGTTTTTCATGTTGGGTTCAAAGTGCTTTTTCTCGTGCGATCCCTTTTCTACCCATCTCTTCTTTACTACAGATAATGAAAATTAGACCAAAGCCTTGTGTGACTGATGCAGGCTCTAGGTCTACTGCAGGGGTGGTCGGCGCAGGAATGGCGGTTTCCTAACTGGGTGGTTTAATAACAGGTATTTATTGTCTCAGCTTTGGAGGCTGGAAGCCTGAGATTCAGGTGTCTGTGGAGTTGGTTCCTTCTGAGGCTGTGGCAGGATCTGTTCCTGGCCTCCCTCCAGCTTCCGCTGGCCACCGGCAATCACCGGCATGCCTCAGCTTATAGACGCATCGCCCCAGTCTCTGCCTGCACCCTCCAAGGGCCGGCTCCTTGTGTGTGTATCTGTGTCCAAATTTTCTCTACTTACAAGGCTAACATCACAATGGATGAAGGCCGACCCCAAGATCCTCTTCTTAGCTTGATCATCTGCTTTGACCCTGTTTCTGACTAGGGTCATGTTTGCAGGCACTAGGGGTTAGGGTTTCAGCATCTTTCTTGGGGCACAGTTCCACCTGCAGCAGAGGCTCCTGCCTCTGCATCCATTTCCCAGAAGGCTACCGTGACATGCTTCCAAGAGGCTGCATTTCTTCATATTATTCCAAAATACCTTACAATAATTGTACATTTATTTATTTATTTATTTATTTATTTATTATTTATTGAGACAAAGTTTCACTCTGTCACCCAGGCTGGAGTGTGGTGGTGTGATCTTGGCTCACTGCAACCTCCGCCTCCCAGGTTCAAGCGATTCTCCTGCCCAGCCTCCTGAGTTGCTGGAATTACAGATGTGCGCCACCACGCTCAGCTAATTTTTGTATTTTTAGTAGAGACAGGGCTTCACCATGTTGGCCAGGCTGGTCTCGATCTCCCGACCTCAGGTGATCTGCCCACCTTGGCTTTCCAAAATGCTGGGATTACAGGTGTGAGCCACCACGCCCGGCCTGCACTTTTATTTTTGATATTAAAATTCTCCAGATTCTGTACTCTCAAAACGCTGAGATCCCTGGAGCTTGCAGGTTCCTGGGGATGGAGAGGCAGTGGGAGGTGGCATGGGGAGGCTGTGTGTGGCTGTGGTTGTGGCCCCTGCAGTGCTGGCCCACAGAACCCCTCTAGGGAGGCCCTGGTGGAAGCTTAGAACAATGGGTTGGAAGTGGCTCCAAAATCCGGCCGCAAGCTGACCCCAGTGTGTGTTGGCTGGAGGGAAACAGAAGCTCCATGTGTTCACCTGGCAGGAGCAGCTGCGGGTTCCCAGTGCATGGGAACGGTCCTCTGAGACCACGCGGGAGAGAATTAATTACACACTGGCTTTGACGAGCTCAACAGTGGGAAGACAGCGTTCATTCTCTCCCTTCTTTCGTCCTCTCTCAGAAAAGCTGAGCATCACAGACCGTCCCAACCACCTCCTTTCTGGTACTGACCAAAACCAGGTAATGATCGCAGGGAGGGAGGATGCTGAGTTTGGCAATTGGTGAATGGGAGCTCGAATGAGGGAGCCTTGGGATGTGACTCATTCACATCTTCTCTGCTCTGCTCTGAAATCCCAGCAACTTTATTACATTTTCCCTCACATCAGTCCACTTAAAAAACTCCTCATTTGGAGTGAGTGGGGTTAGAAACAGAGGCGGCAGTCACCACTGGAGATGGGGCCCTCGTGAGGAAAGCAGATGGCACCATCAGGAGAAAGAATGTTCAAATCTGACCGGCGGAAGAGAACAGGGAAATGCTTTTAAAAATGCTCGGGTGATTGTGGGGTCTTTAATTCTCGATTCTCTGGGCATCACTGGACCCCCGACATCTGAGAACGCTGCTGGGCTCCTGAGAAGTCACAATTGCTGCCCAACGTTAGTTGTTTTCTCTGGGCTCAGGCCAGAGACGTTTCTCTTCCCACATTATCCTCAGCTTGCAGCCATGATTCTCTAAGCAATGAACAGCCTTAATTATTTTTTTTTAAAAAGCGAAGAAAAATGCACATGATGCCCTGCGCATTGTTCACCTGCGTGGGGGCTTGCAGGGGGGTTTGCTGCCGTTTTTATTACACGAGAAGCCCCAGTGCAGTGGGCACGGCCAGTGAGAACGAGTGGAAATGTGAGAGGACCCTGCACATGAGCTTCTATTCCTTACACCTTATACAAAAATTAATTCAAGATAGATTAAAGACTTACATGTTAGACCTAAAACCATAAAAACCCTAGAAGAAAACCTAGGCAATACCATTCAGGACATAGGCGTGGGCAAGGACTTCATGTCTAAAACACCAAAAGCAATGGCAACAAAAGCCAGAATTGACAAATGGGATCTAATTAAACTAAAGAGCTTCTGCACAGCAAAAGAAACTTCCATCAGAGTGAACAGGCAACCTACAGAATGGGAGAAAATTTTTGCAACCTACTCATCTGACAAAAGGCTAATATCCAGAATCTACAATGAACTCACACAAATTTACAAGAAAAAAACAACCCCATCAAAAAGTGGGTGAAGGACATGAACAGACACTTCTCAAAAGAAGACATTTATGCAGCCAAAAAACACATGCAAAAATGCTCATCATCACTGGCCATCAGAGAAATGCAAATCAAAACCACAATGAGATACCATCTCACACCAGTTAGAATGGCCATAATTAAAAAGTCAGGAAACAACAGGTGCTGGAGAGGATGTGGAGAAATAGTAACACTTTTACACTGTTGGTGGGACTGCAAACTAGTTCAACCATTGTGGAAGTCAGTGTGGCGATTCCTCGGGGATCTAGAACTAGAAATACCACTTGATCCAGCCATCCCATTACTGGGTATATACCCAAAGGACTATAAATCATGCTGCTATGAAGACACATGCACATGTATGTTTATTGCGGCACTATTCACAATAGCAAAGACTTGGAACCAACCCAAATGTCCAACAACAATAGACTGGATTAAGAAAATGTGGCACATATACACCATGGAATACTATGCAGCCATAAAAAATGATGAGTTCATGTCCTTTGTAGGGACATGGATGAAACTAGAAACCATCATTCTCAGCAAACTATCGCAAGGACAAAAAACCAAACACCGCATGTTCTCACTCATAGGTGGGAATTGAACAATGAGAACACTTGGACACAGGAAGGGGAACATCACACTCCGGGGCCTGTTGTGGGGTGGGGGGAGGGGGGAGGGATAGCATTGGGAGATACACCTAATGCTAAATGACGAGTTAATGGGTGCAGCACACCAACATGGCACATGGATACATATGTAACAAACCTGCATATTGTGCACATGTACCCTAGAACTTAAAGTATAATAATAATAATAATAATAATAATAATAATAAAGATCAGCAAACGGCCGCTCACTCGGGGCTGGGTAACAGATCAGCCTCGAAAGTAGCAGGCAGGATAAATAGATTCTGTGTCAGTGAGTGGACAGGGGGCTGCTCAGGTGAGGATTGGCCGGGCCTTCATGGGCTGCATGCACCTGTGAGCCCAGTCACATGTGGGCTGCGTTTCAGTAAACTCTGTGTGCCCTTCAGTGACTCCTGGGGTTAGCAGGTGGCGCTGAAAAAAAACTATGATGTTAGGACATCGTGGCGCTCACCTGACTGCAGCAAATCACCTTTCATGTATTTTTGCGAATGGCATAGCACAAACACTGGCTGTCCTGGGAGAGGTGCCCACCGAAGGCAGGCTGGAAGGGGTTTACCATTGTGTACCCTGTGCCCTAAAAACGTGTGCCAGGTGCAAACGCTACCTGCCTAAATATAAGTCAACAAAATATAAAACAACAGTGGAGGCCACATTCCGTGTAGGTGGCCTCGGAGGGGGCAGGATGGGCTCAGAACCACCTGTGTAGTAACTTGCATCATTAACTGGCTGGACAGCTGGTGTGAGTCCAGGTAGAGCAAACCAGGGAGAGGCTGGCACGGGAGTGTTTTCTCCAGCGTGTGTACTGGATGCGTTCTTTCTAGGCTAACCTGATGTCACTGTTGGGCCAAGTGCCCCATCCAGGGATGCGGGCAGGCGGCTGAGCTGGCCAGGGCACACCAGATGGCAGGTAGGCCAACGACCTGTGTCTTGTTTGGAATATAAATGCTGTTTTGTGTTGTAAGTGCCTAAAAATAAGGCCCAGTTTTACGTGCTGCCTTGACATCTGGTGAGACTGGGAAGGCCTCCAGGGGCTCACCTGCAAGCTTCTCTCTCCACCCTGCAACTGTGGATGAGGGGCCAGGCAGCCACCTCCTCCCCAGGGATGGGCACAGGGCCTGCTGGTCCCAGAGAAGCCGCCTCCATGCTGTCAGCCCCAGAATGACTCAAACAAGCCCGTCACACCTTTTTCAGGACCAGGGACCCACCATCTCGTTCCTATGGAGCCTACCGCCCATGGTGCCTGAGGCTGTGTCTGTCCTGCGTGGAGCCCGGTGTGGCCTGCATGGGGGTGTGGGTCCTCCTCCCTGAGGCTGTGTTGGTGAGTAATAACCTATGCTGACCATGGGTGACTAGTAACCAGTGCTGACCATGGGTGACTAGTAACCAGTGCTGACCATCAGTGAGTAATAACCTGCACTGATCTTGTCTGTGCAGCGTGTGGTGGTGGGTGTTTGTCTCCATCATCCTAGGGTGGGAATCCTTCTCCCACCAATGGGGTAAACAGGAAGTGGACAAAACAAATCCAAATGAAGTCCTTTAACTGCAACATCAGAAACAAAAAAACGAGTTGAGAATAACCCAATGTATTCCGTGGATACATTTGTAGTGAAGTTTGGTGGCTTGCTTAGAATCCCAGCTCAGTGTGGCCACCCGGTTTGTGAAGCGCCGAGCTCCCTGGCTCTGCACACATTCCTTCCCCTCAGACCCACTCACGTCTGTTTCTTCTGCTCCTTTTTCTCCGTCCTGTAGATGGTGGCATTTCTCAGGGCTTTGTCCTCGACCCCCTTCCCTTGCCACCCAACCTGCCTCCTTGGGGCCTTCACGCAGGCACGTGGTTTCTGCTTCTTCCAGCGCCGACGGTGCCCTTCCCGGGAGTGCTGGCCGTGGGCAGAGCCTGTGCGCCCGTGCATTCATGCCTCGCCTGTTCGGTCCTCAGGAAGTGCGGTGGGCAGGGCATGAACCAGCCCCCGGTACGCAAGTGGAGAGAGAGGCTGGGAGAGAGCCGGTGCCCTGCCTAAACTCACACAAGCAGGAAGAGGTAAGACCAGGGTTTGAACCCGGGTGGGTGAGACGCAAATGTCTGAGCTCTTTTTGGAATTTTGTCTTCCTGGATGTTCTGTGCAGGCACAGCCTGTGTGGGGAGAACCCCACCCCAGACCCCTCCCTGACTTCCCTCCCAATGCCCACTTCCCTCTTGGACTCAACCACCGGCTTCTCCACATGCGTCCAATCACCGTGACCAAAACTCCGTTTCTCCGTCTCCCCTGCAGACCAAGCACCCTCCAGGCCCTGTTCCGTTTCCCCCAAGGTACTCCTGTCATCTGTGGGTTTTTCTGTTTTTTTTTTTTTTTTTGATAAAGCATTCTGAAATAAATCAAAGCCACCATAGAATTTCAGATACCATCATCACACTTTTTAATGTGAATAATAATTCATCTAATACTCTGCTTCACATTCCTCCAATTATCTTAGAAATACTGTTTTTCCTGTTCATTTGCTCTGTTTTTCTGGAATGGCTTTTTGTGCCCCTGTGACTATTTGAGTCTATGACACCAGGTGACCCCACCCTAATGTGTGCTAAAAATTTGATGTAGAAAATAAAATAATATTCAAAGCAAAGGGACATAACCTTATACCAGTGGTTCTCAACTGGGGACAATTTTGTCTCTGGGGATACTTGGCAATGTCTGGAGACATCTTACATTGTCACAGTGCAAGGGAGCTCCTAGTATTTAATTGTAGAGGCTGTGAGGTGCTGCCAAACATGCCACAAAGTACAGGGCAGGCCTCGCAAAGCAAAGACTCATCCAGCCCACGATGTCAATTGTGTGGAGGCTGGGAAACTGGCCTAGAAGCGTCACAGGACACCGACCACAAGCCCACACAAAGGAGGACCTCTCTACTTTTGTTGTTCCTACTGTTTGTTGAACATTTACTAAATGCCAGTCAGTATCCTACACACTCTGGATACAACACCTCATTTAATCCCAAAACAACTCTGAGAGTCATGTATTCCATACCATTACCCCCATTTTATAGATGAGAAAACTGGAGCCCAGAGAGGGTAAGCCCATCGTCCAGGATCACCAAGCTCAGGACAAGAGATCACAACACTGGCCTCAGAAGAGACTCACTAGCACCTCAGGAGCAAGTGTTAGAGGAAGGCGAGGAGGAGGGAGAGGAAGAACGACGAGCTGACTGCAGGAGGGGTCTGGCTGAGCTCCTGCCTGGAGGGGGGCACTGCAGCCTGGGCAGCAGCAGGAGCTGGGGCTGTGTGTGTATGAGTGTGTGTGTGATTGGGAGTGTGCGATTGTGTGTGTATGATTGTGGGTGTCTGTATGTGTGTGATTGTGTGAGTGTGTGACTGTGTGATTGTGTGCGAGTGTGATTATGTGTGTGTGTATGAGTGTGTGTGTGATTGTGAGTGTGCGATTGTGTGTGTATGATTGTGGGTGTCTGTATGTGTGTGATTGTGTGAGTGTGTGATTGTGTGCGAGTGTGATTCTGTGTGTGTGATTTTGTGATTGTGTGTGTGTGGTTGTGTGTGTGATTTTGTGTTTGTGTGTGTGGTTGTGTGTGTGATTGTGTGTCTGTGTGTGCATGTGCACATGCACGCTCACAGGCACGTGTGCTCTTCTGTGGTAGTCTATAATAGCAAAAAGCAAATTAAAAATGGGGCTTCCTAAAATCCATCAAGAAAGGTCTGTTCAGTAAAGAACGGCAACCCTATGGAATCCAGTCAGTTCCTACACAACAACTGAAATGAACAAGGTATGTGTATGGGCACCGGCACAGAAAAAAAAGGTACCATGTGTTGTGAGAAGAACTAAATGCAGAATAGTTCCATTCTGAATACACAGGCAGTCCTCACTCTGCACAGTGGGGCCAGAGCCTAACCCTGGCCATGCCAGCTGAAGCCGGGCAGAGTGATCTTTGTCGTCAATGGGGACATTCCAGGTGTTCAGGGACCACTGAAGGTGGTTAAACCATTAAAAACTCTCTTACTGTCGGTTATCCTGTATAGACAGTGCAAAATAATTATATATTTGTAATATTTAATATTTATTTAGTGCACTGTAGTTTAAAACAGTGGAAATGCTGGGAAATAATGTTTTGTTTCTTTGTTAAAAATTACCAAGAGCAGGGCTTGCTTTTTATCTCTCTGTGTAACTTACAGTCTAGAGCGGGCATGTTTTCTATGCCTTGGAGAATTCTGATTCCTTTCTCAGTATTTTGCTCTTTGCACTCTTAGGGCCAGGAAACACGAATGTTCCTTTCGCGTGAAGTGTCTTGCCAGCCTCATTTGCCCGGGATGCCTCCATCCTGTGACAGTCACTGCCCTCATCACACTGACACGATTCCTCCGAGCTGCCCAAGGGCAGTGTCCCTCGTATCACAGTTGTGCTTTATTCTTAAACCTCGTTTCTGTTCAGTTTGAGTTTCCCTTTCCTTGTTACCAGTTTCCAGTTCTTTGGTGCACTCTGTCTTTGCCAGCCAATCCCCTCTCTTGAGAACGCATCTTTGTACAATGCCGTAGGGGTATCCCTAGGAGACGAGGAGGTGGCACAAGTGCATGCTTTGCTGTTTGTGCAAGAACTCGGTGACAGACACAGCTGTAACTTATGACTGAGGAGCTAGCACTGAAGTTTGTATTCCATGCAATTATTTGTAGCTCATATACCATGGTAAGTGAAATTTGGGAAACTGGTGTTATTTAACTAAGCTGAGATAACTGAAATTTCTACACGGGACAATTGTGCAAGGAGGGTGCTACACAGGCACACAATTACACAGTCCACAAATGTGTGCATGTGTGTACGTGCAATGAGAGAGACTGGAATTAAGTTTCATTTCCTAGGATGCAGTTGCTATGTTTTTTTGGCTTGCTTCGGTTTTTTTTTAATCATATACATTCTTTCTGTTTGCACTTTTTTTTTTAAAAAAAAACAACAAGCATGAGTTAGTTCTATAGTTTAAAAAAATCTTGTAAACATATGTAGAGGATGAAAATTTTTTTCAAAATTTTTAAACTGAATTATTAAATAAAAAAAATCAGGGTTAACTGTCAGTTAACCAGAAAATTGAAATAAGCAGGTGATTCTGTATCATTCTGTATCTATTCAATGAGAAATAAAAGATGTTTCTCTGTGTGTGTCTCTCTGTGTGTGTGTATGTCTGTGTGTGTGTGTGTGTCTCTCTCTGTGTGTATGTCTGTGAGTGTGTCTCTGAGTGTGTATATCTGTGTATGTGTGTCTCTGTGTGAATGTGTATGTCTGTGTGTGTGTCTCTGTGTGTGTGTCTCTGTGAGTATGTATGTCTGTGTGTCTCTGTGTGAGTGTGTCTGTGTGTGTGTGTATGTCTGTGTATGTGTGTCTCTGTGTGTATGTCTGTGTGTGTGTGTGTGAGTGTGTGAGTGTGTGAGTGAGCACATATGTATGTCCAGGAAACTAAGTGCTGAGCGAGCAGAGATGTCCTTACTCGGGCAGGCTGGAGGGCAGTGACCTCCCTCACGTGCAGACGATGGGGCGTGGTGGCCTCTTGGGGTCCTGCCATCAATGACCAGCCCACAACTCTCACCACAGCCCCAATCACCTTTACTGCTATTTACTTAATATTTTTTTAGGTTGACTTCAAATTGGCTCATTTTTTTTGTACTTAACAATAATACTTGGGAAATCATCACTTTAAAGTGCTAGTTTTAGGGTTTTTTTTCCCTAGTACAGATTAGAATAAATTTATAACCATTAAAATAAAAAATGTTCCTTTGGGGACCAGCTAAAATCCCTACCACAGGAGGAAATAAATGCAGATGCCATGGAAACACACCTGTAGGAGAAGTGGAGCCAGGTGAGTGGCAGAGCGGCTTCCCCGCAGGCGGGGACGCTAACGGATGCTGGAGCCCCAGCCCAGGGCTGTGCCTGCCAGAGCTCCGGCTCTGAGTCTCCACCCAGCAGGAAAATCCAATGAATAGGAATGCTCGGAAAATGAGGCATTTGTGTAGATCTTGTATTTTTTTCCTGCATAGCACAATTAACCCAGATCTTATACTTTTTTCCTGCTTAGCACAATTAACCCAGATATGATTCTTGTTTTTGAGAGGTGCTGTTAGAAATCTTCGTAAAATATGTGAGGACATATTTTTTTCTGCCTTTGTGAATATGAAAAACACATTTCCTCTGTTTGGCTTGTTCTAAATCTCATAGTCCTGTGAGCCATCACGCTGGATGCCCGTTCTCGTTATAAAATGCTGAGATGTGTGTGCAGGAGGTAGAGGACACTAGTTTGAATTTCTTTATTTATTTTCTTTTATACTTAAAAAAGTACCTGGTGTCTGCAATTGATCTGATGGCCGGGTTTTGCCTTAAAATCTGGCCAGTGCAGTCTGCGCCACCTGGGAGGTGGGTTCAGGAGCCTGTCAGAAACGCGAGTCTCAGGTCTTTCCCAGGCCTGCTAACAGAACACGCACTTCGGCACCACGCCCGGGTGTTGCCGAGGCATATGGAAGTTTGAAAGGCACTCCTCTAACACGATCTAGAAAAAACGAAGTCAAATGGGGAGGGGAAACTGCTAAAACATGATGGTAAAATATTGATAATTGCCGGATGGAAGGTTGCATGGGTTTTCTTGTATTGTTCTCTCTTCTAACTGTGTAAAGGATAGGAGTTAAAAATAAACCCCTAGTATTACCTTGTTTGGTTCTTATTTACCTATTACTGCCAATAGTCAGTTTCCCTAATAAAAAAGTAAATTCTTCTCTTGCATGTGAAATCACAGTTTATTCAGGTATGAATCCTCTCTGGTAAATCCGAATTTTACTGTATGTTTAATGTGATAAATGAAGGATTTGTTAAACACTCAATGAATTGACTAGGGAAAAAAATGAAGAATTCAGCCCACTTTTAAAAACTGATAAAGATCTAGTGTTTATGTTATAATAATGATAATAATGCAAGAAGGCTTTCCTCCTATTTTACTTCTTCATTCCAAAAACACTTCTTTAGTGCTTACCTTGCAAGGTGCTTTTTACACAGTTTACAAACATTAGTCCATAGGATTTATTCACTCCTCAAACTTACCCTGTGAGTCAGGCCACCTAGAAACACGCAGGGCCGAGGACAGCACAGCATGTCTGAGCTTGCTCCCAGATTTCCTCGGCCTGATCATTGCACAGAGACCTGAAGCCAGGGAGCCTGCAGCCCTGAAGGGGACACTCAGTGGGTACAAAGCCCTTCCCACCTCCAAGCCCTCAGGAGCTGATGGCTGCCTGGCAGGTGCCCTCACTCAGCAGATGGAAACAGGAGAGCCCTGGGCACCAGCTGGCTTGGAACGCACAGCTAAACCCTTTAAGTGCACAGCTAGGGGAAAGCTAGAGTCAACTGACGGAATTCAGGAAAGCTTTTAATTTAATCATCAGCCTTTCACCAAGAAAACAAAACAAACAAAACACACACACACACACACACACACACACACGTAAAGATGAGCCTTGGAGCTGAGAAACCAGAGCTGATATTGCAACATCTGCAAGGCAGCCTGAGCCTGGAGGAAGTTGCACTGGGGAAAAACACCCATTGTTTCCCCAAACTTATGGATTATGTTGACACTGGGGGATTGTTTTTAGGTTGGGAAATGAAAAGGTTTGGTGTTTGTGAGGGCTCCCTGGTCATGCCTGCAAGATGGTAGAAATGGGAACGGACCCCAATTGATGGGCACTAAGACGAGAGTGGCAAAAACTGGGCAGGCAGAACCACTGGCAGCAGTGTTAACATTTCATTGTTCACAGCAGTTCACATTTCCACTCCTAGGAATTCATGCTACAGAAACACTCCCTAAGTGTAACACCTGGGAGATAACGCTCATCACAGCATTGTTTGGAAGCATTGGGAATGATTATCAAAAAAAAAATTGGAAGTAACTCTAATGACCCTCACTTACAGAATGGTTAAAAAATAAATTACACGGATTTTGGAGGGATCATGGCGGACAGAAGGCATGACTAGATTGCAGCTCCCACTCAGATGGACAGAGCAACATGCGTTGACTTGCATCATGAACTTTTGCTCCAGAACTACTGCAGGAATAATTCAGGAAAGCCGAGAGAACCCACTGACCCTCTGAAGGAAGTGGATTGCTCCTGCAGGACCCAGGAGACACCCCAAATACTGTGAGTGCCCAAACTGTGGAAGCAGGAAAGGAAGATCGTCCACCAAACACACACCCTCACGGGGGAACCTGAAGGTCTAGATCACGGGAGAAGATTCTGACTTTACCCGGAGCTGAGTCAACTTAGAGAGCTGAACGAAATACAGGGGTAGAGGAAGCAGCAGGAAAAGCCTTGTGGAGTTGCTGGGTTCCCAGGGAAGCCATTTCTGACTTGTCTCACAGGGCTACCTGGGGAGGGCTGCCAGTGGAACTGGGAAAAGGCCACAGGGAGAAGGAAACCTCCAATTGAACTTTGCAACAATTCCAACTGAACCAGAAGCCTCCTGGACAGAATTTAGGAGAGGGTGTGAATCCGGTGAGCAGACTCCACAGGTGGGGAAGCACAAAAGCCTTACTTGCTTTTGCAGCTGGGAGGCTGGGAGGCTGGTAGCCTAGAGTGAGTTCTCAGCCCTGCTTGCCCACTGCCTGGAAATAGACATGGTCCTGTTGTGGAGGGCACGGTAGGAGTGAGATCAGCCTTCTGGGTTTCGTAAGAGCTGGGTGAGGCCTGTGACAGCCAGCTTTCCTCCACTTCCCTGACAACCTGCATGACACAGCAAAGGCAGCCATAATTCTCCTAGGAACATAACTCCATTGACCTGGGACCCACACCCCTATCTCCCACAGCAGCCACAGCAAGACCTGCCCAAGGAGAGTCTGAGCTCAGACACACCTCGCCCTACCCCCACCTGATGGCCTTTTCTTACCCACGCTGGTAGCTGAAGACCAAGGGAATATACTCTTGGGTGTTCTAGGGCCCCACCCACCACTTGATCCTCTCTATACTACCGCAGCTGATGCTGTCTTGAAAATGTCACCTGCCAGCAGGAGGCCATCCAGCACAAAAATAGTGCATTAAACAACCAAAACTAAGGACCCTCACAGAGTCTATTTCACCCCCCTGCTACCTCCACTGGAGCCAGTACTGGTATCCACAGCTGAGAGACGCACAGATGGCTCACATCACAGGACTCTGTGAAGACACCTCCCAGTACCAGCCCGGAGCCTGGTAGACCTGCTAGGTGGCTAGATCCAGAAGAGAGATAACAATTGCTACAGCTCAGCTCTCAAGAAGCCACATCCCTAGGAAAAGGGGGAGAGTACTACATCAAGGGAACACCCCATGAGACTAAAGAATCTGAACAACAGTCTTGAGTCCTAGACCTTCCCTCTGACAGAGCCCACTCAAATGAGAAGGAACAAGAAAACCAACTCTGGTAATATGACAAAACAAGGTTCTTTAACACCACCCCCACCAAAAGAAATCCACACTAGCTCATCAGCAGTGGATCCAAACCAAGAAGAAATCTCTGACCTACCTGAAAAAGAATTCAGAAGGTCAGTTATTAAGCGAATCAAGGAGGCACCAGAAAAGGTGAAGCCCAATTTAAGGAAATAAATGTTTAAAAAGAGAAATGAAACGAGGGGAGAAATCTTCAATGAAATAGACAGCATAAATAAAAAGCAAAACTTCAGGAAACAATGGACACACTTATAGAAATGCAAAATGCTCTGGAAAGTCTCAGCAATAGACTCGAAGCAGAAGAAAAAATTTCAGAACTCGAAGACAAGCTTTTCGAATTCATCCAATCCAACAAAGACGAAGAAGGAAGAAGGAGAAAATATGAACAAAGCCTCCAAGAAATCTGAGATTATGTTAAACGATCAAACCTAAGAATAATCGGCGTTCCTGAGGAAAAAGAGAAATCTGAAAGTTGGGAAAACATATTTGGAGGAATAATCGAGGAAAACTTCCCTGGTCTTGCCAGAGACCTAGACATCCAAATACAAGAAGCTCAAAGAACACCTAGGAAATGCATCACAAAAAGATTATCTCCTAGGCGCATTGTCGTCAGGTTATGTAAAGTTAAGATGAAGGAAAGAATCTTAAAAGCTGTGAGGCAAAAAGCACCAGGTAACCTATAAAGGAAAACCTATGAGACTAACAGCAGATTTCTCAGCAGAAACCTTACAAGATAGAAGGGATTGGGGCCCTATCTTCAGCCTCCTTAAACAAAACACTTATTGGCCAAGAATTTTGTATCCAGTGAAACTAAGCTTCATAACTGAAGGAAAGATACAGTCTTCTTCAGGCAAAGAAACGCTGAGAGAATTTGCCACTACCAAGCCATCACTATAAGAACTGCTAAAAGGAGCTGTAAATCTTGAAACAAATCCTGGAGACACATCAAAACAAAACCTTTTTAAAGCATAAATCTCATAGGACCTATAAAACAAAAATACTAATGTAAAAAAGGCACACACACAAAAAAACCAAGGTATACAGGCAACAAATAGCATGATGAATGGAATAGTACCTCACATCTCAATACTAACGTTGACTGTAAATAGCCTAAATGCTCCACTTAAAAGATGCAGAATCACAGAATGGATAAGAATTTACCAGCCAACTATCTGCAGTCTTCTAGAGACTCACTTAACACATGAGGACTCACATAAACTTAAGGTAAAGGGATAGAAAAAGACATTCCATGCAGACACCAGAAGCAAGCAGGAGTAGCCATTCTCATATCAGACAAAACAAATTCTAAAGCAACGGCAGTTAAAAAAGACAAAGAGGGACATTATACAATGATAAAAGGCCTTGTCCAACAGGAAAATATCACAATCCTAAATATATATCCACCTAACACTGAGTTCCCAAATTTATAAAACAGTTACTACTAGACCTAAGAAATGATATAGACAGCAACGCAGTAACAGTGGGGGACTTCGATACTCCACTGACAGCACTAGACAGGTCATCAAGACAGAAAGTCAACAAAGAAACAATGGATTTAAACTATACCCTGGGACAAACGGACTTAACAGATATTTACAGAACATTCTACCCAACAACCACAGAATATACTTTCTATTTATCAGCACATGGAACTTTCTCCAAGATAGACCATATGATAGGCCACAAAACAAGCCTCAATAAATTTAAGAAAATGGAAATTACCCCAAGTACTCTCTCAGACCACAGTGGAATAAAACTGGAAATTAACTCCAAAAGGAACCTTCAAAACTATGCGAATACATGGAAATTAAATAACCTGCCCTTGAATGATCACTGGGTCAACAGTAAAATCAAGATGAAAATTTTAAAAATTGTTCAAACTGAATGACAATAGTGACACAACCTATTGAAACCTCTGGGATACAGCAAAGGTGTTGCTAAGAGGAAAGTTCATAGCCCTAAATTTCTACATCAAAAAGTCTGAAAGAGCAAAAGCAGACAATCTAAGGTCACACCACAAGGAACTAGAGAAACAAGAACAAACCAAACCCAAACCCAAACCCAGCAGAAGAAAGGAAGTAACCAAGATCAGAGCAGAACTAAATGAAATTGAAACAAACAAAAAAATTACAAAAGATGAATAAAAGAGAAAGCTGATTCTTTTAAAAGATAAATAAAACGGATAGACCATTAGCAAGATTAACCAAGAAAAGAAGAGAGAAAATCCAAATAAGCTCAATTAGAAACAAAATGGGAGATATTACAACTGATACCACAGAAAGACAAAAGATCATTCAAGGCTACTACTGACACCTTTACATGCATAAACTAGAGAACCTAGAGGAGATGGATAAATTCCTGGAAAGATACAATCCTCCTAGCTTAAATAAGGAAGAATTAGATACCCTAATCAATAACAAGCAGTGAGATTGAAATGGCAATACAAAAATTACCAACAAAAAAAAGTCCAGGACCGGATGGATTCACAGCTGAATTCTACCAGACATTCAAAGAAGAATTGGCACCAATCCTATCAACACTATTCCACAAGATAGAGAAAGAGGAAATCCTTTCTATTAAGCCAGTATTGCCCTAATGCCAAAACCAGGAAAGGAAATAACCAAAAAAGAAAACTACAGACCAATATCCCTGATGAACATAGATGCAAACATCCTTGACAAAATATTAGCCAACCGAATCCAACAACATATCAAAAAGGTAACCCATCACGACCAAGTGGGCTTCATACCAGGGATGCAGGGATGGTTCAAGATACACGAGTCAATAAATGTGATACACAACACAAACAGAATAGGAAACAAAAATCAAAAACAAAAATCACATGATCATCTCAATAAATGCAGGAAAAACATTTGACAAAATTCAGCACTCCTTTATGATTAAAACTATCAGCAAAATCAGCATATGAGGGACATACCTCAATGTAATACAAAGCCATCTGTGACAAACCCACAGCCAACATAACACCAAGTGGGGAAACGTTGAAAGATTTCCTTCTGAGAACTACAACAGGACGAGGATGCCCACTTTCACCACTTCTCTTCAACATAGTGCTGGAAGGTCCCAGCCAGAGCAATCAGACAAGAGAAAGAAATAAAGGGCATCCAGGCCGGGCGTGGTGGCTCACACCTGTAATCCCAGCACTTTGGGAGGCCGAGGCAGGCAGATCACGAGGTCAGGAGATCGAGACCACGGTGAAACCCCGTCTCTACTAAAAATACAAAAAAAATTAGCCAGGCACAGTGGTGGGTGCGTGTAGTCCCAGCTACTCGGGAGGCTGAGGCAGGAGAATGGCATGAACCCGGGAGGCGGACCTTGCAGTGAGCCGAGATCGCGCCACTGTACTCCAGCCTGGGCGACAGAGCGAGACTCTGTCTCAAAAAAAAAAAAAAAAAAAAAAAAAAAAAAAAAAAAAAAAAAAAAAGAAATAAAGGGCATCCAAAATGGTAATGAAGAAGTCAAACTGTCACTGTTTTCTGATGATGTGATTGTATATGTAGAAAACCCTAAAGACTCCTCCAGAAAGCTCCTAGAACTGATAAAAGAATTCAGCAAAGTTTCTGGGTACAAAATTAATGTACACAAATCAGTAGCTCTCCACCAACAGCAGCCAAGCTGAGAATCAAATCAAGAACTTAACCCCCTTTACAATAGCTGTAAAAAAAAAATAAAATACTTAGAAATATACCTAACCAAGGAGGTGAAAGACCTCTACAAGGAAAAGTACAAAACACTGCTGAAAGAAATTACAGATGACACAAACAAATGGAAATACATCCTATACTCATGGATGGGTAGAATCAATGTGGTAAAAATGACCATACTGCCAAAAACAATCTACAGATTCAATGCAATTCACATCAAAATACTACCATCATTCTTTACAGAACTAGAAAAAACAATCCTAAAATTCATATGGAATCAAAAAAGAGCCCACATAGCCAAAGCAAGACTAAGCAAAAAGAACAAATCTGGAGGCATCACATTACCTGATTTCAAACTATATTATAAAGCCATAGTCACTAAAACGCATGGTACTGGTGTAAAAATAGGCACATAGACCAGTGGAACAGAATAAATAACCCGGAAATAAACCCAAATACTTACAGCCAACTGATCTTTGACAAAACAAACAAAAACATAAAGTAGAGAAAGGACACCCTATTCAACAAATGGTGCTGGGATAATTGGCAAGCCACATGTAGGAAAATGAAACTGGATCCTCGTCTCTCACCTTATACAAAAATCAACTCAAGATGGATCACTAACTTAAATCTAAGACCAGAAACTACAACAATTCTAGAAGATAACTTTGGAAAAACCCTTCTAGACATTAACTTAGGCAAGGAATTCACGACCAAGGACCCAAAATCAAATTCAACAAAAAGATAAACAGCTGGGACCTAATTAAACTAAAGGGCTTTTGCACAGCAAAATGAATCATCAGCAGAGTAAACAGACAACCCACAGAGTGGGAGAAAATCTTCCAATCCATACACTGACAAAGGACTAATATCCAGAATCTACAAGGAACCTATATATATATACATATGATGGAATACTGTAATACATATGTGTATATATATATAGTGCTATACTACTCAGCTATAAAAAGAAATGAATTAATGGCATTTGCAGCAACCTGGATGAAATTAGAGACTATTATTCCCAGTGAAGTAACTCAGGATTGGAAAATCAAACATCGTATGTTCTCATTCATAAGCGGGTGCTAAGCTATGAGGATGCAAAGGCATAAGAATGACACAATGGACTTTGGGGACTCAAGGGGAAAAGGTGGGAAGGGGGTAAGGGATAAAAGACTACAAATTGGGTGCAGTGTATAATGCTTGGGTGATGGGTGCACCAAAATCTCACAAATCACCACTGAAGAACTTACTCATGTAACCAAACGCCACCTGTTCCCCAATAACCTATGGAAATAAAAAAATTTAAAAATGTAAAAATAACTCTGAGTTCATAGCTCATTTAAAAAGAGATGGTGGGTATATCTGTACAATGGAATACTACTCAGCAATAAAAAGAAACTCTTGATACTGGCAAAAACTTGGACAGAGACCTCAAGGACATTAAGCTAAGTCAAAAAAGCCAGTCTCAAAGGGCATGTGCTATTAGATTCTATTTGCATAACATTCTCAAAATGACAAGATTATGGAGACGGAGAACAGATGAGTGGTTAGGGGTTAGGCATGGTTAGATATAGTGACATGGCTGTGCCTATAAAGAGCTAGCATGAAGGAGATTTTGTGACAATGTAATTGTTCTGTATCTTGATTGAAGTAGGGGCTGTACGAATCTACACATGGGATAAAATGGTATAGACACAAACATGGACTGTGCCCATGTGTATTTCCCAGGTTTGATACTGTACTATCATTACGTAAAATGTAACCATTGGGGGAAACTGGGTGAAGGGTACATGGCACCTTTCTGTATTATCTTTGCAACTTTGTGTGATTCTATAACCATTTCAAAACAAAAAGGTAAAGACAAGACAAAAAATTACAAAATCATTCAGACAAGAAATATGATGCAGGCATTAAAAATCAAGAGTAAAATGGGCGCGGTGGCTCACGCTTGTAATCCCAGCACTTTGGGAGGCCGAGGCGGGCGGATCACGAGGTCAGGAGATCGAGACCACAGTGAAACCCCATCTCTACTAAAAATACAAAAAATTAGCCAGGCGTGGTGGCGGGCGCCTGTAGTCCCAGCTACTCGGAGAGGCTGAGGCAGGAGAATGGCATGAACCTGGGAGGCAGAGCTTGCAGTGAGCCGAGATTACGCCACTGCACTCCAGCCTGGGAGACAGAGCGAGACTCTGTCTCAAAAAAAA
Source organism: Nomascus leucogenys (assembly GCF_006542625.1). Classification (NCBI taxonomy): domain Eukaryota; kingdom Metazoa; phylum Chordata; class Mammalia; order Primates; family Hylobatidae; genus Nomascus; species Nomascus leucogenys. Next base: position 138,169,150 of record NC_044385.1, on the reverse strand, counting down.
AAAAAAAAAAAAAAAAAAAAAAAAAAAAAAAAAAAAAGAGTAAAATGGATCAACGTGCTGATGTGGAAGGACCACTACAATGTATGACGAAGCAAAAAATCAAGTTGTGAAGCTGTGTGGAGGATGCAATGCCATTTTTGTTTAAAAACTGGTAAGATACGTTTGGGAGGTTGAGGCGGGCGGATCATGAGGTCAGGAGATTGAGACCATACTGGCTAACGTGGTGAAACCCAGTCTCTACTAAAAATACAAAGAATTAGTCAGGCGTGGTGATGGGGGCCTGTAGTCCCAGCTACTTAGGAGGCTGAGGCAGGAAAATGGTGTGAACCCGGTGGGCAGAGGTTGCAGTGAGCTGAGATCGTGCCACTGCACTCCAGCCTGGGCGACAGAGTGAGACTCTGTCTCAAAAAAAAAAAAAAAAAAAAAAAAAAAAAGTCGTAAGATAGGATAGCAAACAAATAGGAAAAAGATTTGAAGGGAAGCACATGAGGTTGCTCCCCACAAGGACCCTAGGATAAAAGTCCACGGTGGGCATCCACAGGCGGGGCCACAAAACGCTTCCTGAATTTTAATTCTGTGACTCATCTGAGGGATCTTATGACCCATGTTTACTCTACCTGTAAAAAATTGGATGGTGTTCACCTCAGGGAAATAAATCAATGTCTACAAGGAACATGTGGGTCTAAAGGAAAAAATCAGAGAAGACACAAAGGCAAGGCCGGGTGTTTAGAGCTACTTTAACCACTTAGGGTTGCAGTTTACAACAAAAGTCACAAATAATGGGAAAATTAGAAGCACAGTTATTAAGTATTTTAATTTGCGTGTCTTATTTAATGTGACTTTCTTTATTCTTTATTTTAATGACTAAAATAATCAATGAAAGTTAACTCTCCCTTTCTCCCTTTTCCCTTCTTCCCTTCCTTCCTCCCTCCATGCCTCCCTTTTTCTTCCTTCCAACTTTCCTGTCTTTCCTTCCTTCTTCCCCCTTCCCCATTTATTTATTTGTTTCTTTCTAAGATAAAGCCTTCTATGCATGTTTTTCTCCTGTTAGTTCAAAAATGGCAGTGAAGGAGGAAATGGAAAAGAAATTGGCCCTGGAGTCCACTCCTGTGATTGCATCCAGGGTCACACTGCCCGGTGGCAGTGGCCATGTGGAGCGCTGCACCTGAGATGAGATAGTAAGCTGCAGAGGTAGCAGGGGCTGGGCCCCCACCTCTGGCCCCCACCCCTAGCAGTTGTCCACAGGTGGATGCCGTGATCCAGAGAGACAGATGGCAAAGTGCCTTCGCAGCCTAGGAGGGCTGACTTCTGACCTGCGGCCATTGGGATGAGACTCAAACTCCCACTTCACACTGGGCTGGAGAGGCCAGGAACAGCCCAGAGCTCAGGACCCTCCCACCCTCCCCGAGACAGTCCCTTCTGTCTCCGCCATTCCCCCAGGGAGCACCCCTCCTTGCCTCTCCTGATGATGATGTCTTGGCTGCAGCTCTCTTGACCACATGAATGAAGGCCCATCTTTTTATCTGCGTTTGCCAGGGGCACTTCCGTGGAGGGCTGTGATGCTGAACCAAATCCTCCCCTCTGAGCTGGGCACAGTTTCAGGGCAGGCAGGCAAAGTCCAAAGAACTGTGGCCTCTGAGCTCAAGAGAGATGGGCCAGATGCTGCAATCTAGGGATCTTCCCACTGTTTTGTTGGCATAGAAGTTCAGTTAAGCAGAAATCAGTAAGAAGGGAGTGACAGCATAAATACAAATCCATTCTGAAAGGCCCTAAGCAGCACCATGAAACAACCAGGCAGGTGGTTCAGAAGACCCAAGGCCCCAGAGTGTTTTCCACATTAAAACAGGGAGCAGGAATGGCGTGTCCTACAGACCCCGGTTCTCAGAGCACTGGCTGATGATTTCCAGAGAGAGAAACCTGAGCAGGAGCGTGTCACCCCTAGGCTGGGATTTGGATATTGCAGCCCCTGGGAAATTATACTACAATAAAACGGATCACATTCTATAACCAGCAATTTCAAACTGTGCATTCCAAATTGATATATTCTACACACATAAAAGGATCTGATTTGGGCTCCGGAATCCGCCGTGTGCCTTCTGTTTGCTGCACAATGCCACCTGACTCCCTAAAAAGCGGCTGAGCCTTTTTTTTCCTCCTGCACCTGCTTAGCTTCAGAAATGTCAGACACACGTCTCAGACAGTTTGGTCTAATGGTGGAGCTGCAATCAACTGACAATGTGGTGCACCAGGAGAGAGTAAGGTGCGGGAGAAGGGAAGGCTGGGGCCGTGCAGATGGGCCTCGGGCAGAAAGCACAGCAGATCCAACAACCTGATGCCTTGGTGCCTGCACCAAGGAAATAGCCCCATTCTCCACCATCATCCCAGCTCACCGAGAGCCAAAGCATTAAGAATGTGCTTTGAGACTGGAAGATTAGGGGAGCTTTAAGAATAGTAATGCATCCAGATGAGGACCTGGATCCCAAGTAGGATGAGAATTCCTTCTATTGATGCAAAGTGCTCCCCAGGATGAGTTAACACTTGAAGTCAGTATCACAGAGGAGGGAATGTAGTTTTCACACATATTCAAGCCACACAGTGAAAATACCACTCAGATCTTTAGTCCGTGTAATCCTGGGAAAGTTGCTGCAGTTTGACGACCCTAAATTTCCCCATCTGTAAAATGGGGTCATTTTCAGTCCCTCCCACAGGCGGTTGCAGTGAGGGTTCATGATGAAGTACTCACAAACAGTGCCCGGAACCAACAGTAGCTGCTGCTGCTATAGCTCTGACAACTGTGGTGGCAGCCATCTTTCCTTAAGGATTGATATTTTAGAGAAAATACTGCTGGCGTGTTCTGCTCAAGGCCAAAGGCCCCCAACACGAATATCATTCCCACTTACCTAAAGAGACACAAGAACACTTTCTCTAAAGGGCCCCGAGCTACTCACAGGCTGTAACAGCAAAGAAGAAACCTACTGGAGTTTGAATTTTTCTTTTTCCTAAATAGAAATATAAAAGGATCAAACTGCTTACTTTTAAAACCATTGATAAGAACAGAAGCCCCATGCGCGGAACACAGAATGGCAGTCGTGCTTTTGCAGTTTGGGATATGCAGCAGGTGGGGAGGGGGAGGCAAAAGGGCACGAACTGGGAGACTAAGGCAGGGGCTGGAGATGGGGGGCTGACGGGGTGCAGGAGTGCACCCCAAGCAGAGGCCGGCTCCTTCTAGTGAGCCTTGCCAAAAGGCCTGGGAGCAGACGGGCAGCAGGGCTCTGCCGGTCCGGAGGGAGCCTGGTACCACACTCGCCTGCCTGCAGAGGAACAGGCTTCCAACACTTTCCCTGACCTCCCCATTTCACAGTTGCTCTTTATGCCTGATTTCCTCTTTAAATTGCAAACTTATTCTAGAAATTCAGGGTTATTTGTTTTCTCATGGAACTTGAAAGATTTTGCTCAAATTATTTTCTAGGGAACCTCAGAGATGTCAGTCAACTGTACCCCTTCCACCCCTGCTGGGCCCCTGCTCCGCTGTATGCCCACAGGTGTGCTCCCGAAGCTCAGGTGACCTCACGCATCCCCAGCCTCCTCCCAGCTGCCCGTCCTTCCCCTTTCTCCACTCACGAGGTGGCGGCTCCGTAGGCTCTGTGTTGCTGGTGTTTATATATTTATGTTATGTGCATGACATTACTTCCCTTGAGGGTGGAAGCCTCATGTCACCCCTGGAGTCTCTCCCCTCTTTCCTTTGCCTGTTGGGTACAATACATGCACTGAGCTTGCCTGAAAATACTGTAAAAATCAATCATTAGATACACGTGGGACCTGTTTGTGAAATGTGGTGACCCCAGGAGGTCTCAGCCACAGCTATTTGATGGGAAGGGGCATTCACGGGGATCTCCCCTTCCCTCTCTGTGGCAGGGAACGGTCAGGGAGAGCAAATTGCAGTTCGTGAGCCAGGAGCACTGAGGCGAGGCACAGACGCGCAGGTGCCGCACCGCAGGGAGTTTCTCTGCACACTCGGAGCAGCCATGCCCTCCAGAGTGAGTAGGGTGGAAAGCGAACACCGACGTTCCCATGTTCACAGACTAGCGGTTATTTGTGAGTCTACTGGCATTGTCAGAAACCACCCCGTTTTGAAATAATAGCCTTGCGTGCGTTACTCTGCACCTCTTTCCAACAATACTGAAAAGGTAAAATGGCACTTAGAAGTGTATATAGGAGTTCTACCTAACACCTGCCACCCCCTTCTGCTTCCAGAAATAGCGCTTATTTTGATAGTGACGTCTTTTTGCTTATTTATTTTTGAGACAGAGTCTCGCTCTGCCACCCAGGCTGGAGTGCAGTGGTGTGATGCTGGCTCACTGAAACCTCTGCCTCCTGGATTCAAGCAATTCTCCTGACTCAGCCTCCTGAGTAGCTGGGATTACAGGCTCGTGCCACTGTAGCCTGCTTATTTTTGTATTTTTAGTAGATATGGGGTTTCACCATATTGGCCAGACTAGTCTTGAACTCCTGACCTCGTGATCTGCCTGCCTTGGCCTCCCAAAGTGCTGGGATTACAGGCGTGAGCCACGGCACCCAGCCTGCTTATTTTTAATACTGACAGAATGTCTTCGATTTCAAGGGAATCTTGCGTACTGAGTTAAGAAACAAACCATTGACTTCCGTTATTAAAACCAAATGTGAGGAAGATATAATTGCTTACTTTCCTGCTATACTTATGACGGAGTTAGGTGAGAAATGTACACTTTAAAATATGATTCCCAAAGTGGACATCTTTCCTAGGCAAGAACATTCTTTGGACCTGGAATTGGTCCTAGAAATCTTGAATGCATGGGTTCCTTGAGGACTCCAACAGTCTTTAGTGTGCCCCTTCCACTCCTGCTGTGACTCTGCCCAGCTCTATGCCCACGGACATCCACCGGAGACCTGGTGGCCTCATTTGTCACAGGCCTTCTCCCGGGCACAGTGTAACACGCCCACAATAAGTGTTCGCGGGACTGGCTCTATTGAACAGCATCCCACATTCTGGTGATCTCTGCTTCTGTTCCATAAATCGGTTTCTGGGAGGAATGTGGCTCAGAGAGGACGTTTCCTTTCTCTTTCCAGGTGAATGCTTGGCCACAAGGCTCTTGCTAAACCAGAGCTACCAATCCTGGTGTGGGGGGCACAGATAGAATGGGCACTCTCTCCCGCCCACCATCCCCCAGAGCCCTCTTCTTTGGAACGTACAGAGGTGCGGGCAGTCACGGCCCAGGTGGTGAGCTCAGCCTGCGTACTCCGAGGCTGCACAGTGGTCCAGAGAGGAGCCAGGGGCTGTGTGGTCCAAGTGGACAATCTGCAGTTCAGATCCAGTGCTGTTCCTGAGATCAGTGGGACTCTGTATTGGGAGTCGCTTAAGATGTGTAGATACTGTGATTGAGAGGAGGCTTCACACAGGCGGGAGGTTCGCACAGTGTGGTTCCTGGGCCAGCAGCAGCAGCTTCCCTGGGAGCTCCTGAGACATGCAAGTTCTCAGGCCCACCTAGACCTCCTGAATCAGCAGCTCCAGGGAAATGGCCCAGCAATCTGGGTTTTCACAAAGCCTGCTGGGTAATTCTGATGCATACCTAAGGTTGGGCACAAGTCTACCCCATCCCCTCCTTCAGGAAGAGCGATTTGTGTTTTGCTTTGTTTGTTTGGAGAGGGACCCCACTCAGAACCGAAGAGGTCATTCCAGGTCTCCTGTGAGCAGCCGGCCCCAGGGTGAAGCCTGCTTTCAGACTGCTGGACGGGAAGGTCTGCCCTCTCTCGTCTCCAGGCATGCTGCCTCTCCCTCCACTCTTCCATCGTTAGCATTCAAGACATGAGTGGTTTTGGTTTTTCCTGATCTTTCCACACGAGACACAGAGGAGGACTCAGACACCATGTCCAGTACCAAGGTGTCAAGGGAAGCCAAGAGCCACTGAAAAACCTTTCGCTGCATGAGCTTGGCTGCTGACCTGTCACATGATGCCAAATGTTCACAAGGAGAAGATAAAATTAGTCATTCAAGGCCAAATTCAGGGCTAAGACTCCTCCGAGTTGATCTGATGATGTCCCCAGGCTTGCCATAAGACGTAGTTGCTATGGTGATGGTGGGAGATAGAATTTGGAAAAAGACTGTAAGTTGTTGCAGATGAAGAAAGGATTCTTATGACTTAAAAATCCTTGGTTAGAATATAGTCAGGTGACTTCCACTGCCTGCTTCCCATAACTGTCATAACACAGATCAAAATTTTCTAATTTGTAAGCCAAAGCAGCATCTTACTACGTTAGCCCAAGACCCCAAAAGACCAAAGCTGCAGAAACAAGAATCTTTGCTCCAACACCACCTTCACAGTGAGTTAACTGTGATGCACGATCTTGCTGTCTGCAGGGTCTTTAAGCGACCGTGATTTAATGGATGCGAATCGCTAATTGCTTTTCAACATCCCAGGTCAGGGCTGCTCTCAGTTTCACACGTTGCGATGGAGAGGACGATCGCAATGTTTCAAAAGGATTTTCACTCAATAAGCATGAAATTACATTTAATTACAAATTTAATGTAAATGAATGTAATCAGGTAATTAGAATGCGTACTGGCGTGATATTTACAACATGTAGCAATGCACTTATGATGTTGTATAAAATTATGTTAGAAATTCTTATTGAACTTTGTAAAAAAAGGCACTGTTCAGCGAAAGCAGATGATTTTAAAGTTCAACATCTTGATCACTTCAACATTTCATTTATGAAATGCTGTGTTTAGCCAATACTTTTAACAATTTGCTAAATATGTTTTGTAAAAATCAAACAATTTCATAGTTAGTGGAGTGCTAAAAAAGCCCTAGGATCTATTCTCTTGGCTGCATATAGCTCAAACAGCTGAAACCATTTTAAAAAGATGCTTCATTATAAATCATTGAAAATAGGAATTCAGAACAGAAACGCTGACACGATCCTTTATTGCAAATGAGGGACTTAAGTACCGCCAGATTCCTGAATGTGACCAAATGACAGCATTCGGCGTGTCTACTTGGGCAGAAATGCTGCCGACGGTTCTCTTGGAGGAGGGCCTGTCTACATGGCTGCAATCCAGTTGCTTCTGTGTGAAGTGACGGGGCTGAAGGGACCCCTGTTCTTCCCAGTGAACCCCTGTAATCACCCTGATGTCGTGTGGGGGTTCTCAAAAGGTGCCTTCCAGGACTCCCAGGTCAGCAGAATTGCCTTAGTGGCTGCTCTGGGGTGCCTCATGCAGCCTGTGGGTGGGACCTGGGTCCCCGGCACCCTGGCCCTTCCTCAGCCAGACCAGCTTCACCCTTCGCAGTCTTGCAATGGGCTTCCTGTATGATTTCATTAGAAAAAAAGGGTATGGATGGTGAAAATGTTCAAACATTGCTGTTATTTGAAGGAATCATCATCGGATTACACTAGGGTTTGGGGCTCAAATTGGGCCAAGGAGGGTAGGAACAAGGGCTGCCCTGGAAAGAATGCAACTAAGCGTGTCCGGAAGGTTAGGGAGGCCACGGGTCAAACCCAGAAAGGTTAATCAGTACAGTCAGGAACAAGTAGGTGTTGCAGTGTGGACCACAGCCGTGATCTCTAAGCTACCTCGTGCAAGCAAAGGCCAGTGACTTTCATAAAATAAAGTTCTGGATCTTCAGTTTCCTCGTGCTTCTTTTCTAAGACCAATGTGCTTTGAAAGGTGCCTGCTGTCTGCCAGTTCTCCCTTCTCTCACACTAAAAAGAAAGGCAAACTCTCACCTGCCCTTAGTTCACCAAGGTGCATCGTGGGGAGCAGAAACCTCTGGGAGGGTGATCGGAGAATACATTGGTCCTGAGGGAAAGACCGTGGAACAGAGCAAAAATACTGGAGGTGGGAAGGCTATGACCCTTCTGTCTGTCTGTCCATCCATCATCTATTTTTCTATCTGTCTGTCTATCATCTACTTACCTACCTACCCAACTACCTGTCCATCCACCCAACTGTCTATCTATATCTCAGAGTCCGAATTCAAAGAAGACTGTGCAGGATCATGTATTAATACACATTAACTAAAAATGAAGTCAGACTGTAATTGTTAGGGCTGTTTTCAAACAATTGGGTCCTTCTTCTGGGCACTGATGACATTTTACTTTCTTTCCTCTCTGAATCCAGGGCTATGACTGGTCTTGGGCACTACAAAGCCATGAGCAGAAGTGACACATTACTTCCAGCATGAGCATTCCACTCCTTCTTGTGAATGTGGCGATCATAGCCACATGTTGAGAAGCCTCCCTTAGCCGAGCTCTCTATGTCCCTGGTGGAGCTGGGCCAACCTCTGCCAACCCAGGCATCCAGGCTGAGCTGCCTTGAACCTGGAGGCCTCGTGAGATATTGTGGAGGTTTGGGGTTATTACGTAGTATAACGCAGCATGCCCTGACTAATGAGGAAATTACATCTGATCGGCATGTTGATTTGAAAATGAGGATTGAATTTTCTAATTAATGTATAAGGTGAACATTTTCTACAAAACAAATAAGCCAAATGCTGTTGCTTCAACATATATTAGAAAACATATCCAGTCCAACTACAGAGAAGTATGCTATGAAACTTTAAATGTCATCCTAAGGATGTGTGAGCTGGTACACAGTTTTACAGAAGTATTAGGGGCTCATAAACAAAGACGGTTAAAGCCTGGAGATGCCAGGTCTAGGGAAGCCAGGACCAGAAACACAGGCTAAAGGCTGCTGTGGTCAGTGCTTCTGAATTCGTGTTTTGGGGTCCTCACCCCCGTGCCTCTGAATGTGGCCCTATTTGGAAGAGTCTTGTCTAAGCCACTCAGTGAGGTGCTTTGCTATGGAAGCTTCAGGGAACGGATACAGAAGCCAAGGGAACAGAGTGCGCACCCAGCACACAGAGGGAAAAGACGTGGGGGCAACCCGGCCAGGAGGGCGCCAGCGGCTGCAGAAGCTGTTGTCCCAACAGAGCCTTCCCAGCGTGTTCTCTGCAGGGAAAGCGCGGTGACCCTAAAGGAAGCAGGAACGGGAGGGCTGGGGGCGGGAACTCTATTCATCCTCCTTAGAGAACGCCCCATCTGACTCTCCACTGGCAGGTTCGGGGTCCCCAAGGGTGGCTGCAGCAGCTCCTGCCTCAGTGTCTGGCGCCGAAACTACGGCTCTTGCTCCCCAGACACACCCTTTCTGTGTCCTCAGGAACCGGCCCCCGTCCCCTGGATCATGATTCCTTTGTGACGAACATTTCTGTTTCTATATTTTATTTCTATAAAAAGAAACAGAGAAAGGGAAAGAAAAGCTGACCCTTTTGATGAAATATTCACTCAGTGAAGGAAGCAGTCATTTGCTAAAACCTGTGGGTGACGTATGGTGTCCTTCTCTGCGAACCTTTCTGTGTCCGGGACGCCTGTCCACCAGCTCCGGTGGGCGTCTGCTTCTGAGAGAGCTGAGGCTTGTCTGTCTGCTTGGATTTCACACTGGATTATCACCACCGCGCACACACAGGTCAAGACGCCAACACCAGGAAGCTCTCTCCTCTTCCTCTCTCTCTTCACATACCCGTTCCTGTGTCCAGGAGTAGGCAGGGCCTTGGAGGCTCCGACACACTGGGGCTTGCACATCAGCTGTTTGTGTCATATCCAGGCCCATGAAAGGCCGGAGGCATGGAGGTCTCCATGGTGTTCCTGAGCAGTGGTCATTTCACCATCCTGCGCCTACTGCGGCCACTGCTACCGAGTGGGGCCCTAGCAAAGGTTTTATCCTCAGCACCTGGGGACTCTGCAAAGTGGTGTCTGTTCCATCATGCCTGGGTAGAGAGGAGGTAGACCAGCACCTGTGCCCCAAGCCCCCATCTTGGCACGATGCCACACTGCCCGTGAACACAGTGGGAAATCTCGGATAAAAATGAGAATCCTGTTGAGGAAAGGCAAACTGGACAGAGTGAGGGATTGCCTGGCCCCGCTGCCTCAACAGACGGGGCTCCACGCAGGGGAGCCGAGTCCCAGGAGGAGGGGCTGCGGGCTCAGGGGCTTCTGGAGGAGTCTGTGCAGCCATGGCGCATCCCCAGCCCAGGCGATTGGGGCCAGGGCAGACGGCTTTGTTCCCACTGCCTTTCTTTAGCTGCGGGGCTGTGCCCTGTGCCCAGGTCTAGTTTCAGCAGGTGCCAAGGCCTCGGGGGGCCGGGACAGAAAGGTGCATTCATTCCTGAATTGCTGCTGTCTCCTGGCACTGCTCATCACAGCACCCCCACGTCTCTTCCCAAGGCAGGCTGCGCATAAATAAGTCTCCTGTTGGGCACAATGATTTATTCATTTCTCCTCCAAGATGAGTATCATATGGGACTCATTATATGATGGATTTCAGCTCATCTGAATGATTATGCTGCCCATGTGGGACCTGACAGAGCCTAGGCCCTGGGAACTGGACACCTAACACCAGAGGCTCCGTGGGAACCCTGTCCCCAGCTGGGCCCAGCTCCATGGCTCAGAGGCGCCTCAGCACAGGCTCACGGCGGGCCCTGCTAGGGATCTGGGGCACGGACGCCGACTTCAGGTGGAACCAACTCTCCAGGACTCACGTTACCCAACTCTAGCGGCAGATGAGACAGGGCTGGGGTGAAGACCAGGTGGTGGAGATGCCAAGTGGCCCCCGAGAACGTGGACTGGAGCTGTGCAGAGCACACTCTCAGCTGCACTAAGTCTCAGCATTTTGCTGACATCCTAAGAGCAAAGGAGAGAAGCCCTTTGGGTTGAAAGGGGAGAGGTGGAGAGAACAGGATGTGTTAAATGCCTTGGGCCGTCTCACTCAGGGATGGAGAAAGACCAGGAAGTTGTAACTCTTGAGTTTTTACATTTTTAATTAATAGGACATGAAACATTTAGTGTTTTAAAATCCCTCAAATTCAAATGCACTTTTCTGACCCAGTGGGCATCCCGGGTGTGAGCGACCCCAGGCTCTGCGTGATGGGAGGATGCCTGGCTGCCGGGAACTTTGCTTTGCCTGGGTGCTGCGTGTGAGGACGTTTTTGCTCTAGAAACAGATGTGTCTGAGAGAATCCCATGAGAGACCCCCACGGCAGCGTAGAGAAGCACTCCTGATGCACGCAAGGAAGGGCCGGGGCTTTGCAATCAGACGGGCTTAGGTCTGCCAAATCGCCTCCTTCTTACAATGGGGACAGTAGCCCCCACGCTGCTGGGCCACTGTGGGGGCTCTCACGCAGTCCTCAGCATGGGCAGGTGTTCAGCCGTGTGGTTGTTAATGAGGCTCAACGTGCTTTCTGTGCACAGGCTTTGGGAAGAAGCTCGATGTCTGGGTACTAGGTACCACTTATCATTCCTTCTAGGAAAAGCATCTCTCCCTGCTCCTGAACAAAGTCCTTCATGCCATGGCCAGGCAGGTGAATAAGAGCTTAGGGGTCTAACCTGGCAAGCAGCTTTCAAAAACCACTGGATGCCATAGAAATTCTAACTGACCCACAAGATGCTCAGAAATTCTACGTGGCCCACAAGATGCTCAGAAATTCTACCTGGCCCACAAAATGCACAGTAATCCTATCTCCGTGTATTTGTGTATTTTTTCCAATATGACGAAACAAAGGGCTAATAAACCTCTCTGCAACAAGTGTACTACGATCGGCTCCAGGTGCAGGTCCATGTGAACATCAAATAAACAAAGCGTAGAGTCAGTGTGCACTGGGTTGAAATATTTGTGACATCTGATTTCTTCTGGGTCTAGACGTCTTTCCTGGTTTTCTGTTAAGTTCCCTGTGGTTTTTTGTTTTATTTTGGTCTATCATGAGTATTTAATTTCTCTGATTTATTTTTAAGGAGCACCCTCTTATCAAAAAGATGATGGCCTTGGTGTTAGATAAAAGTTGATGTCCTCAGTAGTATATAAGGTCACAAATTCATAGATGTCTTGTATGAACATTATCTATGATTCAGGACAAGTTGCTACCATAAGGGTGCTGGCCGATCTTGGAGTCCTGAGCTACGCGGGCTGGCCAGTTTCCCGACATCGGGTGGAGGAGGAGTATGACACAGAATCAGATCCACCGGTGAAGGGAACCCTCTGGCCCAGCAGGTCCCAGGACCACATGGGGCGGGGTGGGGACAGAGAGAGCCTCCCCCAGCCCGACACACAGGAACACCGAGGCCCGGGCTGTCCATATGCACAGGAGGAACTCGCATCTGCACCCACCCATCTCTCATTCCTTACAGCTGCCTTCTGGCGCTACCTCCGTGGGGAGTAGTGCAGCCCCCTGGTCCCCACAGCACGTGAAGAGGTCGCCCAAGGCTAACTCCACTTGTGACAGTGCTGGGACTCCAGAAACCGGGCTGAATTGTTTCCTACTCAATGGAGTGTAGGAATGGATCGGAATTGATGATGGCTTATATAAATACAGCAAGCAAAGAAGAATGAGGAAAGCAGTCCAAAGGGAGTTTGGGAAGACATGACCACACTGAGAAGTCCAGGACAAGTACACAGAGCCGTATGGTGAGGACTGGCACCCTCGCTAGAAGCTGGCCATGCATTTACTTCCAAACTTTCTAGCAGCTGCTGCAAAAAGCGCAGTGTGATCAGATAGGTGATTAAACATCAGTAACATAAAAATAAACTATTTGTCTAGGAGAAAACCCTAAAATTCTAGTGCTAAATCCAGAAATACGTCCCCTGAAGGTGCCTATGTGGGAGACGCACACATGGTAAGGAGCAGTGTCTCCGACAGCTCTAAGGTAAACAGAGGAACACACTTGTGGGGCCGTGTCACGTTTCTGTCCCCAGAGTAAGACAGTGGAAAACAGCAAAGAGAAATTCAAGAAAGCAACGCTTTGCAGGAGCTGAAATAACACAGCCCAGGTAAGAAGTGGATCCAAGACCCCGCGGAAGGGCTGCCAGTGGTAAACAGGGCTGCTCTTGATCCTGCCTCCGATGATGGCCCATCGGTGGGGATCTGCGGTGTCAGAACACAGTTGTCTCCTGGGAATGGTGAAGGGTTCAGCCACACTGTGACTGTCAGCCCGGCAGGCTGACCCCAGGGAAGAGCTGATGAGAGCAGTGTGAGCTGGACTTGCTTTCCGCTGGGAGTGGCCGAGGAGGAACCCCCCGGACCAAGTCTATTCCATGCAGTTTGGGGTCTGCTCCAGAACTCAGTAGAGGAGCCCCCCAGTTCCTCAAGATGGAATTGACCCAGGAAAATCTCAAAGTGGGTGTAACTCGACATTTGTCTTGGCCACAAACGCTTGTAGAGAGACCCAGTAGGCAGGGGTGGGGTGCCTGTTCCTCCAAGTCACGTGGATTTCAAAAGAGAGGCCAAGGACAGGCTTGGGTGGGAGTGGTGGCCAAAAATATGGATGTGGTCCTAGAGCGTGGCCAGTGGCAGTTTGGGGCAGTTATAAGACCTGGGGGCGGGTTGTTTAGGCCGATTTCCTCTTGACAATGGAACATAGTCGCTGGCAGCAGGCATCTTTCTCTCCTGGGGCTGCATGAAACCCACTTACAACCCATACAAACTCATTAGAATATAAATCAAACAGGGAGTAACGTAGTGAAACAAAAAAGTTTCCTGTTTTAAGAATGTCCATGGGAAACTTTATGATTTATCATTCGTGGACCTCAGCTCTAGAGTGACATTAGCGGTCAGATTCTGCCCCGGCATCAGGGACCGTGGGGAGTGCTCAGTCTCTGCCTCTAGGTCTAGGCTGGCCTTTCCCTGCCTCCTGTGGACCCAGCCCCACACTGAGGCTGGAGGAAGCCAGAGCCAGGCCTCCATTGTTCTTCCCACATTTCTGATTTTTCAAATGATACATTATGAGGGGCCGTGTCTGGGGCCCATTGAGTGGCGCCCAGGGGTACCTGTGGTCTGGATCTGGTGGCAGAACCTGCCAATCCCACACGTCAGCACTGACGTCCTAAAATGGAGGCGTCTACGCTCTGCATGATACACTCAGACCTTTCTATGTGGACACTAGATTTGTTCCTTTCCCAAGACACTTAGTGGATTGATGAGATTTAAATGTAATAAAGCCAGGTGTCTCTCCTAACGTTCATTTCTCGTGTCCTCATGCCCACCTGCTTGGATTGTTTTTTGGTTTCTGGTTCTCCTCAGCTCAGGTAAGCATCACCCAGTGAGGCTGAAATTAGTTATAAACTGTGGGCAACCTGTGAACAGTAAACAGAGGGAGAAATAAGCTGGCTGTTTCAGAAGTCTTTGCAGTAGGGTTAAAAAGCAAAAACAAACCAAAAACTCAGAGAGCAAGGGGCGATCCACACAAGAACTATTCATAGAAGGATTTTCCCTCAAACTCACTCTTCCTCTCCATCCAAACCCCAAATAACCTGTAGAGAGGATTTCCCGACATAACAGGGCTCTGACTAGGGGCCTACACTGTTTCTGAATGAGAATGCCAACACTCCTGACTTAATGGTAGCGATGTTTAACAATCCAGATCCACTGGATTAATCCTAATAATACTTAACTATCACTTGCCATGCACGAGGTTTATGTTTCACTGTCTGCAGGCATTATCTTGCTGAACCCTCAGAACACCCCAGCGAGGGGTAAACATTTCTTCATACTCGATGTGTAGATGAAATCGCTGTAGGAGGGGCTGGGTCACTGGCTGAGCCAACAAAGAAGCATTGTGACATTGGTAACGCGAAGTGCACCTGGATTCCCAGACCAGGCCATCGGAGGCCAGGCAGGAACATTGCCGGAATGTGGTGGATCCAGAGGGGCAGCTGCGGTCTTTGCCAGCGCTTAGGAGCCCTGAAAACACTCACGGCCGTGTGGACGACTGAGAGGCATGCACGCCTCACTCACTGGCCTGAGAGGGAAGATGAGAGAGCAGCAGTTTCTGGATGCAACAGCCCCAGAGGCCTCCCCAGGTCCCATCTCTCCCACTCTGGGGTCCGACTGCTGGCGAGTTCACTCTGACAGGCTGACTTCCTGGGCCCAGGGCGGCCAGCAGATGCTGAGATCTGCAGGCAGGTGGAGGCGGCAGGGGAAGAAGGCCCAGGGAAGGGGCAGCAGGGCTGGAGGGCTGGGAGGGGACTGGCAGGTGGGGGCTAAACCACAATCTCTTGAGTCACCACCTGAATCTTACAGCTCATTAAAATCTCCCTTCCAGGAGAAAATTGTTTTTCTGGTTGGGGAAGGTCAGAGGATGGGAGAAGGCAGCCCCAGCTCCCGCGTGCTCCTCCCAGACGGGAGACCTTGGCCTGCGGCTGGAGGGGCCTGTTTCTTAGTACTCTGCTTGGCGGGCTTGGGTGGCCCCAGATGAGTTCCCCAAAATCAAGAGGGTGTCCAGTGGGCTCAGAGCTGTTTCTGTTTGTCTTGAAGCCCTGTGTGGGGCGAACCATGATCCAGCCACCTTCCCCTTCATGTCAGCAGAGGGGGCTGACCTCGGAAGGCCAGAGGAGGTGCACGCTAGGGCCGCAGACCTGCTGCAGAGGGCAGGCCTCCCCGGAAACACCCACAGTTAGCCAGTGAGTCCAATGGACACAACATGATAAAGAAGCCTTTTTAAAAGAAAAGAAAGCCATTTGTTTGAAGATGAGAAAGGAGAGAGAAGAAGCTAGACAAGGAATGAGAGGACAGAATGTGGGGGGGGCATCCACACACTTGGGGGTGGTCCAGTAGCTCCTCGGTGGTGGGACACAGAGAGGCCCTCAGAGGATGAGCGCCAGGGGCAGAAAGAAATGCGCCCAGCCCAGTTCTTTCCCCCTGGTCCTAGAAGGAGGCCCCACCTCCCACCCTTTGTCAGGATGTGTTATGAGGACAGTGTCACTGTGACCCATGGCCGTTCGCTCACACTTACGCATGTTGGGGCGAGGCTGGGACATACAACAGGTTCCAGCCTGTTCTAGAGGAAAGTGCCAGGAACACTTTCCCACCCCATCTTCTATTTGATCAGATAGAGCAGATAGAGATAATTTGTTTTCTAGCTTTTTCTAAATGGATTCACTCTAATTCCAATCTTACAGACTGCATATTCCACCATGTGTGACTCCAGTAACTGAAGCACTGGCAAATAGTCCTAGGCAGGTGTTCACTTCTGGCCTTAATCAACTAACAGGTTCATATCAGAGCCCGTCTGCAGTTTCCGTGGTCACTCGGTGAAGCCACAGTGCCACCTCCAGAAGCACCAGCGTCTTCCTCTCCAAAGCCGAGATAGTGACTCGCTAGGTCCCTCCCAGGTGGCTGAGCGGCCCTGGATGCTTTGTGTAAGAGTCTGTGTTTAGTTGTGAGAAGTCCCAACAATCGGATAATGTCATCGCTGCTGAGGCAGCAGCTGTCCTGACGCAGAGCTTCCAGGAAAGGGCATACGAGAGGGAGAAAGATGGCCTGAGGCTTTCATTGAGAAAAGGAGCATTTTATTCTCAAATTGCTCTTGTTGGCAGCAAGAAGAGTGCATATACATTACGGTTCAATTTCCCAGGCTGCCTTCCCACCACGTCTTGGTGGGTCACTCACTGCGGCACTGAGCCGGGCAGGTTAAACGCATGTCACAGCCTGACCCCGGAGCCTCACGCTGAGGAACTGCAGTGCTGGCTGAGCCTGGGGCCAGAGGCTCACTCCAAGCTCTGCACTTAGTGGAACTACCAGGAGAGGAGGCTGAGCAGGGCAGGGTGGCGGAAGAGAGGCAGCGTGGGAGGCGGAAAGGGAGCAAGGCGTGCAAACCTCACATAATGAGCCGGACAGCTGGTCAGCGCAGTCCCTGGAAGCTTTTAGATGTGGGAACCCGAGGAACTGGTCACCTCTAAGGTGACAGAGAGGGAGGAGGAGAAGCCCAGCCCCCTGGCCCTGTGCACTCTGCCCAGGGCCCCCCACCTCCAGAATACCTCTCCCTCTCCAAGCTCCATGCTCAGCAGGTGCTGCTTTGGTAGAAGCTGAGTCTGAGATCTAAGTTGAGTTTCAGCCTGGAGAGCTCCACGGTGCCACCGCGGCAGGGCTGGGGAGCGGGAGAAAGGGGCTTGTGGTGTGCAGGGAAGAAACAGGAAATCTCACTGCCCTTGGGCTTGGCTGCAGGGTCCGAAAGTCCTGTCACCGCACACAGAGGCTCCGCCTATCGGAGTTGGAGCGAAGCGTCCCCATTATTCACGAGGGTTCCAAGCCTTGTCATTTGTGGGTGATCTCATTTTGGTCATGATTTTTCTCCATGTCTTTCCTCGTGCCAGACCCTTCCTTAGAGATATTGATGAAATAGACCTATTTGAAGTGTATCGTATTTTACTTAAGTAGTATTTCTTGACGCCCACCCATACCTGCTTCTTAGGTGGCCCCAGTGTGTGTTCCTCCGGGAGGGGACCTTAGACAAGGACTTGAGGGCAAGAGGCTTAAGTGGAAAGTGATCCCAGGAGAGACACAGCTGCTGGCTCGCATGGAGGGGTGTGGGGTGGGGTGAGAAATGGTGCCCACCAGGCAAGTGGCAGCTGCGGTCCACTGCAGCCTAACCCCATGGCGGGACCCCAGGAGGCAGTATGAAACCCCCCCAAGAACTGCCTTTGCCCCATGGCGGGACGCCAGGAGGCAGTATGAAACCACCCCCCCAGAACTGCCTTTGTCCCATGGCGGGACACGAGGAGGCAGTATGGAACCCACCACAGAACTGCCTTTGCCCCATGGCGGGACCCCAGGAGGCAGTATGGAACCCCCCCCCGCCGAACTGCCTTTGCCCCATGGCGGGACGCCAGGAGGCAGTATGGAACCCACCATAGAACTGCCCTTGTGAAGGGGCAAGGAAGCTGGAGCTCATCCCCAGGTCCCCATCAGTTCTGGCCAGAGCTGCTTGCAAGGCTACTTCCAGCCTGCCCCACACGCCAGCTGTTCACCCCCGCAACCTCGAGACACGCCCCAGGCAGCCACAGGCATTGGCGGTGATCAGCCACACAGGTGAACACCAAGAGGATTCAGGCACCGATCGCACCTCATATAGGGGTGTTCATGGTTCGGGGAGGAAAAATGGACAATGGCAAAGTGCTTTGGGTCTGGATGCAGTGGTGCATGCCTGAAATTCCAATACTTTGAGAGGTTAAGGTGGGAGGATGGCTTGAACCTAGGAGTTGGAGGCTGAGCAAGCCACGATCACACCACCACACTCCAGCCCGGGCCACAGAGTGAGACCCTGTCTAAAAACAGTGCTTTGGTGAAGAGGAACAAGGGCTATGAACACAGAGAGGGGCTACCTAACCCAGACTGGGATGCTGGGCAGGGGATCCATCTGTAAGAAGGTACCTGCCAAGTGCATCAGGGAAAGGCAGGGTTAGTTGGGTGAAGGATGTGGAACAGTGTGGGGAGGAAGAGCATTTAGGGAGATGGTGTGCAGGGGCCTGGAGATATAAAATGAGTGGAATGGGAGGACTCTGTGTGGAAGAAGAGTCTAGGACGCCTGCCGGGCTTCGTAGGCCATGTGGATAATTTCTTGGCAACGGGGCGTTGTAGAAGAGGTTCAAGCTAGGAACCCACAGTCAGGCCGGCCTGTAGTAAGTGGACTGTGACGTCCCAGCAGGCAAGCATTGGGCCCGTGGGAGACCCTGGGCAGGCTGACCTGCTACAAGAAGGTCATGCAAATTCGGGCAGGGCATGACGCACACTGCACTAAGGACCCTAATATGGATGCAGCAGATTTAGCCTGAACGCACTGTTGTGAATTCTTTAATTCTTTCCAGCAGCAAATGCTGAGCTCCCAATTCCTCTCTCAGTGGCAGAATTAATCCAAGCACCTCTTCAATCAGACCCTAATGTACGTGGATGCAAGGCCATCAGAAACGAGGGCTCCTGTTCCGGGAAACTTGCTGTTGGGAGGCCGAGACAGTTTCAAAGCAGTTGGTACTGCAGGTCATGACAACCTTGTACCCAGAACGACCTTGAAGAAAGTATCCTAATAGCAGCTCATTGACGCTCAGAGAGTACACACAATGCCTGAAGGCATACTTCACCGGTACATAAAAGACAACACCTTCAAGACAAGAGAGAAAGCAAGAGTTCTGCCCCATTCGATGGAGCCTTCCAAGGCAGTCACCCTCCCTCCAGAGAAAGCGTCAGGACCAGTGTCTGCAGGTGATGTGCTGCAATTTCTTCCTAACAGCCCTGATTCCCACTGAGCAATGCTGGTCCCCTCTGCTCCTTGGGGTGTGATGGTCCCAGGTTGCTGGGCCCCTGGCCAGTTTCTGCAGGATAAGAGTGAAACCCCCATATCTGAAAAGAGTGCTTCTGCTGCCCCTCCTTGATTTGTTCAGGCATTTCGGAGTTTGAGGAGTCTGGTCCTACAGAGTAAGAATTAGGCAGGGTTCTCTGCAGGAGAGACTCAAGGACACCAACTCTTTCTCTCTAGAGGCACTGCAGTGTCAGATCTGCCCACACAACCCTGAGACTTTTGGACAAAAGAAAATATTCATGCATTTGGAGGACTTTTAGGACTCAGAGTCAGGAGCGAGACGAAACCTCAGAAATTTAAACCTGGAACATTGCAGATATTGAGGAGGTGAGTGGCTGCAGCCACCATATCAGTTCAACAAGGAGAATGAAATAAACACCACATGTGAGTCTTGTAGGTGATAGGGATGGAGTTATTGTGACTCTCGGAGGATCAGCCCCTAGACACATGTGCAGAGCACACGAAGCTCGCAGGAACAACAGCCAGGCTTGTGTTGTTGGAGCCTCTGTTCTTCCTCCATAAAATGAGGAGTGTGAGGCTGCCTGGGCCCCTGCAGGAGCAGCCACAGCATTGGAGAAGGTGGGCGCGGGGGCTGTGGGTCCCCCCACCAGCTTTGCCTCCCTGGGTGGCCCTTCAGCAGTGTCAAGAGCTCCTGAGGTTGACTGTGCACGTCAGAACTGGCGAGAGGTCCCCCTGGCCGGGCTGGCTTCTTGCTGATGGGGTCGGGAACTCTTTCTCATGCTGCCCTCTCTGGTGTGTGATCCTAGGTCTGGCTCTTCCTCCTCCCGATGGTTTTGGCCACCGACGTTCATCAGGTTCACTTAGCAGGTGCACCATTTATCTTGGTGTCCTGCTGTCCGTGAGATGCTGGCCTGCAGGCGTCTGGCTGGCTCACAGATGGCTCTTCTCCAAGGCAGGAGCAATGGCTGTAGGTACACCCATGTCCTTGGGAGACAACGGAGGCTGCGGGGCTCATGGCCTCTGTGGAGGTAAAGGAGCACCTGGGCCAGCTCCCAGCCTCCCGAAGGTACTATGGGTCCCATCGTCAGGTAGACAGGTCCCTGCATTCTGGGTACCTGGACCTGAGGAAGGAGCCCTGGGGCTGGGGTGGATGGAGCCAGTCTCTGGGGATCCATTGGTTGAGATTCCCACCCCATTTTGATGGTAATTTCAATGGGGGTCCCATCACCCTTTTGGTGAGGGGCAGTATTGAAGCCCAAATACTGGGGAGCAGTAAGGGGCCATAAACAGGGCTCCCTCGGAGGTGGGGGGTGCCTCAGCACACATCCACCCAGAGGCCAGGAGCAGGAGGTTTGTGAGAAAAGCAGGCATTCCCCACTTTCCCATTTGCCAAAAGGATTAGAGAAAGAATGAAAGGCAAGACGTGGGTATCTAGAGGCCAAGGCACAAGGAAGAGAAGGCTCCATGCCCATCGAGTCACAGCCATGAGCTCCACTGGGACAGGGAGTCTGTCCATCCAGGATCTGGAATCTTAAGAACCATGTGGCCTGAGTGACATTCCCCAGGCCAGCACGGCACCTGCCCAGCACCTCCTGGCACCGCCAGCACCACTCACAGTGGGATACAACTTCCTTTCACCAACCCCACCCTGTCCACTCGTCATCCTAGGACGTGCGGCCCCTACTTGCGCCCGGGCCCGTCTGTGCCCAGGGCACACCATGCTAGAGAGACCCTTGGGGGAGGCATCGCCTCATTGGCTGAAGGAAAACGTGTACCAGGGTCTCATCCTCAAATCCAGTGGACTGAGGCCCGACCTCAGGTGACAGAGCGTCTTATTCTGAATCAGATGGAAACAGAACCCTATGCAGGTAGAAGATAAAACATGGGTGCAAAACCGAGAGGCTGCAGTTAGAAATCAAGTGAGGTCAACCACAGGTAAGCACAGAACACGAATTAGAGCATCCAGCCTCTCTCCCAGCCATTACAGCCACCACCTGGCTGCTGCTGCGCCAGGGGTTCACCCAGAGCCTTTTCGCATTAGCAGCAAGATAACAACCCCCTGCCCCGGCTGCCACGGGTCCAGATGCGCCACCTGCCTGCCTCGCCTCCAGTGGATGGAGAGGAGTGGGGTGGACAGCGTCAGGGATGCCAGCACAGCCTTGGCCTGGAAGCCAATGGACTTCTTGATCCTTCATCTGGAAAAAGACAGGCTGATTAACCACCGTGTTTTAACAGGTTTTGTCATTATTATTATTATTTTGAGATAGAGTTTTGCTCTGCTGCCCAGGCTAGAGTGCAGTGGTGCGATTTCCGCTCACTCCAACCTCTGCCTCCCAGGTTCAAGTGATTCTCCTGCCTCAGCCTCCCGAGTAGCTGGGATTATAGGCATGTGCCACCACGCCCGGCTAATTTTTGTATTTTCAGTAGAGATGGAGTTTCACCATATTGGTCAGGCTGGTCTCGAACTCCCAACCTCAGATGATCCACCCACCTCGGCCTTCCACACCATGATTACATGCAGGAGCCACTGTGCCCGGCCAGATTTTATTATGATTTAAGTGGAATAAGGCCAGCAGATCGGGAGATGACTGCCATCAAGAAGAGTTTGTTACAGTCACTGCTTCCAGGAGAAGGAGGCAAACAGCACCCTGCAGGGCACACAGGGAAGGCCGGGCCGGCCGGGAGGGAGAGGGGCTGTGGTGGGAGCCTCTATCCACCAGCTTTCATGGCCATTTCTGGGGCAGGGAAGGCAGGCTTAGGATTGGATGGTTTGAATAATTCCTGCAGGCTCTGCGGCACCGGGGCTGTCTCTAGCTGTCCGGCACCTGCCCCGGTGTGATCAGCTCAGACAGTGGCCTGGAGGGTGCCCAACAACCAGGCGGTCAGGGTGTGGCCTGAAGAAGGGGACCTGACCACTTCTAGCCAGGACCTCCAAACTGGGTCAAGACAGCGTTTTCCAAAGCACAGCCTATGCTGCTCCAGGGGAATCAGAAGATGCTATTCATTCACTCCTCGGAGGGAATGTGTGTGTATGTGTAATGCCCATGTACAAAAGTTATGCAATGTACACATTTTATATTTTACAGAATGTATTTTACATCTTACGGTATATGTCTGCAAAATTTTATATGTTGCCAAGAGAAGGTATGAATGTTTGCTACTTTCTAATTCCTCTTTTTGAGATCAAAGAAATCTCCACTCTTAGTGCACAGAGAAGAAAGAATCTGTTGCCAGATGCCATCTTTGACATCTACGTATGCTTAAAAAGGAATCAGTCCCTTTGCTCCATGAAGACAGCGGCCAGGTTGAATACGCGAGCTTTGTCCACTGTCCTACCATGCAGGGAGCGTCTTCACTTCTCAAACTCTCCCCACTTGCGCTTCTCACCCATCAGGCCATCAACACCCCTGGGCCCCAGGAGCCTCTCCCTCTTATATCTCCAGATCAAGCAAGGTTCAGACACCTGGACTTCCCAGAGCTCCCAGGAGGTCAGGCTATTGTGTTCACATGAGTTCCCTGCAGGCTCAGGGCAAGAAAACTGCAGATGAGAGACACCCAGCCCCGATTTCTCAGATGTGACCTTCCTGGAGGCGCCTGGTGCCAGCTCCCTTCCACTGGGTAGGCCCCTGTCCTGGAGCAGAACCCTCTCCTGCACCACCAGGGTCCCTGTAGCCTTGGGGTTAAGCCTCCAAGAGCACAGCCAGGCAGAGGAAGGGGCTCTCTTCCCCTGGGCTGAGGCTTCTGCCCTGCTCCACGCTTTCTGTCCCTGGAACCATCTGCCCGTTCCTCAGCGCCTGACATTAGCCCTGTCCTTTCAGGGAAGAATTCCACTTCCTAACAACGGCCCTAACAGAACAGAAGCTCATTTGTCCGTTAGAAAAGGGACATGATTATTACACATTACCTGCCCGTATCAAAATATCTCATGTACCCACAAACATTAAACATGAAAAAGAAAAAAGGAAAAGAGACACAGGCAGAATTTGAAGAACTGTTTTCTCAAAATTTGAGAAATATGAGAACTAGGGTCAAGAACCGAGCCCCTCTCCATTTCCTTGGTAATGACCCCTCTGATAGAGGCCACGAGGCACAGGCAGCATTTCAGGCCTCCAGTCCCATTCTGTGTAGCTGTATTTGAGGCCATGACCTGGGTCCGTTTCATAGGCATCGATTGAGCACCAACGGTGTACGCGGTGCTTGCTCCAAGTGCAGACAGGGTAGCCACCGTCCCGAGGGCTTGTGTTGTGGGAGGAGAAACACCAGGGACAGCATAGCCCAGATCTGGGATCCATGGGGATTCGCAGGTCATTAGGAAAATGTAGGAACCAAGGAACTGAGCTTGAGGAAAGGAAGAAAAGAGCTGGGGAGGCTTCAGAGGGAAGTAACATGAGAGCTAAGTCTCAAATACAGTGTTGCCCTGGGACCAGGATCAAAACCGGAAATCTCATTGCAGATTTTTACGATTCTGATTTCAGGGAATTTCTTCCATTTCAATCAGCTTAACGTGGCCACAAAGAGATCATAAAGTGTGCAGCAGCGTCAGTGTCTGGAAGCGCGCGGCGGTGTCGGTGTCTGGAAGCCCGTGGTGGCGCCGGTGTCTGGAAGTGTGCGGCGGCGTCGGTGTCTGGAAGTGTGCGGCGGCGCCGGTGTCTGGAAGTGCTCCAGGTGTGTAGCTGCCAGGCACTGCCTGCACCCAACTGATTATGAGGTGGTAGATTTGGAATCTTTAAAATTTAAACCACTGCTTCCCATCCCAAATAAGAATGTGGACTATGGGCCTGGCGCAGTGGCTCATGTCTGTAATCCCAACACTGTGGGAGGCCAAGGCAGGTGGTTCACCCGAGGTCAGGAGTTTGAGACCAGCCTGGCCAACACGGCAAAACCCCATCTCTACTAAAAATACAGAAATTGGCCGGGTGTGGTGGCGCGTGCCTGTAATCCCAGCTACTCTGGAGGCTGAGGCAGGAGAACCACCTGAACCTGGGAGGTGGTGGTTGCAGTGAGCCAACATCACACCACTGCACTCAAGCTTGGGTGACAAGACTGAGACTCTGTCTCAAAAACAAACAAAAAATAATACAAATAAAAAATAAAAGGTTTTTAGAATTTGGACTGTGAAGCAATTGCATTTTTCTTCATAAGTCTCAGGAGAGTCAGAGGCTGGCTTGATGCTCATGACACACATCCACCATCTTCCTGGCCCACCGGTGACTTCACGTGCCTAAGCCACCATCAGTGCAGCTATGAGGCTGAGTTCCAGCCAACAGTCTCTGAACCACGGAACGGAGTAGGGTCTCTCTTCCACCCCAAAACCAACATACAGCACTGCGAAGTGAGGACAAATAAAACTTTTGTCACGTGAAGCCACTGAAGTGTCAGAGCTGTGAGCAGAGCTCTGACCCTGCCTTCACTGGCACACAGGAGTGAGAGGGCAGCTTGAGAGAGAAAGTGACAGTCGCTGAGGGTGGGGGGGGGGCGGGGATGCAGAAGGGGGCGGGGACGCAGGGCCACACTCCAAACACATGCTCCTCCCGCCTTGCTGGTCCACTGTCTAAGTCTGCGAAACCACGGTGAGCTAGAACACAGACGGACAGGCACAGAGGCTGGGTTCTAACCTGAGCCACAGAAGCCACATCCCCTGCCGGGGACCCTCTGTGAACACATGAAGGTACGTGGACTGCTTATTTGTCATGTCACGATGGGCTGCACAAGAAAAATGCTTTAAAAGGCAGGAAGCTTCTTGGAGCCCAGCGGCACTGCATTATCAAGATACGATCAGGTTTCCAGTGGAACCAAGGCCAGTAAGAGTGGACACCGCCCCACCCAGCAGCTGCGAGTGGCTGACCTGCAACGTGTCCTGTCCCTGGGCTTTGTCACTGTATTCAACCACGCAGTCCTGCTCCCGGGTCTGCTTAAGTGCGAAGGCTATTAAACAGCAGAATGTCCAAACTGCTCCTGCAGGTGAACGCATGTGGCACGCCTGTGAGTTGGGCTGGCAGAGAAAAGACGCTAAAAATACTGATGGAGGAAGTGGGGGGCGGCGGTGGCCACATTGCTCCTGACTTCCAGCAGCACCAGCGGCAGCCAATTAGCCAGGGGGTACCATGGGTGGCCTCCAGGGCCTGCCGGGAGGTGCTGAGCTGGTGCTGGGCTGGAGTGGGCTCTGCGGGCTTCTGGCAGGAAAATGATGGAAGGCCATGGCCTGGATTTTGCTGCCACACAGATACATGCGGGTGGCATCATTTCCAAATGCACAGAAAGCACAGCCGGGTGAAAACAAGGTGAAATTCCCGCAGAAACCTTTAAACGCAGAGCTGGGAAAGCCTGTGGTCTCCTGGTTGTTGCATAAAAGATTCTCGTTTTTGAAACAACAGTCTTTTGTAGATTTCCCCCATGGCGTCCTGTTCTCATGATATTTTACGATGCACCTTGGGTTAGTTGGAGCCTCTGCTAGGTCTTTACCACATGCTTCCCACCGGCTGCTTCTTCCTCTGCCTTCACCCCAAGGGTGATGAAGAGGCTGCTGGCAGCCCCTGGCTCTCCACGACTGCCTTGTCGGGTGCAGCTTTCTTGTTGCTTGCTGTGGATCATGACCTCCAGCCTGGCCTCACCACGTTCCCCGCTCCCAGGCTCTAGGTCTGGGGTCCTTTCTGACACTCCACTCCCCCCCAATGCCCTCCCTCTAAAGCACAGTCACATCTTGCTTGCTATTTTGCCTCAGCAACATCTTTCGGACCCCCTCATGCCTTTATTCACACACCTCAATGTCCTCCACCAAAGTTCTGCTTCTCCAAAGTCCTATTAACCTGGTTTTTGCAACTCAATCAGCACAAACTTTTATTCTCCATGCATGGCTATAAAGCTAGCCCTGCCCTTCCTGAACTTGGGAATGCAACATTTGGTCACATCAGATTTGGCTACAGGGCATTCTTACACATCTGCAGAAGACCCAAGCTATGAGAGAGATCGATGAGACCAGTGTCAGAATGAAATGGAGGTTTGTTGACTGGAAAATGCCCTAAGTGTAATTATTTATTATTTAACACTGAAAGTAGAGAAATATGATTTAGGTAAGAATATAGGTAGGGAGACTTACGTTGGGCAAAGAATTTTGCTCAAAGTAGATAAGATGACATGTGCCCAGGAGGGCCCTACAGGGTGCCCTAAGACTGCCTTCAGTCTGCCCACTCACTCTCCTATCCATAGGGCACCCTGACAACACTGAAGGTGACTTGGGCAGGTAACTAACATAAACATGATTGATAACAAAATCAAGATTCAAAATCGTCATGAGGGGTAGGAGCCCCAGACTGTAACCAGTGGTGTGCTGAGCATCTTGCAAGGACTGATGTGCACGTCTTTTCCCAAGTCTGCATTCAGCAATGTTGCACTGGGGGGCTGGAATCTGCCACGGTGAGGGGATTGCACCAGGGACATTGGCACACTGTAAGGCAGCTCTCTTTCTGCTTTCTGGAATCTGCCGCTGTTAGGGTATTTGCACCAGGGACATTGGCACGCTGTAAGGCAGCTCTCTTTCTGCTTTCTGGAATCTGCCACGGTGAGGGCATTTATACCACGGGCACTGGCACACTGTAAGAAAGCTCTCTTTCTGCTTTCTGGAATCTGTCACGGTGAGGGCATTTACACTATGGGCACTGGCACACTGTAAGGAAGCTCTCTTTCTGCTTTCTGGAGAGCCGGTTGCAAGATATTTATCAAGCACACCGCCTAGTGAAACTGTGGATATCCTTAATGCAAGTGAGTCATTTCACTAGCTCTTGACCATCTAATGTGAAATTTCTACAGAATTTCACTCTGTCCCCTGATCTGCTTTGGTACCTGAAATGAGTCTTGGTACCTCACCTTACCCATGTAAGTGCTGC
Source organism: Nomascus leucogenys (assembly GCF_006542625.1). Classification (NCBI taxonomy): domain Eukaryota; kingdom Metazoa; phylum Chordata; class Mammalia; order Primates; family Hylobatidae; genus Nomascus; species Nomascus leucogenys. The sequence continues at coordinate 138,142,154 of NC_044385.1, read as the reverse complement.
AGCAACAGAACACACATCCCCACACCCCACTCTGGAGCAGGGCAAACCTCGTGCTGGATGGGAGGTGACGCTGCTTCTCCGCCACCCGAGGACAGCGCTGGATACCTCGAAACAGAGGCCACCACGTGTACTTCTTCCTATTCGATAACTCTGTGGTTTTGCTGGAATGTTTCATCACTGACCAGCTTTATGAACTTGGGTAGTCACATCCCCTCTCTGAGGCTCATCAGAATCATTACTTAGAAACTGTGGACAAGAATACTGCTTTCAAAGTAGCACTGGCAGGATAAAATTACAGATGAGTGTAAAAATGATTTGCATTTATTCGTTTGCCTGTGAGTTTTTAGTGCTAACTAATCAATCTTCCATCAAATACACCAGAATATCACATTATTTGTGTGTGATAATGTAAGTAAAATACAGTTTAAGATTCTGACCTACTGTTTTTCTGAGAAGCAGTGAAAATTTTAAACATTGACAAAAATTGTTTGCCTATGTCTTAGCTCATACAGAAATGATAATTATGGACAGGTTTGTAGAGAATTTACCAATGGACCCTGTCGTGTAAGTTTGCTGGAACCTTGGCTGAAGGTGTTGTGGGGCTTGGACCGGCCTTGACTCAGGAGCGTGATGACGTAGCGATGGTGCGGACGACACCGGCTAACACGTATTAAGCACTCACTCAGTATGTAGAGCACGGATCACAGGCCCCGCCACTCATGCTTGACCTGCATCTTCCCGTTTCATCCTCATGACACTCCTGCCATAGCTTACCATTATTGTTGCGTAGTGAGAAATGTGCCTGGTCTTTGTCCTGGGTTCCTAGGAGGTAACATCTAAGCCTGTGGAATTTCCTGAGTGACAGGAATTTGTTATTCAAGGAGGTCCCTAGGCATCTTAGCGTCTGCATGGGGCTGGCCACGCCAGAAAGGCCAACTATGCAATTACAGGGTGGGGCCGCATGGTATAGCTGAACTTTGACCTCCCAAAAGGGAGGAGGCTTGAGAAGGGGCTCATCACCTGGGCAGTGATCCCTGCAGAAGGAGGCCCCGGTGAGAACTCGCAGACGTGCGGGAGGGGAAGAGCCCCCTGCCCCCTTCCACAGGGAGAGGGCCCGGGAGCCCCGTGCTGGGACTCTCCTGATCTCGACCGGCCCTGCACGCGTCTCCGCTGCTGGGTCCTCAGCGTGGCCTCGGTGGCAGAGCTGCAGTTGTAAGGACAGAGTTTTTCTGAGTTCTGCGAGTCGTTCTAGTGAACTATGGACCCCAAAGAGGCTGTGGGAGCCTTGAACTTGTGGTCAGAAGTGAGAGTGGCCTGGGGAGCCGCAGACTTGGTGCTGGCGTGGAAGTAAGTGTGATGTTGGCAACTATGTCCAAACCTCTGACTCCAGTGCCAGCGCTGGGGTGTTCGTGCCGGGACTGCATCACAGCCCACCCAAGTATTCCCTCGAATCCTCTGGTGGGGAAACTGAGACTGCAGATGGGAAACAGCCAGCACCCTCCTCCCCTCTAGTTTGCGACGTGGGTGAGCCAAACCCCAGTGTGGGCCTCAGAGCCACGTTGCAGAAATGTGTCCTGTGAACATGGCGTTTCCTCCAGATCGTCCTGTTAGAGCACACCATCAAAAACAATGAGAAAAGAGGGTTTCCCCATGAGGGCACATCCCTAGAGAATGGGGAGAGTGTCCTGTGCGGTGATCCAGGGTTTCTTTTTGGTTTAATGTACAAGAGCACACAGGCCACATTAAATGGTGTTTTTTAAATCTCATCCCAAAACAATAAAAACAGGAGATCCCAGTAGACACAGGAGCGTTCACGAAAAAATAAATAAATAACATAATGGGCTAACAAAAGCGCTGCATTTGACATACAAGTGAGCTTTGCTGGCACCCACACAATACCGGCCTCTTCTCCCTGTATGCTCTCGTGGGCCGGCTTTCCTCACTACTGGGGAGGAGGATGTGGTTTTTCTTATGCTGCGGTGAACGCAAGGAATTTGTTTGTTTATTTTCATTCATTTCCTATGGATACAGGCAGATGTGTAAGTTGAGCTTTAACTGAAAAAAGTGCCCACGATGCGCTGATGTATTTTAAGCCGGGGGCTGCACAGAGGCCTCGCTGCGGCCGTGTCTGCTCCATCCTGAACCAATGATTACAGCCCCAGAGAACCTGATATTAAGCTGCTCTTTGAGTCTTATCCAGGCATAATGTGCCGCTCTGTTGAAAGGCTGGCGCTGGGAGAAGACGCAGAGGGCGTCACCACAGCCATTACGAGGCCATCCCGCAGCCAAACCCACACTTTCCGCAGCCAGCAGCAGGCAGCCCGGTGAAGGGGGCGATTAGAAACCGGGCCCAGCCCTCCACAGTAACAAGCTCAGAGACAGCCTATTCGGGGACAGCTTCTGCAGACAGGGGCAGCCCGTCACACTCTGAAGAGCAGAGACTTCGTGTTCGTTTAAAAACGTCAACTCCTTCGGGTGAACTGGCAGCAGGGGCATGGGCGCAGTGTCCCTCGGGCGAGGCAGGCACCTTCCACCCTCACAAGACCCGTTGTGCATCCCTCTCGGCCACCCAGGGAATGGAGTCAGGCTGGCTGAGCCAGCATTTGTCTCCCCGCCTGTCATTCTTTTGGGGTGCAACCTTGCTGTTTTCTCTATGTGCTCTGAACCTTTTCCTACACGGGGCAGGGTGCTTGGAGCCTCGCCTGGGAGGCCTTAATGAAGTTTTATGGCAAGACCCTAAAACTCAAGCAGTGGAGAGAGAGGTGCCCTAAAGATGGGCTTCTGTGACAAAGGCGGATGCGGCAGAGGCCAGCTCTTGCTGTGTCTTCCTTACCCAGGAACCCTGGGAGGTTCTCGTGAGCCTACGTGAAGCACTGCTGCCCCAGGGAAGCCCCTCGCGGCTCAGGCTTCCATGGAGTCCGTGCCCACCTGAAAGGTACAAAAGGCAGTTGGGCAAGAGTGATGTAGCACCTTGCAGTGCCATGCCGCATGCCACCAGTCAGGGTTGGCTTTGGAGGAACATGCCACATTCTAGTCATTTGTCTCCCATACACAGTGCACCTGTCGCTGTTCAGGCACAAAAAGCATTTCTGATTGCCAGGCTGACCTGGAGGTCAGAGAAGGTGTGCTCCAAAGTACATCAGTGAGGGCAATTAAAAACTAAGCCCCACTGGCCACTCTAGATTTAACCAATGAAGAAAGGAACCCGATGATAACAATGGCCGACCACTTGGATAGATAAATCAGCGTGAACATAAGAGTGCATTCCAGTAACATCAACCCTTTGCTGTGATTAGCCCAGGCAGGGACGGCGGCAGTGGGGGGACCCGGGTTGCCACTGGGATATGCCAACCCTTGTCGTGATCAGCCCGGGCAGGGACAGTGGCAGTGGGGGCGCCCAGGTTGCCACTGGGATACGACAACCCTTGTCGTGATTAGCCCAGGCAGGGATGGCAGCAGTGGAGGGGCCCGGGTTGCCACTGGGATATGCCAACCCTTGTCACGATTAGCCCGGGCAGGGACGGCGGCAGTGAGGGGGGCCGGGTTGCCACTGGGATACGCCAACTCTTGTCGTGATCAGCCCGGGAAAGGACGGCGGCAGTGGGGAGGGGGCCGGGTTGCCACTGGGATACGCCAACTCTTGTCGTGATCAGCCCGGGAAAGGACGGCGGCAGTGGGGGGAGGAGGGGGGTGGCCGGGTTGCCACTGGGATATGCCAAACCTTGTTGTGATTACCCCGGGCAGGGACGGCGGCAGGGGCGGGCCTGGTTGCTACTGGGATACGCCAACCCTTTGCTGTGATTAGCCTGGGCAGGGACAGCAGCATGGGGAGGTCTGGGTTGCCACTGGGATGTGGGTGGGCTGTGTTTTGTGTGTGATGTTGACTCACCTAGCAACTGTCCTTGACCCCAAACTAAATATCCCGCATGCCACTTTGTAATCTTTCCCCATCTTTTCTGGCGTAGGATGAGACCCGAGCTTTGGCGTGCCTGCATGTGCATTCTGTCCGAGGATGCAAAAGCAGATGTTTACACTCTGAGATTTATCTGTGGAATATGCAGCGTGACTCAGGGTGAAATTGCAGAATGAGATAAATTGGCTGAAACCTGGCTCAAAGATGGGTTCTAAGTTCAGCTGGAGTTTTTCAGTGTTCCTATGTATAGTGGTGAATCTGAACTCTCGGCCACGTCCCAGAGCAAGGAGCAGTCCCCTGTGAGCCCACAACTGTGTGATCACAGCGACAGGACATACTCAGAGGGAATTTGTCCAATCCAATGCCCTCGTGGAAGCCAGTTCCCTCCTGTCTTAAACTGTTCAATTTTTGGTTTTTAGATCCAGCAACCTTATTATGCAGAGCATCTTTTTTATATGCCTATTTGACTTTCGTGATACACTTTTAATGTCATTTAAAAATTGGGCTTCAGGGTTGCTTTTGGCCAGGTGGGGTGGCTTATGCCTGTAATCCTAGCACTTTTGGGAGGATGAGGCGGGTGGATCACCTGGGGTCAGGAGTTCGAGACCAGCATGGCCAACATGGTGAAACCCCATCTCTATTAAAAATACAAAAATTAGCCAGGTGTGGTGGTGCACGCCTGTAATTCCCAGCTACTCAGGAGGCTGAGGCAGAAGAATCACCTGAACTGGGAGGCGGAGGTTGCAGTGAGCTGAGATGGCACCATTGCACTCCAGCCTCGGTGACAGAGCGAGACTCCGTCTCAAAAAAATAAAAATAAAATAAGAATAATAATAAAAATTGGGCTTCAGGAGGGCAAATCTCAACATTTTAGAATCAGTTTCTGGTACAGGTGAAGGAAGCACAGAGTTGCTGTCTCAAAGCATGGATGTCCCCCACTGGGTTCCTGCCGTAGCTCCCAGGCATCTCAGAGCTGCCGTCCCAAATCACTCCAGAGCTTCCTGCTGCCCCAGGTCTGTCCCTGCTCCTCCCTGAGTCACTCCCCTCCTCTGTGGCTCAGCACCTTGCTGTCCCCTCGACCTCCTCTCAAGCCGCCACTAGATCCTGGAGCAGCGAGGGTGCCATCCTGTCTCACTGACCCTTACAAAATTCCCCAATCTGTCTATGGAGATGGCCTAACCACAGCCCTCCTCCACGTCTTCCACAGAAGTTGTGTAAAAACGTGATAAGTTCCCTTCTGAAACACGCCAGAGGCCGAGTCAGAGCCGAGTCCCCTGCATGGCCCTCCTCTGGCTGTTGTGTTCCCTCTTGTCCTGTACCCCGTTTTCTGGGACCAACCGCGGGGACCCCTCTCACTCTTTCCAGTGCGGGACTTGCTCTCTGACCTGAGGGCTTTCGGACACACGTCCTCCACCCACCTCCTAATTCACCGCTAACCACATCTTAGGTTTCTCTTTCCTGAGGGGATGGCCCTCCCCCGAAGGAGGCTCCCAGTGTAACTCAGGCCTCCCTCTATCCCAGGGAGGTGGGGGCCTGACCTGGTGCATCTGGGAGGAACGCTGGGCATGTCTATCCTGGCCCTCCTTCTTTCTCCTGGGAGTGAGGAGCTCAGGAGGCATGACCTCCCCAACTCCATCACACCACGGGGGCTGAGGCCACGTGGGCATAGCTGCCACGCTGCACTCTGGGGCTCAGAGAGCAGGCACCTGGCTCGTATGGAGGGCGTCCTGCAGTCTGGGCTTGCTAGTGACTATCTTACTTTGCTGAAGCTGCGAGAAAACATCTCAGACTGAGTGATTGTTAAACACCAGAGACGTGTTGCTCACCGTTCTAGAAGCTGAGAAGTCCAAGATCAAGGTGCTGGCAGATTCTGTGTCTGGTAAGGGCTTTTTCTGCTTTGTGAGTGGCGCCTCTTTTATAAGTCATTAATCCCATTTATGCAGGCTCTGTCCTCCTGACCTTTGGGAGGCCCAAAGCTCCACCCCTCAGTACTACGGCATTGGAAGCTAGGTTTCAGCACAGAAACTGGGTAGAGCTGGAACCTTGGCCTCCATCCTCATAAAGGTGCGCAGATTCTGGGTGTGACTTCCTCAGGGAGCCCAGAAATGTTCAAACAGCTCCTCCCGGAGCAGCAGCTTCTGACCTCCTGGCACCTCCTCGCCCAGGTTCTTCTTCCTGGCACTGCAGGCATGTGAGCTGCTTGTGTGTGTTTGTATTTGCCTATAGTGAACTTCGCCCATGGGGATGCATGCGCGGGAGAAAGGTGATATGGGTTAGCTGTGTCCCCACCCAAATCTCATCTTGAATTGTAATCCCATTATCCCCACGTGTCGAGGGAGGGACCCGGTGGGAGGTGATTGGATCATGGGGGCGGTTTCCCTCATGCTGTTCTTGTGATAGTGAGTTCTCACCAGCTCCGACGGTTTTACACAGTTCCTCCTTCACATGCTCTCTCTTATCTGCCACAGCGTGAGACGTGCTGGCTTCCCCTTGCGCCATAATTCTAAGTTTCCTGAGGCCTCCCCAGCCTTGCGGAACTGTGTGGATTAAACCTCCTTTGTTTATAAATTACCCAGTCTCAGACGGTTCTTTCCAGCAGTGTGAGAATGGACTAATGCAGACAGGGAGCATGTCTCCTCTGTTCAGGACTGACACAGGGTGCCCGAGCTGGCACCAGCCGCAACACCCAGAGGCCTCCATGCGAACTCCACTAGCCGTCTGCCCTTTTCTGGCTCAGAGCCTTTGTGTGTGTGGCTCCTCCCACCCTAGACACCTTTCCCACCTCTGTGCCCATTCACACGTGCAGGACCCACCGGGCCCTGTACCCAGCACAAGCCTTCCCAGCCTTCTGCTCTCGGAGCTGAGGGCCCACTGGGAACAGGGCCTGCCCACTGTGTGGGGCCTGGAGTCATCCTTTGTAACGCTGTCTTCCCCTGTTCCATGAGGGTACAAAGACAGATCATGGCTAAGGAAGATCCTGGAGAAGGCAGAGCTGTTCCCCTCCATGGTGACGGTGATGATGATGAGGTGACGATGACGGTGATAATGATGACGGAGATGATGGGAACCATCCTGTACTAAGCACGCGTCTGTTTTGGGTGCAGGATAAGTGCCTTACACATGTGTTCTCTCTTTGCTCTGCTCGTCTGTAGCTGTAGAAGGATGGCTGATGTGTGGGGAAGTTAGACAGCTACGTGCGAGAGCAGCAGCTGGAGTGCGGCAGGACGCCATGGAAACCGACCTCTGAACCCACCCATGTTTCCGATGGGCCCTGGCTCTGTTGGGAAATGCCAAGTGTCCGTGCAGAGGGTGGACCATGAGGGATGCGTAGGCCTTTTTGACATGCACTGGGCAGGGACCACAGTTGACTTGTTCAAGTAGAAGTGTGAGTTGGCAAAAGCCCAGATTCACTTTTCTGTGTCCTCTTTCACTCTCTCATCTGCGTGTTTTGGGTTTATACATATGCATGCACATGTGTGTGTACATGTATATGTGGATAAATGCATATGTGCGTATTCATGTGCATGTATATACATACGTATATGCTCCCATGTGGGTGTACACACAGTACACATATGCATTTGTGCATGCGTGTGCATGTACATCTGTACACACTCCCACACGGGTGTACACACATGCATTTGTGCATGTACATATGCATACGCTCTCATGCGGGTGTACACACATGCATTTGTGCATGTACATATGCATACACTCCCACGCGGGTGTACACACATGCATTTGTGTGTACGTGTGCATGTACATCTGGATACGCTCCCACGCGGGTGTACACACATGTATTTGTGCGTGTATATGTATACGCTCCCACCCAGGTGTACACACATACATTTGTGTGTACATGTGCATGTACTTATGTATATGCTCCCACGTGGGTGTACAAACATGCATTTGTGCGTACGTGTTCATGTGCATGTGTACACGCTCCCACATGGGTGTACACACATGCATTTGTGCATATGTGTGCATGTACTTGTGTATATGCTCCCACGCAGGTGTACACACATGCATTTGTGCATACGTATGCATGTGCATGTGTATGCATGTGTGTGCACATTCACAGATTCATGTTCATATGTGCACATGTGTATAGACATATCGTTCATATCTCCCCATGAAAAAGACACATTCTGGTTACAGAAGCCTTTCTTTGTCACATATTCCCTCTAGCCCTTAGTTTCTAACTCTTTTTTTTTTCTCCTTTTCCTTTTTTAGATTGAGGTCTAGTGAGCATGAATTGAACTGGTCAAATCTCAAGTGCTACCATTCAATGAGTTCTGACTAATGCTCGTTTATGAGTACCCCACATCCTGAGCAAGCTACAGAGCATTCCATTACCCCAGAAGGCAGCTTGTACCCTCCTGTCACCCCCAGCTGGTGCCCCGTCACATGTCTGTGCTCTTCTGTCGAGTTGATTTAACTTTGCCTGGGGTTCTCTGGCCTTCATCTCCTTCAGCGTTTCTGCCATTCTCCAGGGTCTGATTTTGTTTTCACTCCCAAGACTTACTTCTAAATTCACATTAAAAAGTCTTCATTTCACACAAGAGGGGCCAGAAACACCTCTCTGTTGTTCTCTTGCCCTTGAGACCCACGGCCACAGGCCACTCCTGTCCTCCTAGAAGCTGGTCTCAGGTTGGGCAGGGATCAGAAAGCTGCATCAAGTTGACCCAGTCACTCACATTTAATATTAGGTTGGTGGAAAAGTAATTGCGGGTTTTGCTACTTTTTTTTTAAGTGACAAAAACGCCATTTATTTTGCACCAGCCTATTAGTATTTACTGTCCTAAGCTTTTTGTACGTGTCAAACTTCAGGATACACCTGTGGATCCACACGGCCAGCACCCTCATTTAGAGATGAAGAGACTGATGCTCAGAGTGGTTCAGAGAGTCAGGTGATCTGCCTGGAGTGGCCCATGGGCGAGTGCCGGAGGCCAGCTAGACAGCAGGACCGAGTCACCGTGGAGTGCTGCTCTCTAGCCCGATCATTCCCTTCGCTCCCGGAGCGTGGGAGAGGCCGCCTCTGGCTGCTTTTGTGCAGCGTAAAATGATGTCTTTTGTCACAGTGTCTGGGAAGCTGGAGAAGGTGCACGCCCTTCAGGACCCCCACCGAGCCCCAGGCCTCCGCGTTTCCCCTTCCTAAGTCTCCCCTGGGGTGTTCTGTAAACTCTTTTCCTGCTCCTAAGACCCTCCTGCTACCACCCCCTCTCCCCGACTTCTCACTTTTCCTGCTCTTCCAGTCACCCAGGTCTGCTTCCTCTCCCTGCCCATGAGCCGGCCTTGCCCGGAACCCAGGGTGATGACTCCCATTGGGTGCTACTCAGTCCCTCAGGCCCCCGGCAGATGGTTCTCCTGCACCCATGGCTCCAGGGCTGGGGTCCCCAGCCCCCCAGCTCCCTCCCTGGCCTGCTCTGTGGTCCCCTGCCTTCCCACTCCCTCACTGTCGCTGCTAACCAGACCCTCCACCCTCCACAGCACCGCCATCCCCCAACAGCCCGGGCTGCCCCTCCAGACTCATGGTGTCAGTGAACTACCTGAGGGCCGACTGCTCCCAGACCTACACCCCAGGCCGGCGTCCCCGTGCTCCAGCCTGGAGGGGTTCCAGCCGCTCTCTGGGCATTTGCACCAAGACGCCAGGGAGACACCGCATCCCTCCCAAGGTTCCTGTCTCAGTGAACGAATCCGGCCCAGAACCCCACTCGGCTTTCTTATCTCCCCTTCTTCCTAACCTACTTCTAACCACTCGCTGTGGTTTATTCATCTCAATCCCAAACGGCTCTCAAAAGAAGCTTCTGGTTTGCCTGCCCTTCGTCACGGGGGTGGGGAGTCACCGTCCCTCCCACAGCCCCCTAGCGGCCTCCAGGCGCCCACCGGGCCCCTCACCCGGGGCTTCTCCATGGGACAGCCTGTGCTGCGCTCCCAGAAACGGGCATTCTCTGGCTGTCACGAGGGTCGTTAGAAAACAAGTCACTTCCGCCAGCAGCACAACTGTGCAGGAATCTGATCCCCGCCCTGACGCGGCTAAGAATAACGTGCCTCGTTAGCACATTCAAAACAGTGGCACGAAATTACACGGGGCGCGCTAACAACCATGTTGGCAGCTCAGCGTGGGGTCGCTTTTCCTCCCATGCAACTCCATGGGAATTCTTAAACACGCTTTCTCCCAGAGCAGCAGAGGCGAGGGGCTGGCCCCTCTGGAGTGAGCAACATGTTCTTATTCTAATTATGCTGGTAATTAGAGCGCAGGTCTTTGAACCTCAACCAGCCACGTTCCCGCCTCCAGGACTCACGCAGGATGAGAAGCGGGTCTGAAGGTTTCCTGCTGCCCAAGGCTGTTTGCTGCTGTTGTGAAGGGACCTTAAAAAGTAAACCCACCTGTGGATTTGTGTTTGTTGTTTGTTTGTTTCCTTGCCTCGTCATAAATTGCTGGTGTCCAAATCACTGTTTTGTGTTCTGCATATATTGAAGCAAACGGGCAAAGAGCCTTTCCCTCTTTTTCATTGTGATTTGAATTTTGTGGCATGTGAGGGCTGACATTTCTTTATTTCCGCTAAAGCTTGGAATCGGAGACCAATGATCTAAAGGAACAGTACAGGGAGTGCGTTTGTTTTGTTTCCTGAGGTCTGCATTTGTCTGTGCATTTGAATAGGGCGTATGTCTTCAGTTGGGCAATGAATTCCTCCATATCAAAATTTTGAAATATAAACTGAGCCAAATAATCAAGCTGATTTACAAAGTGATTTCTGCAGAATGAATGATAGCCTTAAGTAATTGCCAGAGAAGTCCCGCAAACCTTACATTTATGACAAGAATGAATTTGTCCATTTTGAGAAGTGAGGGTAAATAAATACTCCAGGCTCTGAACAAACCAGGGAAAGACCTGGGCATGGAAATCCAATCTTTTGCCATCACTGTCAAACAATGTATTAAGAGTGTCCTATAAGCACGGTGCTGTGCCACATACTTTGGGTGATAAGAGATGTCAAAGGCCTCTGTGCTCTGTGGTCCCTTAGCCAGTGAAACACAAGTGCACATACCTGTATATTGAATGTCAGGACGCCTGTGCTAACTGTGGTAGGTAACCAACCTATAGCCCAGGGCTCACAGGGTGACAGAGGAAGGGGTCTCTTTCCAGCCCCAGGAAGATCTTGCATGTCTGTCTTGCTCTACCTGGCTTTTTTTTTAAAATGTCCTTATTAAAAAATAATAATTCTTAAGATTATCCCATTGTGTCTATTTTCTGTTATATCTAAGCTATATAAAATTCTCTAGCCTAATATTTGAAAAAAAAAAAAAGCTTCTAAAATGCTTCTTTATTGAAGGAACAAATAGAAAACCTAGGGTTGGAAAAATTAACCCTAAAATCAGAAACAGTTCAGAACTGCGATCAACCAAATGTAGGTTAAAGGCAGGATCTTTAAGAGCAGTGAGAACACTCAGCCTGGACCCTCAGCAAAGATGGGAGACTTCTTGGTTCCAGACATTTAAAACATTGGACATTTTTGTCTAATCGTTAGTTGACCACTAAGATAACTGAGCAGAGCCTTCATTGGCCACATATGATTTTAAAAATTACAGACTTTATAAAATTTGTTTAGGAAATTTATTAAACAAAGAATAACAAGCCTGGAGAAAGGGGAAGAATCTGATTTCCAGAGTTGGCACATTATATTACATAAAATGTCCAGCTCTCAACAAGAAGCTATGGGACAAGGAAAGAGACAAGACAGTGTGACCCACACACAAAGAAAAAGATGTTTGATACAAATTATCCCTGGGGAAGCCCAAACATTGAGCTTTTTAGACAAGGCCTTTAAATCTTCTATTGTTAATATGCTCAGAGAACCAATGGAAAGTATGAAAACAATGTCTCACCAAATCAAAAATATCAATAGAGAGGCAGAAATTATAAGAAAATAACCAAATAGAAAGTCTGGAGCTAAAAACTACAGCAACTGAAATGAAAAATTCACCAGAAGGAACCAATAGCAGATTTTAGTAAGGTTAAAGAATTGGCAAACTTAGAGATACATCAACTGAGATTATTCATTCTGAGAAACGGAAGAAAGAAAATGGAGAGAAATAAAGAAAGCCTCAGAGATCTATGGGAAATGATCAAATAAATAAACATATGTGTAATGGGAGTCTCAGAATGAAAGGAAAGACAAAAAGGGGAAGAAAGACTATTTGAAGAAACAATGGCAAAAAACTTCCCAAATTGAATAAAAAAACAATCTATATAACCAAGGAGCTCTCTGAATTCCAAGTAGGATATCTTTCAACAAAGACAAATTTTCAAAGAAACTCTTGAAAGCGGCAACAGGGAAGTGCTTCATGAAATATGAGGGATTCTCGATAAGATCCACAGCTGGTTTTACATTAGAAACTATAAAGGCAAGAAGGCAGTGGAATAACATTTACAAAATGCTGAAAGAAAAGAAAGTCAAGTAAGAATTCTGTATCCAGCAAAACTATTCTTCAAAAATGAAGGAGAAATTAAGACATTCTCAAATAAACAAAAACCTGAGAGAGTTTATCACTATCAGATCTGCCCTACAAGAAATACTAGAATCTTTCAGGCTAGAATGAAAGAACATTAGACTGTAACTCACATCCAAATAAAGAATTTTTTTCTAAAGTACCACCAGTAAAGGTAATATAGCTAAATATAAAACACAGCATGAAAGTATTTTTTGTTTGTACCTTTCTTCTCCTATCTGATTTAAAAGGAAATAGCATAAAGCAACAATTATAGACCTGTGATGATAGACATGCACTCTGTAAAGATGCCAATTATAGGATAATAACAGCATAAATAGGGGAGGATAAAGCTACAGAGGAGTAACGTTTTGTGTACAATTAGAATTAAATTGGTATTAATCCAAACTAGATGATTTTAAGATACTAATGGTAATCCTCAGTCAACTACTAAGAAAATAACTCAATAACTCAAACAATATACTAAAAGAAACAAGGGACTTAAAATTGTACACTGGAAAATATACCTTTAGCACAAAGGGAAACAGTAATGATAAGATACGGGGACCCAAAAGACATAAGGCATATAGAAAACAATTAGCAAAATGGCAGATGTAAACCAGACCTTATAAATAACTACATAAAATATGAATGAATTAAATGCTCTAGTCAAAAGATAGATATTGGCAAGATGAATAAAAATGGCATGATTCAACTATATGCTGTCTGCAGTGATATACTTTATTTCAAAAGATGTAAGTGGGTTGAAAGTGAAGGGATGGTTAAAGATATACTGTGCAAACAATAACCAAAAATGAGCTGGCATAGCTATACTAAAATAAACTTTGAGACAAAGCTGCTACTAAAGACAAAGTAGGACAATTTTAATGATAAAAGATCAATCTATCAAGAAGATATAACAACTATAAACAATATGCATTTAAAAACAGAGGCTAAAATACACGAAGCAACAACTGACAGAATTGAAGGTAGAAATAATAATAATACTCAAATACTTCAATATCTGACTTTTAATAATGAATAGAACAATTAGACATAAGATCAATTGATAAATAGAAAGTCTAGAAAACACTATAAATCAACTAAACCTAACCAATACATACAGAACATTTTATCCAACAGCAGAATACACACTCTTCTCAAGTAAACATGGAACATTCTCCAGAATAGACTAAATGTTAGGCCATAGTGTATTCAGTAATTCTAAATTTATTGATTTAAAATTTTAAAAAAGGATTTAAGTTTAAATTTAAAATTCAATAAATTTAAAATTATTAAGATAATAAAGAGTATGATTTCTGATCACAATGGAATGAAACTAGAAATCAATAATGGAAGGAAATCTGGGAAAATTAAAAGGTGGAAATAGATTTATATTCTCCTAAATAACCCATGAGTCAAAGAAGAAATCACAAAGGAAATTAGGAAGTACGTTTAAGATGATTGAAAACAAGGACACAGCATAACAAAACTTATGGGATGCAACTAAGCCAGTGCTTTTCAGAGTATTTATGGCTGTAAATATGTACCTTTTTTAAAAAAAGAAAAATTTCGAATCAGTAAGCTAATGCTCTTAAGACATTGAAAAATGAAGAGCAAAATAAATCTAAAGCAAGCAAAAGGAAGAAAATAGTAAAGATGAGAGTAGATAGAAACAAGTAAAATCAGGAATTAAAAGCAATAGAGAAAATCAACAAAAGCAAAAGCTTTTCTCTTTTCAAAGATCAATAATATTGATACACTTTAGACTGCGAAGAAAAAGAGAGAAAATTCAAATCACTAAAATCAGGAATGAAGAAAGGAATAATACTCCTAACAGAAATAAAAAGGATTACAAATGAATACTATGAACAGTTACATGCCAATGAATTAGATAACTTAGATAAAATGTGCAAATGCCTAGCAAGAAACAAGCTACCGAAACTGACTCAAGAAAAAATTAAAAATCTGAATAGACTTATAACAAGAGATTTAATTGATAATCAAATAATTTCCCACAAAGACCAAATAATTTCAATGGTTAATATTACCAAATATTTAAAGAATAATGAATACTTTTTCTTTATAAACTCTTCAAAAAACAGAAGAGAAGGGAATAATTCTTAACTTTTTATATTAGGCTAGTATTACTGTGATCCTAAAGCCAGGCAAAGACATCACAAGAAAAGAAAAGTGAATACATATGAAAATTGATCATACTAATAAAATAAAGAATAAATGCCACATGGTTAACTCGCAAGATAAATCATTTGACAAATCCCAACATCCTTTGCTGACAAAAAACAATAAACAAATTATGAATAGAAAGGAACTTTCTCAATCTCAGAGAAGACATATATAAAAATCCACAGTTAATATCATGTATAATAATGACATACTGAAATATTTTCTACTAAAATCAGGAACAAGACAAAGAAGAAGTGCTTTTAAGAATTTTATTCAACATTGTACTGGATATTCCAGCCAGAGCAATTAGGTAAGGGGAGAAAAGCATTCAGATTGTAAAGAACGAAGTAAAACCATCTCTATTCATAAATGACCTAACTGTGCATATATGATATCCCCAAAGTCCACACACAAAAATTAGTATAAACAAGTTCTGCCCTGTTTCAAGATACAAGCAAATATCAATTGTATTTCTATGTACTACTAATGAGCTATCTAAAAAAAAAAGTCAAAACCAATTACATTTACAGTAGCATAAAAATTTAACAAAATAAATGCAAAACTTGTACACTAATAACTATAAAATGTTACTGAAAACAATTAAAGAAGACCTAAAAAAAAAAAAGACGTTTACTGTTTACAGAACAAGAGACTTAATAGTATTAAGATGGGAATATGCCCCAGATTTGATGCTATCAAAATCCCAGCTGGCTTCTTTGTAGACATTTTAAGGTAAGCCTAAAATGTACGTGGAAATGCAAGAGACCCCAAACTGCCAAGACCATCTCATAAAAGAAGTTGGACAATGCATTTCTTGATTTCAAAACTTACTACAAAGCTAAAATACACAAGGCAGTGTCGTCTGAGCATAAGAATAGACTCATAGATCAATGGAGGAGAAGAACTGAGAGTCCAAAAATCAACCATCACATTTAGAGTCAATCAATTTTCAATCAAGGTACCAAGACAATTCAATGGGCAAAGAGTTGTCTTTTCAACAAATCGGGCTGGGACGATTGGATACCCAAATGCAAACAAATAAAGTTGGACCTTTACCTGATACCCTATACAAAGTTTAACTGAAAATGGATCAAAGACTTAAACGTAAGTGCTAACACTGCAAAACTCTTGGAAGAAAACTTAGGCACAAAACTTCATGACCTTGAAGTAGGCAATGGTTCTTAGATATGGCACCAAAAACACAAGCAAAAAAATAAAAAAAAAATAGATAAACTGGCTATTATTGAAATTATAACCTTTTGTCCTTCACAGAGACAACACCAAGAAAGTGAAAAGACAAATCTACAGGATGGGAGAAGATTTTCAAATTATATACCTGACATAGGTCTAGTAACCAGAATATGTAAAGTACTCTTACAACTCAACAATAAAAAGACCAGTCACCTAATTTATAAAATGGTCAAAAGATTTGAATAGAATTTTCTCAAAGAATATACACAAATGGCCAATAAATGTATGCAGACATGTTCAACATTGTAAGTCATTGGGGAAATGCATATCAAATCCACAATGAGATATAGCTTCATACCTTCCAGCTTACTATGATCAAAAAGATAGTAAGTGTTGATGAGGGTGTGGAAAGTTGGAACTCCAATTCGTGGCTGGTGGAAATGCAGAATGTGGCAGCTGCTATGGAAAGAAGTGTGAAAGTTCCTCAAAACGTAAACATTGAGTCACCACATGACCCAGAAATATTACTTATATACTCAAGAGGATTAGAAACATACACAAAAATTTGTACACATATATTTACAGCAGCGTTATTCATAACCAAAAGGTAAAAACAATCCAAAGCTCTACCAGTTGATGAGTGAATAAACCATCTTCCAATGTGAATTCACCATTTCGCATTCCCACCAGCAGTGTGTTCCCGTTGCTCTCATCCCCACCAACATGTGCTGTGGTCAGTTTGCTTCTTTTCTAGACATTCTGAAGGGTGCCTAGTGGTTTGTTGTTGTGGTTTTATTTTGCATTTCTGTGATGACTAATGATGTTGAGCTTTTTTTTTTTTTTTTTTTTGAGATGGAGTCTCGCCTTTGTTGCCCAGGCTGGAGTGCAATGGTGCAATCTCGGCTCACTGCAACCTCCACCTCCTGGGTTCAAGCAATTCTCCTGCCTCAGCCTCGCAAGTAGCTGGGATTATAGATGCCCACCACCACACCTGGCTAATTTTTTGTTTGTTTGTTTAGTAGAGACAGGGTTTCACCATGTTGGGCAGGCTTGTCCCAAACTCCTGACCTCAGGTGTTGCGCCTGCCTTGGCCTCCCGAAGTGCTGGGATTACAGGTGTGAGCCACTGTGCCCCCGGCCCCATGTTGAGCATTTTATGTGCTTATTTACCATAGTAAAATATGTTTAGTTTTTGCCCATTTTTTGATTGGTTGTTTACTACTTATTGTTGAGTTTTGACTGTTCTTTATGTATTCTGAATATAAGTCCTTTGTCAGATAAATAATTTGCAAATATTTTCTGCTAGCCTTTGGCTTTTCTCTTAACAGAATCTTCCATACAGCAAAATCTTTTAGTCTGGATAAAGTCTAATTTATATTCTTTGTTTAAAACATCTTGTTTCGGGTGCTATTGCCAAGACTTATTTGTTTGCCTAAGATCATGAATATTTTCTCCTATCTTTTCTTCCAATAGGTGTGCACTTACCATACAAGACAGCAATCCCACTCCTGATATTTATACAAGTGAAATGAAAACTTGTTTGCACAAAGACCTATACATTAATGTGTACAGTAGCTCTTGCCGTAGTTACCAAAAGTTAGTCACCAGCCAAATGTTCCTCAGTTGGGGAATGTGTATTTCACTACACCACAGAATGCTGAGCAGCATACAAGCACCAACATGGTGACCCTCAAGTGTTTTATGATGAGAGAAGGCTGGGCGCGGTGGCTCACACCTGTCATCCCAGTACTTTGGGAGGCTGAGGTCGTTCGATGGCTTGAGCTCAGGCATTTGAGACAAGCCTGGGCAACATAGTGAGATCCTGTCTGTACAGAAAATACAAAAAATAGCCAGTCATGGTGGTGCATGCCTGTGGTCCCAGCTACTCAGGAGGCTGAGGTGGGAGGATGGCTAGAGTCTAGGAGGTCAAGACTGCAGTGAGCTGAGATCAAGCCACTGCCCTCCAGCCTGGGTGATAGAGCAAGACCCTGCCTCAAAAAAAAAAAAGTCTCCAAATGTTACATATTGTACTATTCCATTCATATGTCATTCTAGAAAAGAAGTGATCTATGGTTGTCAGGGATTCAGGGTAAAGGGAGGTGTGGCATGAAGGTGTGGCACGAAGGGATTCAGGGTAAAGGGGGGTGGTTTCAAGGTGTGGTGAAAGGGTTCTGTATCTTGGTGTGGTGGTGGGTTCATGACCATATATACGGGCCAAAACTCACATAACTATACACCAAAAAGTGTGAATTTTACTATACGTAAATTGAAAATAGAATTTTAAAAAACTAAGGAAGGAAAAGTATTCAGAGATGAACAGTGATGTGTTGATCAATGGATTGCTATAAACATTGAAATACTTCCCTTAGGTTATTTCACTTATTAAGATGCTAGCTCTTCAATGGCAGCAATGAACTATTACTAATCTCTGTGTGCTTGAACCTCACGTATTGCCTGGCCCATAGTAGCTACTCAAGTGTGGTGAATGAATCTTACTATTCTTTCTTCTTATTTTCAACCTGCATTGTTTCTTGGTGGCTGTAGTGATTATGTTTGATCTCTATGAACTTCTGTGTGTGAGAAAGTTTGTATGCATTTTGAAACTAGCGAGGATAACGCTGATGTGGTTTTATATTTTTTCTACTGCTTAGTCAACCTTGCTTTCCACTGATTCATATTGTTGTTATTATTACATACAATATGAGGAGGTTATTTTTCAAGACCTGATACTATCTTTATTAAATTTGTTCTGATTTGAACAGTAGTACTTTTGATTATTGCCTGAATTTCGGGGTTTCTATAAGCTATGTTGCTTTTGTTTTGTTAGCACTACTTAGACACCGCATAATATCAGTGCTTTCATATTGGCAGTGCAATATGCTGCATTTCAAAAATCTATGAATACATGAGCTGAGCTCAGGGATATTTTAGATATTAGCATGAACAATGAAGCATTGTTGGTTTTCTATCTCCACTGATGTGGCGTCACTCTGCACACAACTCATTTACCATTCCTCAGCAGCAGCAACGTTTTATCCCATGAAGATTCTGGATGACAGGCTCTCTGGATGACAGGCTCAGATAGCAGGAAGAACTCTGTGTGGGGGCTGTACCTGCCACCATTGGGCCCTGAGTGTATTTCTATACTGCTCTCTGCATGGGTGGTATAGAATGAATATTTTTGATGAATTGGAATCCAGGTCCCATTCTCATGAATTTCAAGGAAGGAGTACTTCATGGAACAGTTAGTGCATCCAGAATTTTAACTGTGGGCATGACACCATCCTCAAGACCAGTGCTTCTCAATGGGAGGTGAGTGTGGATGCCTTTCAGACCCGCCAGGGCCCTTCAGTAACTCCAGATTCCACCTGTTCCCAGGGACCCTGGGACCCACTGCCAGAGCCTGCAGCAGCTCCTCAGCTCACTTCCACTGTCTCCCATGAGAGCAGATGGGGTAGGCAAGTAGTCCAGGCATCTCCAAAGGGATTGGGTGGTTTAATTTAAAAACGAATGATCTTTGTGCTAAATCCATGTCCACTGCTCAGTGCTCTTCTCGCCCTGGCACCTGACTCTCCCATTGCTCTCTGCTCTGAGCGCGCCCTTCCATCCTGAGTCTGAGACGCTGCTCTCTGCAGGTGCTTCCACTTCTCCTGCCTGCCTCCCATGGCCTGGCACAGTCCCTACCCGCTTCCCAGGAGTGTTGAGGCCACACAGGCATGTCCCAAACACTTCCTGTATTAGCGATGCCTGGTTTCTGTTTTCAGAGCCCAGTTCTCTCCTGGGCCTCAGATGGGGAGGGACAGCTGCCTCCTGGGCATGGATGAGCTGCACAGGGTCCTCCCGAAACCTTCACCTTCTGGAGACCCCACCCTTCCATGTGCCCCAGGACAGCCAGCCCCCTTGTCTCCACTTAATCCATCAATTTAGTAAACTCGGCAATTCTTGATTTTTCCCTTTTCCTAATCTCATATGCTCAATTGATCAACTATCCTATGGATTCTGCTTCATAAATACTCTTTTTTATAGTACTGCAGCCCACAAACTCCTTAAAATTATGGGTTCTGTAATCGTGTGTTACACATTACAAGTTCTGTAGTCGTGTGTTACGCTACGCTATTGAAGGCTTTGGAAGTATGTCTCATGTGTGCCTGTGCACATTTTTTGAGAGTAATTTTTTCTAGATTATACAGATCACCAAAGGCATGCATGCCCAAGCATTAATATTTGGAATGTGCATCAGCTGAGTTAGGCTTGGTTAAGCTGAAGTCATTATCATTTATCACCAATTATGATTGTCTCTGAATTTGCTCATTTTTTCCCTTGGCCAGGAATTCCTGTTTCAAAGCTCATCCATCTTCACTGGCAAAGCCATGCCCTTCCCTCCAAAGGGCCCTGCCACGTCTTCTCTGTGCCTCCTTTCTCCACCCGACGTCCCCATGCAGATGTAATTGTTGAGTTCTCATGGCAGCAGCATCCAACACTATCTACCTGAAATAGTCATAAATGCAGAGAGGAGAGGGAATGTGTGCTCATTGTCACGTTTTTACAATGGCAAAAACTCCAAAAGTATACCCCCTGTTTGTCGACACGCGTAGGGTTACCTGAATGGAAAAACATCTACAAAATATCTTCATGGTCAGATGAGATTCTTGTTTGACTAGATAACTGGATACTACATCCTCACCAACATGACACACGAAAGCAGGCAGTGAGCATGATGGACATTGAGGCTGTCAAATGCGAATTCTGTGCTCCTCTCCAGTGGCGCCTTGATGGGGCTTTTAGAGAAAACCATACCTCTGCGGGAGCTCTGAGTGTGTCTTTGACTTGCTGGAACTAATTCTCTCTGGTCCAGGATATGTAAGAAACAACTGGGAGACATGTCTGTTGGGGCCCCTGGGTCTCCGGCCTCACTTGGCTGAGGAGTTGAGATAGAGTGAATTGTTGCCACGCTCCTCCACCCTTCCTTTGTCTCCTCTCTTTGCCGAGTGACTTTATAGTTCTTCCTACCACTAGTGGAGGGAACTTCTCTGCCCCATACTGTGAGCTCCATCCTGTGATCTACGTTGGCCATTGAGATGTTGGCCAACTTTAAACCAGTGAGGAATATGCTCAAAGGATGAGGCCACAGGCCGGGCACAGTGGCTCACGCCTGCAACCCCAGCACTCTGGGAGGCTGAGGCGGGCAGATCACCTGAGGTTAGGAGTTCAAGACCAGCCTGGCCGACATGGTGAAACCCCATCTCTACTAAAAATACAAAAATTAACCGGGTGTGTTGGCATGTACCTATAATCCCAGCTACTTGGGAGGTTGAGGCAGGAGAATAGCTTGAACCCAGGAGGTGGAGTGGGAGTGGAGGCTGCAGTGAGCAGAGATCATGCCACTGCACTCCAGCCTGGGTGACAAGAGCAAGACTCCATCTCGAAAAAAAAAAAAAAAAAAAAGGAGGAGGCTAGCCCTCCTGCTTCTTTGCCGCTGCTCACGGGAAGAGCATGTCTTGGGAAGCCTTCTCGCTCAAGGAGGAGGAGAGGTGCGAGCACAGAGGTGGACTGAAACTGCAGTGGAGAACCTGCCCCAGCTGAGCCCACAGGAGACCAGCCCGTCTTCACAGAGCCTGTGCATGTGCGAGGGGGGCTGGCAAGCCCAGGATCGAGGGGTAGGCTGCAGGCTGGAAACACAGGCAGGAGCTAACACTGCAGTCCTCCTTCTCTGGGAAACCTTGGTCTTTGCTCTTAAGAATGTCAGCTGATTGGATGAGGCCCACCCACATTAGGGAGAGTCGTCTGCTTGACTCAGAGTCTCCTGATTGTAGGGAGATCTACAATCTCCTACAAGAAAGGAGATTTCAAACATGATTCATATTTGGATCATGATGTTAACATCTAGAAAGTATCTTCATGGTCACACGAGATTCTTATTTCACTGAATAACTGGATACCACAGTCTCACCAACGTGACACATGAAACCAGCCACCACAGTGAGCATGAACAATGGTTATTTTAGCCACTGCGTTCTCGTGTGGTTTGTTACCCAGCATAACAGGACCAACAGCTAACTGATACAGAAGATAAAGTAAATTGGCATGGAAGGCTGTAGAGTTACGTGTCTCAGTGCAGGATATGCTAATGTGGGAAGGGGATGCTTGGCCTGTGCATTTTGGGCGTCTGATCAGCTCTCAGCACACAAAGCCAGATAAAATAAGCTCCACGATAAGAAGTGGAACCAAAACTACGGATCCGTCATTCACCGGTGGTGATGATAAACAGCCCTTCCTAACAATTATCTAGTTAAAACACCATTAACAATTAATGACATACATCACAGAACTTATTGAACCCATTAAAGACTAATTTACTGGCTATAAAATTATGGCATTAGGAATTTACGGATCATTACCTTTTATTCTGGAATGAAATATTGCTGACTGACACTCTTAGAAACTGTTGAAAACAATTACTCATTAAAGCCCCATGAAATTAAATGATATGGCTTAGCAAAAAGGAAGAAAAGAATCCAAGCAAAGTTTGAAAATGTTTTTCTGAGGAGAAGCACTAACTTTGCACGACACTGAATGGATAAAGATTATATTTTCAAACAAGATTAAGATCTACAATTAAAGAATATGAACTAAGTAATTTTAATGTGCAATAAAATCTTCTTTTTGGGAAAACGTATTAGATCATGACTGATAAAAATTCCGATCATGATTAATCACTGCTGGGTATTTTGGAACACTATTAAAGAGAGTTTAACAATGTTAAAATTAATTAACTAATTCCTCTAAAAGGGTTTAAAATATAATACGATGCAACAGCTGTTGCAGCTTTAAATATGATTATTTCCTTTCCGCCCTGAAACCAAAATTTGCCAGTCAGAAATCAACCTCATTTTATTGCAATTTCCAATTTATTGCTTGGTAATGAGATCAACTTAATCGTGATGAATGCCTTATTTTCTAAGCGACCACATGCACAAAAGCACATCCCCAAGTATGTGGGATGTGGGATGTGCCCTCCTCCATCTGCCTGCAGGAGCAGCCCTGGGTAACAGGCCCACAGAGCTCAGGGGCCCAGCTCCATCTGCCCACAGGAGCAGTCCTGGGTGGCAGGTACACGGAGCTCAGGGGCTCTGCTCCATCTGCCCGTGGGAGCAGTCCTGAGTAACAGGCACAGGGAGCTCAGGGGCCCCGCTCAATCTGCCAGTGGGAGCAGACCTGGGTGGCAGGTGCACAGAGCTCGGGGCCCTGCTCCAACTGCCTGCGGGAGCAGCCCTGGGTAGCAGGAGCACAGAGCTCAGGGGCTGTGTGGGGAAGAGGACATGCACACACAGGCTGCCGTAATTTTTGGATTCCGGTTCTAGAGAGTGATTGAGCAAAATGAGCCCGAACTTCTGTCAGAAAAATATTAAGCTTAGAATACATTTTTATATCAATAAAACATAGAATTGCAAAACTTAAGCACTAGAAAAGATCAAGTCCAAACTTGTTTTGAAAATAAAGGAACCAAGGCCTGGAGAAGTCAAGCAACTCGCCCAGGGTTATGCAGTCGTCAAGGTTATGCAGAATTAAACCCCGTGTCTCCTGAGTCCCCTGGCAGGGTTTCTGCAGCAAGCCCTGTTTCCAGGTGGCCCTCTGGAGGGGCTATTTGCTTATACAGAGTGGACATGAGCTTGCCCCATGGCAGACAGACCACGAGTCATCAGGTAAGCACAGAGTTACCTCTGAGACCCTCCCGAAAGAGAAAACATTGCCAAAAAAATCTCCAGGTCTCTCCAGAGAGTCTTTGGATGTCATGTACCTGCTGTGCTGGGTTCTCCTCCTGCTACTTATATTAAACAACAGCAACATTTTTATTCAGGCAAGAAAGCGAAATGGTTTCTTCAGCACAGAGTCAGCAAAAAGAATCCCTTGCCCCCTGCAAGCACCATTATATTACGGTCGCCATAGAAGCTCTATGGGGGTCTCCAGGAAGCTGCTGGGTTCCACGCTTGCTGCACCAGAGAGACCTGCTTCAGGTTGACTTTAATTCTTTCCAAGAGGCAGAAAATTGCCAGTGTCGCAATAAACATATGTGTTCATATGTCTTTATAGCAGCACGATTTATAATCCTTAGGGTATACACCCAGTAATGGGATGGCTGGGTCAAATGGTATTTCTAGTTCTAGATCCTTGAGGAATCGCCACACTGCGAAGACTTAGAACCAACCCAAATGCCCATCAATGATAGACTGGATTAAGAAAATGTGGCACATATACACCATGGAATACTATGCAGCCATAAAAAAGGATGAGTTCATGTCCTTTGTAGGGACATGGATGAAGCTGGAAGCCATCATTCTCAGCAAACTATCGCAAGGACAGAAAACCAAACACAATGTGTTCTCACTCATAGGTGGGAATTGAACATTGAGAACACTTGGACACAGGAAGGGGAACATCACACACTGGGGCCTGTTGTGGGGTGGGGGGAGGGGGGAGGGACAGCATTGGGAGATACACCTAATGCTAAATGACGAGTTAATGGGTGTAGCACACCAACATGGCACATGTATACAGATGTAACAAATCTGCACGTTGTGCACATGTACCTTAGAACTTATAATAAAAAAGGAGAAAATAAAATGAAAATTAAAAAAGAAAAAAAAGAAAATTGCCAGTGTCTCAGGGGATTGCTTTCTTTGGGGCTTCCAGACCATCTTATAATGTGTTAAAATTGCCGGTTTGCCTGCTCCTGACTGCACCCCAGAGAATCTGCAAGACCAGCACCATCAGTCAACAGGATAATACCAAAGAAAGTCACACATTCCAGTGCACCAACTTTAGGTCCTTACCAATTGGCTTTAAATATGCTTGGGCTTTGGGCACCAAACACAAAATGAACATTCAAGTCACCTCGTATAAACAGATGTGCAGAGGAGCTGCACGTATTCTTTGCTCCTGCATTCCCTACTACATAAATAAGAGTGGGTTGTAAACCATCTACAATTCTTAATGCCTCAGTGCTAACTTGACAACAAAGCAGCAATTTTCTTCTAGAGAGGGAGCCATTTATTTTCACTTGGTTTTAATTTTTCTGAAACCTAATTATAATTATGAATATACATTCTTGCCTTGAAGCTTATATTCTAATTGCTGAACTAAATAGTTGACAAATAATAAAAACAACCCAGTAAATAAAAGGCTAATACATTCACTGTTGTTCTGAGAAGAATGATTGGTGCACACATGATATATATTACAATATTCTTACAGACCAATTTCTACCTGGAGGATCATTAACTGTATTTTCTATAAAACCAAGATTCTGATTCTGTATCAGTCCTGTTCCTGGGGCAGGCTTCAGCAAGTTCATACCTGGGAGCTGACGGACATGAAGAAAATGTACATCGAACGCACTTCTCCACGTTGGAAGGGCCACTCAGCCTCTAATCGTCCAACCGACAGGCAGGCATGAGCAACAGTCTCCAGATGGGAGACTACAGTGAGTCGGCTTGCTAGCTAAGCTGCAGCAATGCAAGTTGGGGGGTTCTTTTTCTTCCCTTTTTTACTCTCAATAAAAAAAATGACGGTACGTCCCAACACTTGTAATGGGCATATCCTAACAGTGTCCCTCCCCAAATTCTCAAACAACACTGTATTCCCAATAACATGCAATAAATTATACGTTTCAAAAATTGAAATAGCTCATTCAGACTTTAAATGTATAAACATGGGATCAAAATTGTTCATGAAGCTGTTGTCTGGCAGAGAGTTACTTTCCTAGACCACTTCTGTCACCAACACAAGCAGGTGGCATGCTTTGAAGACCCCCCTCATGAAGGGGCACAGCATTCATCAGTTCACCTGGGTCAACGGAGCTGCTACAGATGGGGTTGGGGTGGCTGGGGGATGGTTTATGCATGGAGGCCTCATCTCTGCTCTCACCAGCCATGCGGTACGGGAAGTTCACCATCACGCCCTGATGAAAGGCAAAGTTGGATCCCGCAGTAGCTTCCCCGTATTCAGAACCGTGCGCTTGCCTCTAAGAAGGACCTCCCTTCCAAATAGAAGCTTCTCCCTGGCAAGTTTGTCTGGTTCCTTCCCTGGAGACCCCGGTGTGAAGTAGGTCCCAAAGACATATGTCTATAAGCAAATCGTAGCTACCCTGGGTGCTGCTGCTGCTTGTCTACCTGCCCCTCCTTTGGAAGGTATTTCCTTCCTCCCCTAGAATTTTGCACTTCTCCTAACACACTGTGCTTACTTCATGTCTCAGAAACAGAAACATCCCCGGAGTCCTCTTTCCTTCACCAAACCCCCATTCCATAGTGACTCCCAAAGGGCTGGAACAAAGTTTTCAGGAAGGAGGAAAACATCCAAAGAACAAGTTAGTAGGTAAAACATCAGAGATCAATGTAGCATGCAGGACCCACAATGAATAAGGATGCAGTAAGGTTTTAGAGAAAAATTCTTCCTCTTACTAATGTTTTTCCCTCTTTTCTTAACCCTGTTGCATTGTCCTTAATTCTAGCAGTTTAATCACCTTTGATGCTTTTGCCCAGAAAGATATTTACCGGCATTCATCTCTGTCACTGATCTTTGAGCAATTAGTCACTGTTTGATTAAGGTAAATCCTATCTAGCTCTTTCTATTTCTACCCATAAGCCATAAATCAAGCAGTCCTATACCCCCTTAATCATTCCCTTCCCTTTTCTCTGCAACTCCTCCCCTTCTCCTGCCTTTAACTCGGTGGCTTTTCTTAAGAAATTACAAAGACCCAGAGGTAAAGCCACCCAAGTTCCTGGGCTCCCAACAGCCCTGCTGGGACAGAAGGAGCCGTGGCTCACCCAGGTACCCTCGCCTGGGCTGTCAATAGCTGCCAGCAGTCTTGTATGGGAGACACAAATAGAGCCTTCCATGCCCTCTGAGCCTTGACACTTGGGGTGGCCAGAGGTAGCAAGTAAAAATACAGGATGCCTGTGCACAATGTGGGTCACACTTATACTAGAAAAGCCTTCATTGCTTATCCAAAATTCAAATTCCGTTAGGGGTCCTTTATGTCACGCAGCAGCCCATGAACTTACCCCACTGCCCTCTGTGTGCTCCGCAGTGTCCTCTGGAGGCTGCCAGCGGAGCCTCCTTCCCATGCAGCGGCACTCACTAGAGCCACTTTCAGGGCGGCAGTGCCACTCTTCCTAGAGGTCCATGCCCTGCACAGACCAGTCCCCACCTTATCAGGCTCTTTTTACAGTTTTTCTCCTTCCAGGGCATTGAAATATCACCATCCTCCTCAGCATCATCGATTTGTCACACGCCTTGCATCAAGGAGGCCTCTGTTGATGCTGCCACTGTCCAAGCAGGAATGCCACACGAGAAGGAGGAGGATTCAATGCGGTCTGATGAACAGCTTCCCTGCACTGGGCAGTGAGGTTGCCGGGCAGACCGGGCGGGCTCCTGTGCACGTGGATGTCACTTTCTGGTACATGTGGCCAGCATCCACCCATCTCGCTCTGTTCTCATTTGGTAACACGGTCTGCCGTGTCTGAAACTCTGTCTAGCAGCCCCTGGGTTTCCCAAGCTCAAAAGCAGGAAGGCATCTGTCCCTAATAACGGAATGGTAAGTGGGTCTCTCTGTTGCTGTTACTTCTAAAATTTGGAGCAACATTGCATTGCTCGATTTGTATTACATTATGTCCTCACATACGATGGATTTTTAACTACACATTTTCCCTTGCATCAGGGCTCAGCTGAGTAGCTGGCTTTGGAATGCATAAAGTAAAGAGAAGAGTGTCTGGGGGAGGAGGAGACCCAGCGTTCTGTTGGGGTCTTCAGGACACTGTGGGCAGGACCAGGCTCAGGCCAGACAGTCACTTGGGTGCAAAATGGCATTGAGAGAAAGAATATTTTAACGCAGTGTTTACACACATCAATGTAAAAATTTGTGAAAAACAAAATATCAAAATTGGGAATAAAGACAGCATCAGAATTACTGACTTTTCCTTTTCCCTCGAGCTCCCGTGTGGCTCAGCACAGCACTGAGTAAGAGCCTCTATGGCCACCCCAAGAGGGCTGTGGTGTTGCTCCAAAGGCACCAGAGAGAGGCTGAGGATGACAGCCTGAGGGCTGAGCTCCCACAGGGAACCCTGGATCAAAACCTCTTTGGGGTAGGACCTGTCTGGTCTGAATGCCCGTAAACTGGGTTTTATCCATCTGCCCCCTCAGGCAACCCAAACTCACAGAGGACCAGCATCCCATGCGTGCCCTTTCAGTAATAGAGATATTCCTGTCCACGCTCTCCAGGGCACACCCTTGACAAAATTCAGTCACCTGAAAATCAAGCCATGTCATGAGTCAAAGTGTGCTCTGACATGACAGGGTCTGCCTGGTGGGCGCTGGGCAGTCGCAGGTGTTCTTTCTTCTTCCCCCGCACTCTGGCTCCGTCACCCGAAAGCCTCAAGCCTGGGCCCCCCCAGACCTCTGCCTCTTTGTTATGGGATCATATATAACCCACTAGAGTGTCTGTCCTTTACACGAGAGCAGAATATCATCCCGCTCTCCCTGTTTGGATTCAGAATATCATTCCGTTCTCCCTGTTTGGATTCAGAATATCATCCCGCTCTCCCCGTTTGGATTCAGAATATCATCCCGCTCTCCCTGTTTGGATTTGAGTGTTTTTTTTTCATCCTAAAAAGATGTTTAGGATACTTTAATGAGTCGACTGAATTGGGCACGATCTTGATTTCCCTAAAGTTTTGGGAAAGACCTTGGTCTCATTGTCTATATTTAAAAACTGAGAGACTAAATATACCAGCGGACAATGGCCAGGTCGTCCAGAAAGATGGAAATCCAACCCACGACCTGCAGCAACCTTCCCAGGAAACCAATCCATGATCTACAGCAACTGACCCAGGTCCCAGGAAACCAACATGATCTACAGCAACTGACCCAGGTCCCAGGAAACCAACCCATGATCTACAGCAACTGACCCAGGTCCCAGGAAACCAACCCATGATCTACAGCAACTGACCCAGGAAGTCAGCCTGCTGTCAATTTCTAGTAACCATGCAGGAAATCAAACCACCACCCTCATAACACTCAGCCCCTAGTGGCCAGCACTTGATTAATAGTTGGTTTTTGTAACTTTTGTCCCTACTTCTAACTCAGAACTAATAGAGAAAGCCAACATGCACCCCTCACCAACCACACAGGATCCCTGTCTCTAGTCTGCTGCTGCCACCATCCTCAGGCCAACAGCGGGCACACCTGAGCCCTCCCCTCTTCCATTCTGAAGCTTTCCTGGTCCTCTGCTTGTGTGTGAGTCTCTTCCAAACACAGTGATGATGGCTGGGCTCCATGCTACAGCAAGTCAGGGGGCTCTGCTTTTCTCATCTGGGTGGGCTTCCTCTATTTCTACAAAACCACGGATTGGACTAGGTTCGTCTTTAGGAGGTGGTGGAGCTGACCACTAGAGACAGCTGGGCCTAGAGCCCAGCAGCGGCTCTGCCCCTGCTGACCCTGGACCTAACTTGACGTCAGCAACGTTCAGAGTGAATTCATGCGTGTTCCTATCTCAGTCGCCTTCTTGGAAGTAAGCAATTTTTTCACCTCTTAAATTGTACCATGGCTGAGGCTACCTTCATTCTGCACTTGAAATTAATGTGATTACTTCACCATTTTCACTAAATATACAGACTTTTCCTAAGTATTTAATGACTGATGAGGCATTTTGGGCATTTGGAGGTTCAAGGAAACAACAATCATCCCAACCTCATGATTTTGGCTGACGACGCCCTCCTCTGCAGGGCGGCGCTGACGACGCCCTCCTCTGCATGGCAAGCAGACCCTGGACCATGACACTGCAGGCCCACAACTGGCGTGAATACAATTCCAACATTTCAGATTCCCTAGGAATAGCAGTGAGGCATGAATATGCAAATCTGCCACATCTGGATATCTTTTATACTAGCCCAACGCCTTAACTGTCCAGCCTCATGTCAAGTTTAATGATGGCATCACTCTATATGCATAGCAATGAAGCATAATTCTACTGCCATCCCCAGCACCCCAACTCAGAGCCAAATGGAGCTCCAGAGAGAGCTGTTCAGCCCACTCCCTTCAGACCAGAAAGCCGAGGCACTAAGGGAACAAAGCTGCCTGGTGGCAGAGCTGGGATCAAACCCCAACCATAGCCTCTCCACACAAAAGCGTCCCCATCAGCAGAGTTAAAGCATTTGTGACATTTCCCACCATGCCTGTTTGCTTCTAATTCCCATTGCAAGATTATCGGCATCCAAAAATCATCAGCCCTTAGAGGAGCTTTGCAGAACAGAGATGTCAGCTTAGGTGACTCTACCTTGGCCATGGGAGTGGCCCTCAGGGACACTTGTCCTCTTGGCTGTCCAAGCTTTGTGCAGCTGGCTTACTAGATGGGAACACCTATGTACAAGGTTGGGGGATCTTCTTTAGCCCCCGCACCCCCACTCCCGATCTCCTGAGTAAAACATTGATCTGGAGTAGTCCGGAGTGTTTTCCTAATTCCTCCTCAGTGGGCCCTGGACTCTAACCTTTGTCTCCCAAGCACTCCAAGACCACTGGGCTCTTTGCCACGGCTGGATCTCTTGCCTTGAATGGCGAGGACTCAGCAACACCCTCCAGCTGAAAGACCACCCACACTTATGTGTCTGCCCCTTTTGTCTGGGCTCCGAGTTCCTCCAGCCACAACTACCTTTGTAACCTGAACTCCACTTTTAGTCTCACCAGCTCCGTGAAACTTCTAGAAGTTCTCCCTGACTCCTCTTAGCTCTCTCTTAGTGCCCTTAGCTCCTCAGAGGTCTGAGCTCTGCAGAAATTTTCCATTTCTTGGCCTGCAGTGTTTATACATCAGCCAAGGCCCAGAAGCAAGAGCTGTGCAGAACAAGGGGCTCTCCTCAGCAAGTTCCCATCCCCTGGGCTTGGCCCTGTGCCTCTAGCTGGCCTAGTGGCTCTCCAGTGCCCTCACAGATATTTTGAAGGAATTCTGTGATCCTCTTCTACAGGCTCTTGATGGGAAGGCTGGTCTGCTCCATGCTAAGGTGTTGCAGTAAGAAATGGAAGTCCTGAAACCGTTTTAGCGATCACAGTGCATTTGGTACCCAGTGGAACACCAAGCTGATTGATTTTCTCGAGAAAATACGCAATGTCATGGAATGCAAGCAGAAACAATTTTGGCTTCAACTATACAAAAAGGCTCCTTGTTAGAGGGAGAGACACTGAACTCCTGTTTGGAACAGTTCATGGCTGTGCGGCAGAGTATCTGAAACACCTCAGTCGGAAGACCCAAGAACAAGCATGGGTGGTGAGAGCTTTTCCTGCTTCTATTCTTTCTGATGCACAGGCATCCTCCTAGGAAATATGGCAATCCTGCTGGATGTCAGGGATGGTGACATCAGTAACAAACTCAGACTCAGCCACATTCTGTAGACAGAATGGAAGCCACACAAGCTCACATCCATACTGCAAAAACAAGGCTACTAATATGCAGGTCTGCCTACCTCCCCAGCGCCTCTGCCTGGCCATGCTGTTAGATTACCAAACAAATGATATACACTATCATCAAGTGATTTATTAGCTTAAAAGCAAATAACAGAATTTTAAGAGCACGCAGGTGAACAGTGAACAAACTAAGAGACAACACTCAAGGGAAATACCAGGCTGACGTAAACCTCCCGATTCAAAGGCAAGTTTACAGAAAGCACAACAAAATCTTCATATAACATCTATGGAAATAGTCTTCTATACAAAAGGGATAAATCTAATATTTGAGGGAGAAGACTAGCATAGTTTTGAAAAAGGTTAACTACAGGAAAAAGAAGGAAGTTTTATATACCTGCTTTGCACTCTCCATAAAATATAATGACAACGTGCAGTCTATGAACTTGAGCTAAAGGATGTGATAACCAGCTAGTTGTATCTAGTAGCTGGAACAATTATGGAAATAATGTAATAAAAGAAAGACTATAGTAGCAAAATTTCTAACAGTGTTGGAAAAGAAAAATCCCAGATGAAGTTGCAGAACATTGGCTCAATGATATAGAGGATGAAAGTAAAGAAAATGAACAAAGAAGCAAACGCTGTGAGAAGGAGGCAGTAGGTTCAGGGGACACACGGCAAACACTCAACATACAAGGAACTGGCATTTCTGAAGAAGAGGCTGGAATAAGTGAAAGAGATACAAGAGTCAAAGTTATAATTTAAGAAAACATTTCTAAGCTGAAGACCTGAATCTTTAGTTTGAAATGACATGCCACACTCCAAGTAAAATAAACAATAAAAGGAAGACCTATAAGCAGACACAGCCCAGGTAAATCTTTCCTTTCCAAGCATAAAAATGTCGACATGCAACCAAATAGATGCTTATGAAATATTAAATGGAAAAAACATCAGGCTGGTTTTGATGTGAGGCTGCAATAGAGCAAGGACTACGGGATTCTGAGGGTAAAAAATTGGGGCCAGGAATTATCTAGCCACATTATTGTTCATGGGTGAAGGCAAGAGAAAGATACTCTTAAGAATTCAGAAAACATACCTCCATATATTGTTCCTTAAAAAATACTCAAATATATAGATGAACTAATTAAAAGAAGAATCTAAGCAGTGACTCCAGAATGGGAGTGCCATGGTAGATAGGATTCGTGGTAAATATTTAATCCATTTATGTGTAGGATTAAATGCCAGCAACTTATGTAACTATGGTTTTCCTGAAACAAATTCACAAATTAAATGCAATACTAATTTTAATTTTGATTACATTTTTCAAGGGGAAAACAAAATGCTTCATGACTAAAAGATGTTTTTAAGAAACTAGGAATATAAATTTTTTTCTGGTAAATACTGACCCCATCAAACCAATAGCCAACCCCCAGTTAATTGAGAGTAGTGAAGGATTTCTGGTGAAGTCAAGGGGAAAACAGGAATGCCAACACTTCCCAATATTATTTCAAGGAGAATACAATTTTAGCCTTATTTGAGGAAAATATCTACACAGAAACCCAGAACAACTGAAACAGAACAAAGACCAACACATGAATTGTAAGTGGTTTAAAATATGAATATTTAGTTCATAGATAAGAATGTAACTAGCTTTTTACTGTAGTAAAAAACTCGTAAAACTTCACTATTTTTAAGTGTATAGTTCAATGCGAATAGCTTTAAAATGAAAGGAAGCTGAACCACATTTTAATAAGAGAAAAGTGAATTAAAACTATATAGAAACAATTTTTTCATTTCTTAGGCAGGTAAAGATAAAAAAAAAAAAAAAAAAAAAAAACCATGCTAAGGGTGGGAGCTGTGTGTCAGGAGCCCCTACAACCTTTGCAGAGAGCAACGTGGCAATTCATGTCAATACTACAGAGGCGGCATCCCTTCAACTCAACGACTCCACTTCTAGGCATTTATTCAAGGATACTCACAGGTGTGAGAAATAATGTTATTTTTCACAGAGGTGTTTGAAATAGCAAAGGATTGGGGAAAAAATGGAGTGCGCTCAGAGGGAACTGGTTCAAGGTATCATAGTGAGCAGTTGCTGGAAGGTGAACAGCAGATCCAGGCAGCTGGGAAGGACAGTCGCTTATGCCTGGCAATACGACAAAGCTGATGATCTATCCTCATGCCTTCCCTTGGACCTCAGAGAGCTGAGGGTGCAGGTCATCCAACTAGACTGAAATCTAGAGAGAGACAGGTGCCTGCAAGAAGAGATGGGGCAAGAGTGTTGTCTCACCTGGCTTGGGGCACAGGAAGAGGATGCGGCTGCCCATTGGTTAGAGACAGGCAAGAGGAATTTAGCTGAGAGCGTGGGTTAATGTGAGATCATGAAACCTGCAGGAGTCACAGGCATGAGGGGGTTTGCAGAAAGCCTCACCTGGACCCTTCTCCAACAAAACCTGTCACTCCCCCTGAAAGTACAGATGAAAACCCGATGTGGCTGGAGGAAGGGAAAAGAAAAACCCTCTACCCCTGGGTGAGGGGCACGAAACCATCTTGGGTCTGAATCATTGCAGATTTCCTATTGCCCAGAGACAGAAAGAATGACGGAGAAAATGGTCTCCCAAAGACCAGGGAGCCCATGCCTACCTGAGACTGAGTCTGTACCAGGACAACAGAGAAGGCCCTTTGGCATCCACCAAGGCCAGCAGGAGCCATGTGGGAAACACACAGTCTATCATGGGACAGGCAAGCGCATGGGGCACGGTGAGAATGAAAAGCCCAAAACTGAGGATGAAGCAAACCTCAAGAAAAGTTCTCTGGCAAAGCAGTCCCTTCCCTCTGGTGAAGCTTCAGGAGTTGAAGCTGGTGGTGCCTGGAAGGCAACAAGAAATCCCAAACTCAGCTAGACCGACTCAGCCTTCAATAGCCAAGCAGAAAGGACCTGCAGCCTCCCAGGCATGAATATTTACTCAGTATTGCCCCCACACATCGTGTCATTTTCAACCAAAACATGTAAGAGAAATAAAGGAGAGAGAGAAGCGGAGGGGTGGTGGGGAAAGGAAGAAGGCAGAGGGTCAGAGGAGGGCGGCTCACTGTTAAAAAATAAAGCAATCAATAGAACCAGATTCAGATATGACCTGAGAGTCAGAACTACTGCACACAGACTTTAAATAACTATGATTAATACTTTAATGGCACTAGTGGAAATGATGAACACTATTCATGAACAGATGGGAAATTTCAGCAAAGAGATGAAAATTTTAAAAGAGAATAAAAAAGATGGCAACAGCTGAAGATGTTAAATATGACACACAGGAAATAAAGTCTGTTTAATATGTTTAAATAAAGATCTAAAATAGGGGTAAAGGGACAGGTGTCATGAAAACTGGAAACCAAAAACAATTTTTAAGAGAATATACTAATTTAAAAACTTAACTGACAGGGTTAAAAGCAGATTAGCTCAGCTGAAGAAAAAGTTAATGAATTGGAAGAGATAGATGTGAAGACATTACAGAGAAGGCAGCACACAGAAATAAAAAGACAGAAAATATGGAGGAAGACTTAAAAACCAGAGAGGGTATTATTTAGTTGTGACATATATCTATCCCAAATCTCAAAAGAAAAATGAAAGAGTAAGACTGGGCCAGAGACAATATTTGAAGAAATAGTAGCTGAGATTTTCCGTAATTCATGGAAGATAAGACTGTGCAGATTGAAGAATGCCCATGATTCATAAACATCATAATAAAGAAAAATGCATACCTAGATACAGCACAGTAAAAGAACATGAGCAATGAGAGGAAGAATATGTCTTCAAAGCACCCAATGAGAAAGGATAAACTACTTTTAACAAGGAGAAACCAACAGCTGACTCATCAGTAATGGAAGCCAGAAAAGGTAGAGTTATGTCCTCAACAAATGGGCAGAAAATGACTGCTTCAAATCCTATACCCAGCTAAATTGTCCTTCAGATGCAGAGGAGGATGAAAGGCACCTGCAGAAAGCCGGAAATGAGGAGTGTGATGTTAAGCAGAAGGGTGTGATCCCAGCTGTGTGGTCTGAAGTGAAAGATGGCGTGGAGATGCGAAGCATGGTAAGTCCATGGGGAACCCATGCAAACACTGGCTGTATAAAGCAGTAATAATAAAAATTCATGTCTAATGAATTAAAAGGAAAATAACCAAGGCTGGATTCCAATAAGCAGCAGCAATGGTATAAAAGTCAGGATGGAGGAGATGAACGGAATTGTTCTCTTTCTAAAGTCACCTACAGATGCTAAATCTATTGACTACCTTCAGACTCTGATGTTAATTTTTTGTGTTAATAACCACAACTACTAAAGAAACAGAAATACAAGTGATAACTACTATACCAGTAGATGGAGAAAGAAAAAATCAGAGAAAAAAAACCAACAAATCTAAAACAATTCAAGAAAAAACAAAGAACCGTGAACCAGGTGTGTATGGTGTTGTGTGCTGTGATACTGCGTGACAAATCATTACAAACTTAGTGCCTTTAAACAGCACACACACATCATCTCGCCGTCTCA
The DNA here is from genome assembly GCF_006542625.1 of Nomascus leucogenys. Classification (NCBI taxonomy): domain Eukaryota; kingdom Metazoa; phylum Chordata; class Mammalia; order Primates; family Hylobatidae; genus Nomascus; species Nomascus leucogenys. Next base: position 138,106,384 of record NC_044385.1, on the reverse strand, counting down.
GTGGGCCACGGGTCTGGAGGTGGGTGGGCTGGGTCCTCTGGTCAGGGTCTCGCCAGGCTGAAAGCAGAGCAGCCAGGGCTGTGATGGCATCTGAGGCTCAGGACCTTTCCCAAGCTCACTGGTTGTGGGGAGAACTGAATTCCCTGAGGTTCCAGTACTGAAGTCTAATTTTCTTCTGGCTGTTGGCTGGGGGTTGCTTTTAGCTCTGGAAGCTCCCCAGGTCCCAGCTTCTCAGACAAGGCAGCAGGGAAGCCATAAGACGGGTCCTGGGTGACATGGCCTAATCAAAGTGGCCACTGACCCACCTGTTCACAGTCCCGCCCACACGCCAGGAGAGGGGGCTCCATGATGGAGAGGGAACCGGAGGACATTTGGAATTCTGCCCAACACAGGTGGAATAAGTAGAAAGTATAAAATAAAAGGCTAAATACAAATTCAAATATATCCAAAATTACTATAAAATAGCTAATACGCCTTATCACCAGATTAGGAAAAGACCACTCATTTCTCTCCGGCTTTCCTTTTTGTGTGAATTTTCTCGTCTGTGTAATTCATGTGAACCATACACATCCATATCTGCCTTGGTCATTTTTCATTGGCATTCACAAGTTCCATATGATTAAATGATTTCAAAACAAAATTCCAACAGAGTTAACACCATTATTTACAAATGCCTCCCTCATCACCTTTTTCTTACCAATTATTGTCTATTATATTATTATGTATCTTTTCACGTACATTATTTAGCTTTGTTTCCTCAGGAGAAATTTCTGAGGCTGGAATTAGAGGGTCAACGTTATCATCATTTTGGTGACTCTGGAAACAGCAAGATTCCCCTCTAGAGTGTCCACACCCTCGGTACCATGTGGAAATACTGAGTGTGCTGAGTATGGCCACTTCTACTCGAAAATAATTACTTTATACTTTTGAACGTGATTTCATCAACTGAACAAGAATGCACATAACTAGACAAATAATAAATAGCCAGTCCTGGAGACATGGGAGGTTCTGCTTCTCACCTTTGGCTTTGGAAAAGTTTACCATTGTGAAAGTTTAGCAGAACCCACCCGCAGCCCCGCTGGCCCTCTCCTGCAGTCTGCGGGCTGTACGGCGGGCATCTCACCCTCACCCTCACCCTCATCCCCTGCCCAAGGAAGCCGAGCAGGAGACCGGGGGATGCCTGCAGCAGGACGACCAGCCGGCATGCCGGGAGCCAAGGGGAAAACTAGGGGAAACTCCCCTCATGCAGCAATCTTCTGTTTCAGGTGAAACTTGTAAGGTTTGCTAAATCCACATCCCTTTCCCCCATCATTTCAGATGCTCTGTTTTCCCAAGGAGGCTGTGGCTGTTCACGGGGATCCTGCACCTCCTGGACCTCATTCTTTCCCTGATCCAGGAAAAGCCAGTTTATTTAAGCTGTCTACTCTAAACTGAAATGCTTTCTAAAACGAACTGGATCCCATTTGTAACATTTTTCTTGTGACCCAATGTGTCCTAATACTGTTGGTTTGTTTCCCAGAGCCCCCCACTTTCTAAATCATGAAACAAACAGATGAGATTCTCCTCTATCAATGAGACTCATGAGCCCAAGTGAATGCGTGATGCACCCAGGACTCCTCATCTGAGCAATTAAGAGAGTGGAAGGAGCAGAAAACGGCAGCAACATTCTGTAAATCCTGGAGATGAAACCACAACCCCTCAGGAACACAAGATAATTGTCCCCACAGAAGCAAGTGTTCCACAGAACCTGTCCATCTGGCTGCATCCTGGAAAAGCCCTTTCCGCAGCTGACCCAAGAAGCATGCACAAGCCTTACCTTTGGAAGATCCCTGCAGGGCGGGCTTGCAGATGCCTGCTAATCCTTAGCTGCAGAGAAACATTCTTCTCAAACAGATTCCCTCTCCTCTTCTCTGAGGTGACGGCAATTTGTAATCCAAACCCAAATGACCTTTGCTGGTGTGTTGATCCTGGCTAATTGTTCTTGGGCTGAGAGTTTGATAAGAAGTTGGCAAGGTTCAGCTCTGTGGCCGCTGGGACTTCAGGAAACAGGCTCATTGCCCCATGCTGTCTGGGAGAGCCTTGTTTATTTACCCCTCGTTCTTCTGGATTTTAGTAGGAGAGAAAAGGCAGCTTCAGGTTCAAACGGCCTCAGAGGCAATCATAGCACTGGTCCCCTCTCCAGGAGTGCAGTTCAGTGGCCTGGGGAATAAAGCTTTCCAGGCCTCAGACCTGAGAAATTAGTCTAGATTGAGGAAGAAAAAATGGATTTAAAAATTTGGTAAATAATTCTTCCCCCCAAAATCATGGGCTACGTGAAGAGTTGGCAGAAGAAAGGAAAGGGCATGGCTGGGGTGGGAGTGCAGGAGCGTCTGGCTGATGGGAGGCACCCAGCACAGGCCACATGCCCCTTTCCCACATCCTCCAGGATCACAGGTGCATCTGGCTGATGGGAGGCGCCCAGCACAAGCCACACGCCCCTTTCCCAGATCCTCCAGGAGCACAGGTGCATCTGGCTGATGGGAGGCGCCCAGCACAAGCCACACGCCCCTTTCCCAGATCCTCCAGGAGCACAGGTGCATCTGGCTGATGGGAGGCGCCCAGCACAAGCCACACACCCCTTTCCCACATCCTCTGGGCTTCCACGTCCTCGCATTGTGCATTCACTTTAAAAACGTCACACTGGGCGACAGTGCATGCACTTGGTGACGTTCGTTGCTTGGAATAACTGTTTTATGCAAGTGGGCCTCAATGTTTGTGATATAGTGAGTTCCAACTCAGTGTGTTCAGTGGGTTTTTTTTTTTTTTTTTTTTTTTTTTTTTTTTTTTTTGAGACAGAGTCTTACTCTGTAGCCCAGGCTGGAGAGCAGTGGCGTGATTTCTGCTCAATGCAACCTCCTCCGCCTCCTGGGTTCAAGTGATTCTCCTGCCTCAGCCTCCCAAGTTCAAATGATTCTCCTGCTTCAGCCTCCCAAGTAGCTGGGACTACAGGTGTGCACCATCAAGCCTGGCTAATGTTTGTATTTTTAGTAGATACAGGGTTTCATCATGCTGGCCAAGCTGGTCTCAAACTCCTGGCCTCATGTGATCCACCTGCCTCAGCCTCCCAAAGTGCTAGGATGACAGGCGTGAGCCACTGCACCCGGCCCCAACTCAGCGTATTTCTCATGCCCTCCCAGTCACTCCCTGTGGACAGTCCAGATCCTAGAAATGTCAAAGCATTCCAGCAGGACCCTGTCTGCAGGGTGTGTCTGTGCCCGGAAGCCTCCTGTGGACCCTGGCTCAGGGCAGCACCTGCTGCCTCCGGCCCAGGGCGGTGAGCTGCCCCACCTGCACAAGGCCTCGTCTTTTCCACAGAGCTTCTCGCTCTTCAGGATGTTCTGGAATTTCTCTTCTACCTGCTGCTTCTGGGTTGGTGGCAGGTTTTGCTTTTCGGGAGGTTAGAAATCAGACTGGTGAGAGAAGAACTTGTTTAGGAAAGGTGCATCTAATATCTAATAAGCTCACTATAAATATATTGTTCTCAAAACTTAGGCGTTTGCTGTGATGAATTTCAATCTGGCGCTCGTTGTGAAAGAGGTCCCACTTCAATCAACCAAACAGGCAGGCCTGCGGGCCCATCCCTTCCCCACGGACGGCCCATCAGATGAGCTAGAATCACTGACCCACAGGCCTGGGGATGGGTGCTGGTGTCTGGGGAAGCTCGTGGCTGCATGATGCTTCGCAGTTCTCAGGAAATGTGGACAGTAGGGCCCCGAGAGTCCTGGGCTGTGTCCTCCCCACCCTCATCTGTTCCTCCTCCCCAACAGGGGAAGAGCGTCAGCCCCTTGCCTGGATGAACCCTTTGATTTGCTTTTGTTCTTTGCCCATGAAACCCTTTCAAGGCAGTGTCTTGATCAGTCTTCATTGACTCTTCATTCCTCAATAAACAAGTAAAGACAAAAGAAAAACTCCTGGACACCCAAAGGTAGAAATGGCGAGCCGGCCATCTGGTCTTGTGAGCGCGGCCTCGGGGCTGTCTGTGGTGCAGGATCCAGCATGGTGAGCTTGGAGTGGGAAAGAAAGGGGCCAGGATGCCTGCTGTGAGGGTACGGAGCCCACTCAGAGACAACCAGCCTCACTCCAGCAGTGGCGGGGACCAGCGTGCATTGGATTCAAAAGACCAGAAATCCCCACAAAATCGGTACAAGATGCAGTCAGTCAACTCTGGCCTTCAAGGAGGAGGCGTCCTCAGGTGTCTCAGGCGCTGACTCCCGGCAACTGCAGCAGGTGTGTACACTTAGGAGGTGCAGAGGCGGACGAGGAGGAAACACCTTCAGTTCCTGGGGCCTGGGCCTGGTGGATGCTGCCCAGCCCCACACACCCTTGAAGACCACGTAGCACTGGACATGTGGCCAGAGGGCGGTGGCCACAGCCAGCTCAGGCACACGCCGGCCGCAATCGGGCTGCGCTGTGGTGATGGCAGCGCCTGCAGAGAGAAGACCGAAGGCAGTGAGTCAAAAAGTCATTCTGGCAGCAAGTTCACATATCTCTTCGTTAACAAGAGATTAAGTTATGAATGACACTTTAATGCCGTGGAGAAGAGGGCTCACCCATGGAGTAAGAACGTCATTTCTTCAGACATAATGATACATAAGTGAACATACATTCATAAGGCACCAATGAACAGGTATTTCTGAAGCTGTCAGAGCAGCCAAGCCTCTCATCAGAACTTCGCCATTATTAAAAATAAAGATCAAGCCACATAACCTTACATTAAATAAATGGTGTTTTTTTAAAAAGGTAAACATTCAGAAAGCATCACCTCCTGATTATATTAGAGCACTTTACTGCTGTCTGTGGTCTTGAGGTTATTTATTTATTTTGAGACAGGGTCTCACTCTGTTGCCCAGGCTGGAGGGCGGTGGCTAAATCTCAGCTCAGTGCCACCTCTGCCTCCCAGGCTCCAGCGATCCTCCCAAGGAGCTGGGACTACAGGCATGTGCCACCACGCCCAGCTAATTTCTGTGTTCTTTGTAGAGGCGGGGTTTCACCAGGTTGCCCGGGCTGGTATTGAGGTTATTTTGAATCATGCTGTCTGGAAGGCTAAATTGCTGCACGATGGTGGCTACTGTGTGACTCTTTTCAGCTCTGAGTTCAGTGACGTCACACTGGCTGCAGGAAGTCTGCCTCCAGGGAGCATTGACACCACAGAAATTGGCCAGCACTGCAAATCAGCAACCCCACTCCCTGGGCTGGATTGTAAATATTTCTCAGCACAGCACTAGTCTAAGCCCAACTAGGAGGGCAGTGAGACCAGAGGAAAGCGGCGGGGGAAGAAAAGCCTGAGGGTTTGGTGCACCAGAGGGCTGTGCGTTCCTGCCTTTGGAGGGCTTCGCTCCTGCATCTTGCTGATGCCCTCTTCCTGTGTCTGCGTGTCCCACCCCCGTATCCTTCTTTCCCTCCACTTCCATCGTTCTCCCCACAGAGCTTGAACACTGTAGGAAATCTTGATTGTGCTTTTTCTGGTAATCTCCACGTCTTCTCTCTCAGGTCATTTTTAACGGTGATGGAAGCACACGGTGGATGGTGCCTGGACGCTGAGGCAGTGCAACCCCCCTCTACAGGTGCAGTGCACACCTGTGCAACACGGGCTGTCCTTCAGGGCTCAGGTCTACTGAGCATGCGTAAGGATAGCCTCTCTTTTGAAAGCAGCCTCTCTAGGCAGCACACTAATTACTCCTGGGGAGCAATTTTCCCATGACCAATTCCGTAACAGGTCAACCCCTCCCTCATCCTTCTTTTAACCAATATGATAATTCAGTGTCCTGTTAGGAAGGCCAATCCCCTCCCCACTGCATAGTGCCATTGTGGTCATTGATTTACCTAGAGGGTGTCACTGCAGAGATTTTCTGGCAGCCACATTCCTAGTCTTTCTCCTGTAACTCCCACAAAGACTCGACTGCAGATGAGTCTAAGGCAGTTATCATATTCCTTCTCAGAAGGTTGTGAACGCTTACCTAGTTACAGATTCATTCTGGGGAATGCCTGATGTGCCATTCCAAATATCCATGTCCCTTCTTTCTAAACATCCATTTACCTTCCAAATATCCTTTTCCCTTTTTTCCAAAATTAACTAAACCATGACTTTTCACTGAGCACACTGCTCCACTATTTCCTGGTCTCCCCTACAACTATATGTGACCATGTGACCAAATTTTTTCCAATGAGGTGTAAGCAGAAGTTGTGTGTTCCATGAGATCTCAGAGTAGTGTCTTGAAAAGGGAAGGAGGATGCCATTTTTCTCATCCCCTCCATCCTGCTGCTGGGAGCATGACTTGACGGTTGGAGCATCAGCAGCCATTCTGGACCATGAGAGTAAGGGCCACCCTGTCCCCCAAGGAATGATAAAGCAGAAATCAGGGAAGGTTTTGGATTCCTGTAGACCATATGTCTATCATACCAGCTCTAGTTCCGTTCTTTCTTTTCATTTTTTTTTTTAGGTGCTAATCCTAATTATAACTGGTAAGTACTTTTCCCAATGAGTGTGTGATTAGTTCCCTTCCCAAAGGCTAATTGTTTGCCTCAGCCTGTTACTAAATTCATGCCAATTTCCATGTCTCTCCAGCACAAATCAGAGTTGTTCTAGCCCATGTCACCTTCTCACCAAATATGCATCATTATTTTTGATTCTTTGGTTATTGCTCTTCTTCCCGCCGTGGTTCACATGACCTTTCCTCTGGGAGAAACCAGGCAGAGTTAAATACCAGGTAGGAGAGCGCCTTCCTTGTAACTTTGTCTCTCCCTGTCCTCTCTGCAGAGGGTCTCAGGGCCTTTCCCTCCCCTCCTGGTCCCAGACTCCAGCCCTGATAGAGGGGCACTTTCCTTCAGCTCACATCAAAGGTCTGCATCACTAAACCTCCATGGGGAGTGCTGGTTGGTGACAGCGAAAAGCTCCAGAATTGAACAGAGAGATTCATCGCACTAAATTTAGAAACAGGCTCTCTATATTTAGTTCAGATCTCAAATAGGAAAATGTGCAGCCTGAAGATGTACAGATTCAATAAGAAGAGGAGCAATTTGCTTTGTCCTTGAATTCAGGCTTCAGAAACTTCAGATACTTCGTCTTCAGTAAGCGTCTGCCTAGGCCTGGAAGCGCCCCGGACACTGCAGTCAGCGAGTCCTCTCCCTTAGGTGGGCCTGAGGCTCTGCAGGGGGTGACAATAACAAAACAGCAGCAATAACAGCAACTAACACTGGCGGAAGCGAGGCTGCTTCAGGCATCAGGCACGCTTTGTAGGCATGATGCCACTCAAACCTCACTTTGACACTGTGCCCTGGAGTTATGTAAATCACTCCATCTTACAGACGGGGACAGTGGAGTGCTGAGAGGTTAATAACCTTGGCAAGGCCACACAGCCACAGGGCAGGGCCAGGACATGAACCGGAGCCTCCTCTCCGAGACCTGCTGCTCGGCTGCCTGCCTTTGGAGAAGTCTCTGATCTCCTAGGATGTGTATTTAGCGGATCCTCATTATTCACGGGTTCTGTATTTGTGAATTCACCTGCCCACTAAAATGACTCGTGGCCATCTGCGGAGGTGGGCACAGTGGAGGAGAACCCGAGCCACGCGTATGCCCCTCCCGCTCACGGACAGCCAGGGCGTGCTGCCCCCATTTCAGCGCTTGCTGTAAACACGGCCCTTCCGAGGCCCCCGTAGTGCCCAGCTCTCCACACTTGGTGCTTTTCACCGGTGGCATTGCTGTTTGGAATGGCCCTATGCCTGGTGCTGTCTCATGTCCTGAGCAGGAGAGGCTGGGGGGCCTTAGGGGAGCTTCATTCAGGCGGCAGCCGTGGTGCTCCTGGGTGCAGCTTCAGTGTTAATGAATCAACAGTACGTTGAATAAGGTGTCTTTAAGCAGACACATGCAAGTCAGGTTATATATTGCTTGGCTCACCAAAGGCCCGCAGGAACTTAACCCCGCATTTCCCCTGGAGAAATGACTTGGGATCTGCTAATGCAGTGTCTGTGGGGTCCTTATAGACCATAACTATACCGCGATAACGAATCGGCTGTGCCTGCAGGCTGCCTCCCAGGCAGCTGTAACCTCCAGTCCCATACTTTCTTTCTTTCTTTTTTTTTTTTTTTTTTTTTTTTTTTTTGAGACAGAGTCTTGCTCTCTCCCCCAGGCTGGAATTCAGTGGTGCGATCTCGGCTCACTGCAACCTCCGCCTCCCGGGTTTAAGCAATTCCCCTGCCTCAGCCTCCCGAGGAGCTGGGATTACAGGCGCCTGCCACCGTGCCTTGCTAAGTTTTGTATTTTTAGTAGAGACGAGGTTTCACCATCTTGGCCAAGCTGGTCTTGAACTCCTGACCTTGTGATCCACCTGCCTTGGCCTCCCAAAGTGCTGGGATTACAGGCGTGAGCCCCCGCGCCCAGCCCAGTCCCCTACTTTCAGGTCTATCTGCTTCTTGCCAGCTCTGCCCCCAGCATGGAGTGGCCACGGGGGTGCAGCGGCTCCTTCTACAGGGAGTGTAAGGACGGACACCTGCCCTTGCCTTCCAGCCACACCGGGAGCTGGGACGCGGGGGCCCCAGATCCTTCCCGTGTGTCCCTCCCAGGGCAGGGAATACAGAGGCCTCCGACGGCCAAGCAGGGTGAAGACTCTGGCAGCCACAGTTCCCGGGTAGCCTCGTGATTCAGATAGATTTGGGGACTCCCTGAGACTGGAGGGGGTAAATCAGGAAATAAATTTTCAAGCTAATGGAGAGCAAAGCCTCCCCCCCAGAGCAAGACGGAGGAAGGAGAATCAAGGTGAGCTCCATGCAGCACTGCTCAAGAGCTTCTCGGGACGTGCTGTGTGACCCTCCCGCTTCCGAGGACGTAGGAGACAGGGGTGCCGGAAGCACCAAGGCGATGACGTGCAAAGTGTCCCAGTGAACAAGGCCCCACAAAGGCTGCTTCTTCAAGCCCCGTGTCCACCCGTTCCGTGGCTCTAGACACTGTCACAGCTGAATCACGTCTCCCACCATTGACACGCTGAAGCCCTAGGCCCCACACTTCAGAATGTGATGGTTTGGAGATAGGGCCTTAAAGAGGTAATTAATGAAAAATGGGGGCACGGAGGTGGGCCCTAATCCAGTCGGACTCGTTTCCTTTACAAGAGGAGAAGACTGGGACACAGACACGCACACAGGGACGGCGGGTGGAGGCCCCCGGAAGAAGACAGCGTCCACATGCCAGGGAGAAAGGCCTCAGGGAAACTCGTCCTGCCCACACCCGGCCTCAGACTCCCAGCCTCCAGAATCAGGAGAAAATGCATTTCTGTGGTTAAGACCCCACTCTGTGTGCTACGGCAGCCTAGAGGCTTCCCCGGACTGATGACTCCCAGATCAGCATCTCAAGCTACGTCTGCTGTGCTGTCTTTCTAATGACCGCTGGACACGTCCCCCCTCCCCTAAGGACCGCTGGACACGTCCCCCCTCCCCTAAGGACTGCTGGAGACGCCCCCCTGTCCCCTAAGGACCGCCAGCGACGTCTCCCTGTCCCCTAACGACCACCAGGGATGTCCCCTGTACCCCGTCCCCTAAGGACACCAGAGACGTTCCCTGTTCCCCGTCCCCTGAGGACCACCAGAGACGTTCCCCGTTCCCCGTCCCTAACCACCACTGGAAACTCCCCTAACGACAGCTGGAAATGCCCCCGGGATGCCCAGTGGCAGCTTCACCACAGCACAGCCGGAGCAGAGTTCCAGATTCCAGAGGACTCCCGACTCCCTCGGGAAACGCGCTCCTCCACGGCCTGTCCTATGCATCACTAGAAATGCATGTAACATGTATGAACAGTCACACGCCCTGTCCTATGCATCACTAGAAATGCATGCAACATGTATGAACAGTCACATGCCCTGTCCTATGCATCACTAGAAATGCATGCAACATGTATGAACAGTCACACACCCTGTCCCATGCATCACTAGAAATGCATGTGTGTAAAATGTATGAACAGTCACACGCCCTGTCCTATGCATCACAAGAAATGCATGTATGTAACATGTATGAACAGTCACACAACTTGTCCTATGCATCACTAGAAATGCATGTAACGTGTATGAACAGTCACATGCCCTGTCCTATGCATCACTAGAAACGCATGTAACATGTATGAACAGTTACACGCCCTGTCCTATGCATCACTAGAAATGCATGTGTGTAACATGTATGAACAGTCAAGTTGTGTAACAGTGAAACTGAAGCCTCATCCTTGTGTTGTTCCCAACACTCAGAGCCACTTATCTTCCTGCCCCTCCTCCTGGTCTGGAGTGGATTTCCCAGGACTGGCAGGCGATGCCCTCAGTGGGCAGCTGGGGAAGGAAGAGGAGAGAGACTGCAGGAGGAGGTGACGGGGGGCTCAGCCAGGATGAATTGCCACTGGGGCCGGCCTGGCTGCAGCCCTGTACATCCCCTGACTCCCCAGGCAGCACTGGGCGTGCACATTAGCCTCAGGTGTGGTCCCACTTTGTCTTGGCACCACAGACCCCTGGAAGGATAGGGGGTCTCATCTGGCTCCAAACAGCAGGATGCCCTTGGCTCCTGCCGGGTGCACTCAGGGCCTCGGGCAGCTGAGAGCCTCCACTTGGATAAGCCCCGTGGCCTCTATACCTGGGCCTCCAGGGCAGCAGCCTCCACACCGGGGCCTCCACACTGGGGCCTCCACACCAGGGCCTCCACACCAGGGCCTCCACACCGGGCCTCCAGGCAGTAGCCTCCACACCGGGCCTCCACACGGGCCTCCACACCGGGGCCTCCAGGGCAGTAGCCTCCACACCGGGGCCTCCACACTGGGGCCTCCACACCAGGGCCTCCACACCAGGGCCTGCACACCAGGGCCTCCAGGGCAGCAGCCTCCACACCGGGGCCTCCACACTGGGGCCTCCACACGAGGGCCTCCACACCAGGGCCTCCACACCGGGGCCTCCACACCGGGGCCTCCAGGGCAGTAGCCTCCACACCGGGGCCTCCACACTGGGCCTCCACACCGGGGCCTCCACACTGGGGCCTCCACACCAGGGCCTCCAGGCAGCAGCCTCCACACTGGGGCCTCCACACCGGGGTCTCCACACTGGGACCTCCACACCGGGGCCTCCACACTGGGGCCTCCACACCAGGGCCTCCAGGGCAGCAGCTTCCACACTGGGACCTCCACACCGGGGCCTCCACACCGGGGCCTCCACACTGGGGCCTCCACACCAGGGCCTCAGGCAGCTGAGAGCCTCCACTTGGATCAGCCCTGTGGCCTCCATACCTGGGCCTCCAGGGCAGCAGCAGGGCTGTGTCCCCCCCTTTCCTCCAGCCACAGCTCATGGCTGACACGGCATAGTTCCACATGCACAGCCTTTAGAGAACCCCGGAGAAGAAGCACCCCAGGAACCCCATTTCTAGACTTTCCACCAAAACTCATGGGAGTGCCCTGGGGGCTCCTGCTTCAGAAGACACACTGAGCACCCTCCCCCCCACCAGGTGGAAACAAAGGGAGTCTGCAGGCTGTGACCGCATCGCCTGTGCTTTGTAGTACGTTCAATGTCTCGCCTACAAATATAAATAACATACATAATGTACATGTCGTGTAGACATAAATATATACATAGAGTAACTTATAGAAATCTAGATACTAACAATACCTCATACCCCCTATACATTCCATGGGAAGAGGGACTGGGGTTGTCATCACTGTCCCCCCCTCCATGGCTCCTGCTGTGAGGCTGTGATGCTCCATACCTGCTCTCCGGCAGGAGCACCGCCCAGCCCCGTGTCCCATCCAATGCAGGAAGTGGCCAGCACCTTGCCCACCTCACCTTCCATCCCCCTTGGCCACGCCTCCCGTTCCTGCCTTGCAAGTGGATGGCGTGGAGACGGTGGCAATGCTGCAGCCCTCTTGTGGCCGTGAGGAGGCTCAGAAGATTTGCAGGGTCAGGGCCCCCAGGCTGTCCAGATGCCAGTGCCGCAGCCTCAGGACCTCTGGTGCTGTGAGAAAAACACACTGGTGTGTGTGCACCCACGTTCAACTTTGCTGTTCCTTGTGGCTGAGTCAGTGCTGACTGGCACGGCGGGCACTCAGGTTTCTCATAGCACTTTTCACTATTAACAGGATGAGTGAAAACACTAATTACATGAAGCCTTCACTGTAGACGAATCAGCACCTTTATGGATTTTTTTTTTTAAATATCCAAGGGGGATACACTAGGCCATATTTCCTGATCATGTTTGATCACATAATTTACCACCACAACTCCCCTGCCCCAGTGCTTCTGGTGGTTTAGGAAATTGCTGCCTTCCTTTAAAAACAAGCGTGGGCTTTGAGCAAACACCGAGGTGGGAAGAGCTTCTTTGAAGTGTGTCTGCCCTGGTGAAAGGAGCAGGGACTTCAGATCCACACTCTGCCCTTCCCAGCTGTGCGATGCGGTGAAATTAGCTACATCTCCAGCCTCAGTTCTGTGACTAATATGGGGGTGATAAGACCCCCTGACAAGATACGTGGTGGCCGGGCGCAGTGGCTCACACCTGTAATCCCAGCACTTTGGGAGGTGAGGCAGGAGGATCGCTTGATCCCAGGAGTTTGAGACCAGCCTGGGCAACATAGGGAGACCCTATCTCTGCAATAAAAACAAAAAATTATCCAGGCATGGTGTCACGTGTCCATGGTCCCCACTACCTGGGGAGGCTGAGGCGGGAGAGTCCCTGCAGCTCAGGAGGTCGAGGCCGCGGTGAGCTGTGATCAAGCCACTGTACTCCAGCCTGGGTGACAGAGCGAGACTCTGTCTCAAAAAAGCCCCAAATAACAACAATGAATCAGGTGTGTGGGCTCAGGACCCTGCGTGTGCAGGGCACCGGGAAGTGTGAGCCCCAGCCCCTCTCCCTGTGGGTGCTCTCGTGCCCTCTGTCTGCTCTCCAAAGGTGCTCTCTCTCTGGAAGTAATTTGAGGATCTTCACTGTACTTCCCCGAGCCTGTTTCTCCCATGTAAAATGCAGAGGTTTGCTCCTGGTTTGCTCAGCTGGCATTTTGGCCAGGGTTGGCCCCAGATCACAGGCCCTTCAGCATCCTGATTCTGTCCACCGTGTCCAGGAGCCCTATGTGCCCTCCACCCCCAGTCCCAAATGCCCGCGGAGGCAGAGTCACCCACACAGGAAACCTCTGGTCAAGATGGTCTCTGTGGCCCCTCTCCATCAAAGCTGCTCCGTCCCCACGCCCCACCGTGCTAGATGTCGAGTGTCTGACACGGGGTGCAGTGGAGCCATGAGCAGCCACAGCCCACACAGCTCCACAAAGCCACGGAAGCATCTGGCATCCCCACCAGGCCGCTGTTTTTATTCCCGTGGTTGAATAAGGAGCCCGAGACTTTGGGATGGTTTGTTGCTGAGCAGCAAGTTGTGCCGAGCTGGTGCTTGTCTTCGACGACATGGACCCATCTGTGTGGGGTCATTGTGTGTACCTGACTCATCCCAGCCCCGGGGAGGCCGACGCCCCCTCTCTGATACTAACCTCCCCTGCCTGCTGTCCACGGCCTCACCTGGGAGCAAGAGTGAAGCCATTTCAAGGACAAGATAATTACAGGAACAGAAGGAGCTTCTCACTGAAGCAGGAGACTGGAGAGCCGGCCTTCATCCCAGAGCAAGTTGGACTCTCTGGGCACTCCCTGCGGCCTGAGCCCACATGTAAATAGAAGGCCTTGCTAAGTCCCAGAAATCCTCCCTCTCCACCATCTTCCTGGGCTGAGTTCAACACAGCCGACGTCTGAGCTCCATCTGCTCTCTGCTAATGGAAAATGGAGTGTGGGAAGTGAAGATGTTTTTGAAAACACGTTTTCCAGGTGGGGTTGCTATTGATTAACCTCTCGTGGCGTCTCAGCCTTTCTCCCGTAGACCCGAGTTGTGTGACTAATACCTGGATGTATTGTGTGCCCTCGTTCGTGACGGCTCAAGTGCTGTTTGTGGGATGGAACCTGCACTCCCGCGCTCTGTGGCGGGGACACGGGAGGCTGTGCGTCCACCAGGCTTTTATCAAGATAATTGTTGCCTGCAAGGGTTCTAGACATCCACTTGTCCACACCCCAGGGAGGAGCGGGGCTCTTTATCATGTCTGGACTTAATAAAGAAGAAATAATGCAGCTGGACCGCTGGCTACGCTGTCTCTTCTCCAGTAATCCTGGGTTTCAATTTTCTGCTTAGCATTGTGTACACAGCAAACAGCCTCACGAATTTAACCGTGCTCCAGTTTCCCCTGGTGACGACAGGAGAAAGATTCACAAAAGACCCCTTTTGGATTTAACAGGACGCAGAATAGCACAGTGTCACACGGTCTTCACGGCCCTGAGGGCCCAACTCTCTTTTGTGAAAAATTGTAATTTCACTAATACAGGAAATATGTTTCCAGTGGTTTTCTTCCAGTGTTTAGACTGTCACGACCAGGAAGAGTCGCTTTGGAGGGTTGCAAAGGGCTGCCCAGCCCCGGAAACAGAAACAGTGGCACCCCTCCACAGCGTGAGGAAACCGAGGCACAGCAGGCCCACAAAGCAGGCCCACAGCCCCAGCCTGCTCCAGGATGCGCCCCTGGGAGGGGGCAATTCACACCCACGCTTGTCCGTCTTCTCTGCAGACGTGGATTACGTCAGGCGCTCCACCACGCTGTCAGACTGAAGGCCAGCGGGTTGATGTCACCACATCCACATTCTAAATCAGCAGCCCCCAACCTTTTTGGCACCAGGGACCAGTTTTGTGGAAGACAATTTCTCCACAGAGGGTGGGTGGGGTGGTGGGGGGATGGTGTTGGGATGAAACTGTTCCACCTCAGAGGATGAGGCATTAGATTATCATAAGGAGCCTACAGCCTAGATCCCTCCATGTGCAGTTCACAATAGGGTTTGCCCTCCTGTGAGAATCTAATGCTGCTGCTGATCTGACAGGAGGCGGACCTTAGGTGGTCATGAGAGTAATGGGAGCAGCTGTAAATACAGATGAAGCTTCACCCGCTCGCCCACCGCTCACCTCCTGACGTGCGGCCCAGTTCCTAACAGCTCACAGGTGGGTACCCAGGGACTGGGGACTCCTGCTCTAAATCGTCCCAAACCTCACACTTCCGAATTAAAAGCACAGCTTTAGCCTGCAAGTTGCTTTTTTCAGGTAACTTTGTATCTTAAACATCCAAGGTGTGGAGAAACTGGTGTTTAGGGTCCCACGAAGAGAACACTCTCATATCTTTCAAATTCACTGGATTTGGAGCCCATTTCCTATTGAGGTACTTTTTTTTTTTTTTGTCACAGCAGGAATTTCTGTTCCTCCCTGTGTTGTGTTTCAGGGGGAGAGAAAACATGCAGCTGCCCCCCAGGGGTAAGCCTTCCTCAGTCCCCCAGTCCATGAGTTCAGCAACTCCCGGACTTGGCACTGTTACCTGGAAGCCTGCAGCCCTTCCCTTCAAGGACAGTGTGGTCTGCACCAAGGCCTGAGCTGGAGCAGCAGCACATGCCCATTCTCGGTGGCTTCATGGGCAATACATTCGAGGTCACGTGTGCCCTGTGGGCCGCAGCATTTCCAAAGGAACCATGAGCCAGCCCTGTTTGGCAACCGAGAACACGCTGGGCAGTAACCTCCCTGCAGAGAGGACTTGGTGGCAGGCAGGGTACCTGAGATGGCCACGCCCAACATCATGGCCTTTTTTCTTTTTTTTTTTTTTGAAACAGGGTCTTACTCTGTCACCCAGGCTGGAGTGCAGTGGTGTGATCACAGCTCACTGCAGCCTCGACCTTCCAAGGTCGATCCTCCTGCCTCAGCCTCCATAGAGCTGGAATCACAGGTACACACCACTGTGCCTGGCTAATTTTTTGTTTTTTGTAGAGATAGGGTCTAATTTTGTGGCCCACGCTGTTTTCAAACTCCTGGTCTTAAGTGACCCTCCTGCCTCAGCTTCCCAAAGTGCTGGGACTCAACACCATGGTCTTGATTACGAGCGGAGACGGAGGTACTGGTGCAGGCAGCGAAGTTAGGGAGACCCCCTGGTGCCGGTGCCTGAAGGTGCTCCTTCTCCACCTGGGTCCAAGGGAATTTAATGAACTTAACTTCCAAAAGTTTTCACATATGGGAATGTTTCTCCATGAAAAAATGTCTTTGGTAAGTGCAGGCAAGTGGAATCAGTATTGGTTTTTACACCAGGAAAACAAATCCTCTCTTCAATATCAGCTGTGCTTCCAACATTGTTAAAGATGTTTAGCAATTAATTCAACCAATTTTTAACCACGTTTTTATCCTGTTATACTTTTATTTTTAAGGGAAGATGTACTGGCCGACCAGTGCTAGGGTAATTAGTAGTCACTCTGTAAATGTTTGGGAAATTGAAAGTGGAATGGGATTGGTCTTATGGTAATCTGACCCCACAAATGCTGTTTCTGTGTCTGTTACACAGAGGGCTGCTTTTCCTCCAGTTAGAGATCTTTTACATACAAATAAATGATATTTTGGGGTGTAAAGTCTGATAATCTGAGACAGGTCTCAGTTAATTTAGAAACTTTATTTTGCCAGGGTTGAGGATGCGCACCCACGACACAGCCTCAGGAAGTCCAAGGTGGTCGGGGCACAGCTTGATTTTATACATTTTAGGGAGACATGAGACATCAATCAATACATGTAAGAAGTACCTTGGTTCCATCCAGAAATGGGGGACAACTCAAAGCAGGGAGGGGGCTTCCAGGTCACAGGAAGGTGCGAGACAAACAGTTACATTCTTTTGAGTTTCTGATTAGCCTTTCCAAAGGAGACAATCAGATATGCATCTATCTCGGTGAGCAGAGGGATGACTTTGAATAGAATGGAAGGCAGGTTTGCCCTGAACAGTCCCCAGCTGAACTTTTTCCTTTGGCTTAGTAATTTTGGGGCCCCAAGATTTTCCTTTCACAGAGAGGAGGGTGTCTATTTTTTTCTTCAAGGTGCCTTGAAATTAAGGCAAGAAGAATGGGGTGAAGCCGACTTCCCATCACCTTGGTTTTTTCCTCAGAAGGAAAACATGTTTCATGGTTGCGGCAGAGCAGAAGCAGCGCGAATCCTGCAGTGACTTGCTGCATCCCTTGAAGATTTTTTTTTTAAGATTTCGTAGAATATGTTTGTTTTCCTTCCAAGAACTATTAGAATGTTTTCATGCACCCTTGGAACAGCCCTTGGAGGCAACCCTGGGGAGGGAACGGTGTCGCTGGAGGCCAGCCTCCCGGGCACCCACACTCCCCTCACCTGCCTAGGGGCCTACCCAGGCTCACCTGACACGGGCACCACAGGGCAGGAGGGTGGGAAGGATACACTTTCTCCTTGTTCCTAGCACATGGTAATGCACCCCAAAGCAATATTTGCCCAGAAAGCAGTTACTAAGCACATAGAAAGCTGAGGTAATTTTGTGAAGAACACTGAAACAATAAAAATTCAACATTTGGAAGCAAGTTATGACAGCACTCAGCATAGGGGTAACATATTCACTCGGGCTACAGTAGAAAATGCGCTTTTTATAGTAATAATACAGTTTTATGTCCATATGTATTTTAACGTTTTTCTTTTTCTTTTTTTTTTTTTGAAACAGGGTCTCTCTTTGTCACCTAGGCTGGAGTGCAGTGGCATGATTTGGGCTCACTGCAGCCTTGACCTCCCAGGCTCAAGCAATCCTCCTGTCTTAGCTCCTCATGTAGCTGGGACTATGGGCCCCT
The DNA here is from genome assembly GCF_006542625.1 of Nomascus leucogenys. NCBI lineage: Eukaryota > Metazoa > Chordata > Mammalia > Primates > Hylobatidae > Nomascus > Nomascus leucogenys. The sequence continues at coordinate 138,088,673 of NC_044385.1, read as the reverse complement.
ACGCCCGGCTAATTTTTTGTCGAGATGGGATTTTTCCATGTTGTCCAGGCTGGTCTTGCACTCCTGAGCTCAAGCAATCTGCCTGCCTCAGCCTCCCAAAGTACTAGCGTAACAGGCATGAGCCACCATGCCCAGCGTATTTTAACATTTTTCTTGGTAATAAAAGTAACCATACTTTTATCAGATGCTTTTTTAAAGCCAGTCGATGTCGGGAAGGCTGACTTGTTTCAGGGATACAGTGATGGGCAAACACCAGGTCAGAGCCAGTAGGGTAAGGCCAGGCTTCCCACTCAGGGTCCCCTGGGCAAGTTGCTTCCTGTCTCAAGTTGCACTGCCCTAACTGGTCAGTACGAAGAGCAGAGCTTTGGGACGCTTTGTAGTTAAGTAGAAATGGAAAAGCACTGTTGCCTCTTGAGAATAAGGCCATACTGTTAAAAATACAATGTGAAGCCAGTGTGATGGATCACACCTATAGTCCCAGCTACTTAGGAGACTGAGGCAAGAGGATTGCTTGAGGCCAGGAATTCGAGACCAGCCTGGGCAACATAGCAAAATCCCACCTCTCTCTCTCTCTCATCTCTCTCTCTATAATATCTGCTACTATTATACACAATAATATATACTAGTGTATATACATATAGACACACTGTAGATGTACATATGTGTGTACACATATATACACACACATACAGAAAATGTGAGCCTTACGTCATTTTGAATTTTCCAGTAGTGCCTAAACCTGTGTGTGCATCTGCTGTCCTCATGCTTGTTGATTCGCTAGTGTCCATCTTCCCCTTTTAATACAACAGGACACAATTCACTGCTGTATGTTCTGCACCTAGAAGGGTGCCTGGTATGCAGTAGAATCTTAAACAGGTATTGAATAAGTAAAATATTGGTGTTGTGGTGTTAAATGAAATAGTCAATATATTTAGGAAACTCATTATTATATATTATTGTGCACAGTAGTAGCAGATAGTATGTATTATCATTAAGAAGCTAATAGTTTATAAGTTTTGACAGCATCACAGCCCCTTCCACTTCCAGCTTGATAATCAGGAGCCTGCTATTAGCAGAAGATAGCTGGGGAAGAATGGCTTCTGGAACCCACCCTTTCCCTCCATCTCCCCAGGAAGAGGAGATGTATGAATATTCTACAAATGGTAGGGAGGTTTATGTTTTTAAGCAGCACTTAGTTATTTTAAGATTTCTCTTTATATTAAACTGTAGTAAGTAGCAAAGGGGAAGATAATTTAAAGCAGTCCATTGGTCTAAGAGCTAAGTTTCAGTATTTTTGGCAAAACAGTTATGGAGCTTACATGAAATAAGAATATATGTCATGGTGTTGGGATAACTGAATATCTACATGCAGAAGAATGAAATTGCATCCTTACCTCACACCATATATAAACATCAGCTTGAATGGATTAAGCATTTCAACATAAGATCTGAAGCTGTGAAACTACTAAAAGAAAACATAGAGGAAAAAGCTCCATGATATTAATCTGGGCAATGATTTTTTGGATATAACCCCAAAAGCACAGGAAGCAAATGCAACAAAGACAAATGAGATTTCATCAAAATATTAATAAAAAGCTTCTTCATGGCAAAGGAAACAATCAGCAGAGTGAAGAGACAGCCTACAGATGGGAAATGTACCTGCAAACCACACATCTGATAAGTAGCTAGTACCAACATATGTACGAACTTCAAACAACTCAATAGTAAGAAAATAAATAGCCCAATTAGAAAGTGATCAAAAGAGCTGAATAGATGTTTCTCAAAAGAAGACAGACAAATGTCCAACAGGTATATGAAAAATGCTCAAAATCACTTATCATCAGAGAAATGCACATTAAAACCACAATGCCACATCAACTCCCACCTGTTAGAATGCCATTGTCAAAGACAAAAGATAACAAGTGTTGGTGAGGATACAGAGAAAAGGGGATTCTTGTACTGTGTTGGTGGGAAGGTAAATTACTACAGCCATGGTGGAGAACAGTATGGAGATTCCTCAAAAACTAAAAATACAACCACCATATGATTCAGCAGTCCCAACGGCAGGCATATACCCATAGGAATTGGAGTCAGTAAGTCTAAGAGCTGTCTGCACCCCCACGTTCCCTGCAGCACTTGAATAGTGCCAATATAGCCAATAGAGAATCAACCTATGTGTCCTTCAAGGGATGAATGGATAAAGAAAATGTGGCATATACACAATGGAATATTATTCAGCCTTAAAGAAGGAGATCCTCTCACTTGAGACAGCATGGATGAACCAGAAGGACATTATATTAAGTGAAATAAGCCAACCGCACAAAGACCAATACTGCACAGTCTCACTTGTTGAAGCTAAAAGAGCTAAAAGAGTTGAAGTCACAGAAGCAGAGGATAGAATGGTGGTTACCAGGGACTGGGGCGGAGGGATTGTGGGGTGGGGCGGGGGGTGAGGTGCTGGAGAGATGTTAGTCAAAGGGTACAAACTTTCAGCTAGACAGGAAGAACGCGTTCAAGAGATCTATTGTACGAGGGTGGTGATTACATTGTTAGTAACAATGTATTATATTCTTGAAAATTACTAAGAGTAGATCTTAAGTGTTCTCCTACAAAAAATGGTATGTGAGACCATGCATATAATTAGCCTATTTAAACATTTCACAATATATGCATATTTCAAAACATGTTGTATATAATATATGCAATTTTGTCAATTAAAAAATTAAAAAATAAAAAAGAAAGCATTCAATTAATCAAAAGTCACATAGTAAAAGTAAAACATGACCTCTTTTATTTTTTTCAAATATTGACTTGACACTAAAACACTGAAAACAAAAAAGAATGAGTTGCTGATGGTGTGGTGTGACCCCTTTCCTTCCAGGTGGGCAGAGTGGTCAGTGTGATGCGACCACCTCAGATCTGGGTTTGGGCTGGGTGAAGGGGAGGGGCTCTGCTTCCCACTCAGGGTCCCCTGGGCAAGTTGCTTCCTGTTTCAAGTTGCACTGCCCTAACTGGTCAGTACAAGGAACAATATCTACCCCCTAGAGACAAGAGTCAAGTGCTTATTAAAATGCCAAGCGCGTAACAATCAACATTAGATTCCCTGCCTCCATAGCGCAGTTATAAAACGGAGAACTTGCCAGGAATACTCCAGGACAGCAGATCCAGGTTCTATAATCGGTGTTGTCATCATAAAATACAGGTATTATGTTCCATGCATTTGCGTATGAAGCCAGGCTTGAGGGCCGACTGCATAAATATGAGCCTGTTATTAGCGACTTGCGAATCATGCGAGCAACACTGGTGTGCAAAACGTATCCAGGGAGGAAACAAAGAGGAAATGTGTATGAACCCCACCCAAGATTAAATATGGGTCATTCCTTGCTGAAAGCATGGAAGCTTCTGGGTGTATGGAGAAAGAAAACCCTTCTGGGCACCCTCGTAAAGTTACTCACAAAGGAAATCACAGGAATGTGCTTGAAGCTCATTTTATTCTTGGCATTCCCAAGATATCAGAAATATCATTAACGCTGTTTGAGAAATTAGAGAACTGTAAGGAAGCCAAAGAGCGGTGTGGGTTTTGCTCTTATCAACCCCTCCCTCACTGAGCAGACGGCTCCCTCACTGTCCTTCCTGGGGCCGGCCCTTCTGGCCCGAAGGCCCCCAGGGAAGCCAGCCCAGTTCGCCCCTGACAGTATCAGGCACTTAGGATTGAATTTTCAAATTGCCCTCCCGTTTGCATCTGCATTGATGTTTTGCATTTGTTTGAGGCTTGCATCTGCTTCCAAACAATGAGCTGTAATTTTAAACCTGTTTAGCACGCATTTAACCCAGATACTTCTTTTGTGACCATTTCACTTGCATCTGGGTTTCAGTGCAAAGAGGTTGTAAGGAACAAAACAAGAGCAGAATGGTAGCAGCCAGCAGCTGCGTGCAGGCAGCACACCCCATGCACACCCACGCGGGGCACGCAGCCCGTGGCATACCCTGTGCACGCCCACGCGGGGTACACGGCCCGTGGCACACTCCAAGAACACCCACACAGGGCACACACGCAGTCTGGTGTGAAAGGCACCACTGCACAAAGCATGCGCCCATTCTGCAGCATGGAGGCTGCGTCCTGCCCCTGTGATTTTCATAATTCAAGGCTGTGGGTCCCACCGGGGCTTGCTGCAGCTGGAAGCCTGACTGCAGACTGCACTAGGAAGTGCAGGCAACCTCCGCCCCATCCATCGGAAATGGTCTGGACCCCGCGGCCAGAGCGGGCACCTCCTCTTAGTACTCACGAATCACTCCCTTGGCAGTGCAGGTAAATGCCCCGTGAGATGCCGACGCGCCCTGACTCTCAGGCCTGCCAGCTTCAACAGAGGACTTTTAGGTCCAGAAGGGAGGTGGGCAGCTCTTTGCTGAAACAGATCTTCCTTTCTTACTGGGCAGCGATTCCAGGTGAACTTGTTCTGACCCTGGCATTTCCTAAAGGAAGGGACTCCTGCTTTTGGTTCCATGTCGTTTTAGCAAGGCCCTACCATGTCCACCTAGAACCTGTGGAATCTTTGCAGAGCCCATGGGTTTTGACTCATCTGCATGGCAGTGGTGTTTGGTTCCTAAGTCAGTTGTCACACTAGAGCTGAAGATGGAGACACGTGGAGATGGGATCCATCCAGCCCTGCCGCACAGACACTGTGTGGGAATGCCCTCGTACCCTGGGACAGAGCTGCAGGGTCTTAGGGACCTCCTAACAGTTTGTGGGGTCTGAGTCAGCGAACTTCTCAAAACCATATTTGAACACATACTTATATAAAGTCTGAGTAATTTTCTCTGAAGGCATCAAACCTGACACAATGCTTATAATCTCAAAAATGGCATTTGACACAAGAGGATGCTTCTGACACACAATGGCTGGCTAGATGAAGGGCCAGAGATGCGTTCCAGACCTGATGCTGCTGCTGGATGACAACTGAAAGCACAGAGACCCATCCAGGATGGCTCTGTACCCCAAACGGTGCTGTATCCAGGACAGTTCTGCACCCATGAAGGCTCTGTACCTGGGACGGCTCTGTACCCAGGACGTCTCTGTATCCGGGACGGCTCTGTACGTGGGATGGTGTTGTACCCAGGACGGCTCTATGTCCGGGACAGCTCTGTATCCAGGATGGCTCTGTACCCGGAACGGCACTGTATCCAGGACAGTTCTGTACCCAGGAAGGCCCTGTACCCAGGACGGCTCTGTACCCAGGACGGCTCTGTGTCTGGGAAGGCTCTGTACGCGGGATGGCTCTGTACGCGGGATGGTGTTGTACCCAGGACAGCTCTGTGTCCGGGACGGCTCTGTATCCGGGATGGCTCTGTACCCAGGACGGCTCTGTACCCAGGACAGCTCTGTGTCTGGGACAGCTCTGTACCCGGGACGGCTCTGTACCCGGAACGGTGCTGTATCCAGGACAGTTCTGTACCCAGGAAGGCTCTTGTCTGGGACACCTCTGTGTCCGGGATGGGGCTATACCTGGGACACCTCTGTGTCCGGGATGGCTCTGTATCCGGGACAGCTTTGTATCCTGGATGGTGTTGTACCCAGGACGGCTCTGTCGAGAGGCCTTTATGTGACGACAGAAACGCTGTACATCTACCCTGTGCACGACGCTGGCCACCAACCACGCAGGGCTATTGAGCACCTGAAACATGGCCAGTGAAGAAGAAGAATTGAGTTTTTAATTGTATTTGATTTTGAATAAATTAAATTCAAATTTAAATTTAAAAAGCCACATGTGGCTAGTGGCTACCATGTTGGAAAGTGCTGATAAGGTTCTTTTCTGTATGTTTATTGCTACCTAATCCCACCTCCCCACCACACGCCTAAACAGTTCTGTAAAAATAAACACTCACATTGTGGCACTGACTCTCAGGAAAATAATTTTTATAACCTGAAATGTTAATTTTCTTTTTTTATTATCATTGATATAGCATGAAAAATATCCCTAGAAACTTGAGATGAGAGAAACAAAATTCATCACTATCAATTTATTGCTTCTGCTGATGTCCTCAGGGGATAGTTTTTAATTTACATGTTGTCATTTCTTTTAAAATGCTCTTATGGGACACTTACACATGCCAATTTTTTTTTCAGAAACCACAGATCAATATAAAGGCAATTAGCAATATTTTTATCCTTTAAAAATAAAATGTCAGGTTTTTGAAAAATGATTTTTAAAACATGAACGTTACAAAATAAATTTTATTTGGGTTTTGGCATATGATGTGAAAACAACCTCTTGCTGTCGTGAATTATGTCATTAAAAAGTCAGTGTTTGTGCTCCCAGTGTTACCCACAGCTCTGGGCATGGAAAGAATTCAGTGAAAACTTGCTGTAATCCTACAGCGTTATTGACGTGCCAATATTGGTACTCTGATCTACTGTAATTGTCTATGTGCCAAATTCTGCATCTGTGAAATGAAATTATATTTGGACTTTCTGATGCAGTGGTGGTAAAATTACATCAGTTAATGGATACAAAGTACACTGATGCTGTTGGTATAGTTGATGCTGTTAGTATGGTTGATGCTGTTGGTATGGTTGATGTTGTTGGTATGGTTGATGCTGTTAGTATGGTTGATGCTGTTGGTATGGTTGATATTGTTGGTATAGTTGATGCTGTTAGTATGGTTGATGCTGTTGGTATGGTTGATGCTGTTGGTATGGTTGATGCTGTTGGTATGGCTGATGTTGTTAGTATGGCTGATGTTGTTGGTATGGTTGATGCTGTTGGTATGGCTGATGTTGTTAGTATGGCTGATGTTGTTGGTATGGTTGATGCTGTTGGTATGGTTGATGCTGTTGGTATGGCTGATGTTGTTGGTATGGTTGATGTTGGTATGGTTGATGCTGTTGATGTTGGTAAGGTTGATGCTGTTGTTATGGTTGATGTTGTTGGTATAGTTGATGCTGTTAGTATGGTTGATGCTGTTGGTATGGTTGATGCTGTTGGTATGGCTGATGTTGTTGGTATGGTTGATGTTGGTATGGTTGATGCTGTTGATGTTGGTAAGGTTGATGCTGTTGTTATGGTTGATGTTGTTGGTATAGTTGATGCTGTTAGTATGGCTGATGTTGTCGGTTTGGTTGATGCTGTTGGTGTTGGTATGGTTGATGTTGTCGGTTTGGTTGATGCTGTTGGTATGGCTGATGTTGTCGGTTTGGTTGATGCTGTTAGTATGGCTGATGTTGGTATAGTTGATGACGATGTTGGTATGGTTGATGTTGTTGGCATGGTTGATGCTGTTGGTGTTGGTATGGTTGATGTTGTCGGTTTGGTTGATGCTGTTAGTATGGTTGATGCTGTTGGTGTTGGTTGATGATGTTAGTATGGTTGATGCTGTTGGTATGGCTGATGTTGTTGGTATGGTTGATGCTGTTGGTGTTGGTTTGGTTGATGCTATTGGTATGGTTGATGCTGTTGGTATGGTTGATGTTGTCGGTTTGGTTGATGCTGTTGGTATGGTTGATGCTGTTGTATGGCTGATGTTGTTGGTATGGTTGATGCTGTTGGTGTTGGTTTGGTTGATGCTGTTGGTATGGTTGATGCTGTTAGTATGGCTGATGCTGTTGGTATGGCTGATGTTGTTGGTATGGTTGATGCTGTTGGTGTTGGTTTGGTTGATGCTGTTGGTATGGTTGATGCTGTTGGTATGGTTGATGTTGTCAGTTTGGTTGATGCTGTTGGTATGGTTGATGCTGTTGTATGGCTGATGTTGTTGGTATGGTTGATGACGATGTTGGTATGGTTGATGTTGTCGGTTTGGTTGATGCTGTTAGTATGGCTGATGCTGTTGGTATGGTTGATGCTGTTAGTATGGTTGATGCTGTTGGTATGGTTGATGCTGTTAGTATGGCTGATGTTGTTGGTATGGTTGATGACGATGTTGGTATGGTTGATGTTGTCGGTTTGGTTGATGCTGTTAGTATGGCTGATGCTGTTGGTATGGTTGATGCTGTTAGTATGGTTGATGCTGTTGGTATGGTTGATGCTGTTGGTATGGCTGATGTTGTTGGTATAGTTGATGTTGGTATGGTTGATGCTGTTGATGTTGGTAAGGTTGATGCTGTTGTTATGGTTGATGTTGTTGGTATAGTTGATGCTGTTAGTATGGTGATGCTGTTGGTATGGTTGATGCTGTTGGTGTTGGTTGATGATGTTAGTATGGTTGATGTTGGTATGGCTGATGTTGTTGGTATGGTTGATGCTGTTGGTATGGTTGATGCTGTTGGTGTTGGTTGATGATGTTAGTATGGTTGATGTTGTTGGTATGGTTGATGCTGTTAGTATGGCTGATGTTGTTGGTATGGTTGATGCTGTTGGTATGGTTGATGCTGTTGGTGTTGTTGATGATGTTAGTATGGTTGATGCTGTTGGTATGGCTGATGTTGTTGGTATGGTTGATGCTGTTAGTATGGCTGATGTTGTTGGTATGGTTGATGCTGTTAGTATGGCTGATGTTGTTGGTACGGTTGATGCTGTTAGTATGGTTGATGATGTTAGTATGGTTGATGTTGTTGGTATGGTTGATATTGTTGGTATGGTTGATGCTGTTGGTATGGTTGATGATGATGTTGGTATGGTTGATGCTGTTGATGTTGGTAAGGTTGATGCTGTTGTTATGGTTGATGTTGTTGGTATGGTTGATGACGATGTTGGTATGGTTGATGTTGTTGGCATGGTTGATGCTGTTGGTGTTGGTATGGTTGATGTTGTCGGTTTGGTTGATGCTGTTGGTATGGTTGATGCTGTTGGTATGGTTGATGTTGTTGGAATGGTTGATGCTGGCTTCTTCTCTAGACTATGGGACCCTCTATGGAGCCACAACATGCTCACATCTGTAGCATTTTGGCTACTCAAATGGCTACTCAAGATATGTCTGCAAAAGGCCAAATGACAACAGGAACAAATCAATCAATAATGGGGCAGATGGGGAGGGAGGCATGAGTGGCACATTATAGAGAAGGTGAGGTTTTGTTGGGTCCTTCGGGAGGGAAGGCAGGCTGGGTTTCTCTGTGTCTGCGTGGTGGACGTGTTTCAGATGGGCACTTTTCGAGGGCTGCCCTGTGTGCTGTGGGGCATTTAGCAGCATCCCTACTCTCCACCCACCCATCCCTGCTCTCCACCCAGGCGTACTTCCCCAGCTGTGACAACCGAAAACGTATCCAGACATTGCGAAACGTCCCCTGGAGAGACATTTGCATTCTGTGGTTTGGTTAGGGATCTAGTTACAAAGTTCCATAGATTTTGAGGGTCTGCCCCAACTCGATTTTGCCATAGAAATTTTGCAGAACTGAGGACTTTCAGGAGCTATAGGATGTTTATGGTAGAAATGCCTCAAGGAATGGTGTTACGTTCTTTAGGAGTTTTCATAAATTCAAAATGTTCTACACACATACCAAAAAAGCCTTCATAAAGTTTTATTATAACAATACATTATAGGTGTATAAAATGTACTTAATTTATTAAATTCCATTGAGATAGAATTCTCTTCGCCCTCCCGATCAAACCGTTTAGATATCTTCCAGCCCGACCCAGTTCTTTGGGTCCTCAGGGCATCATTAGGAAGTGGCAATAATTAGCTATAAATGTAAATAAGGAAAGCCGAAGCAGACGCCCCTCCATCTGAACCGACGCAGTTCCCTGGGTTCTGCACTGACAGGGCCACTCCGCTGTGACCCTGCTCTGGCTGAAGTGCTCTTCGGGGCTGAATGCCTCATTCTACCATCCACAGGGGCTTTGAATGACTGCTTTTAAATGTGGTTGTTGAATTAATGCATGCTTGTACCAGGTACCAGAGTGCAGAGAGCTGCCGCTGACGTAGTGCTGGTCACTCTGCACCCACTTGAGCATTGGTAGATATGTGTCAGTGTGAGATCAAAGGCCCAGCTCTTCCCCACCCCTTTAATTTGAATATGAAACATGGCACTGGCAGTCAAAATCCTGAGGACAGTCAGCATACGCATGCTGCTGTGATGGGTCGGCCGCCCTTGGCAGCCAGAGGACAAGCTCCGGGTTTGACCCCTCTTCCCTGTCCCTATTGGCTCAGGAGGGTTATTTTAAAAGGCACAAGAATGGAGCCCACTAAATATCAGGGACTAACCACGGCACAGAAAGCTGGGGAGGAGCCCAGCGGAGAGGCAAAGGGGGCAAAGCTGGAGGGAGCTCTTCATGGGCCACATTCAGATCAACCACTTTTAGAATCCACATGATACCATCTTTTCTTCAGGCTCTTAGACAACAATTATTCCTTAAAAACTGAAGAATAGGTTTCCTAAGAATGGCAAAAGAGACAAAGAGGCCCTTGCTGGAGACGCTGCTCAAAATAATAAGATAATAAACTGTTTGAATGCCAGTGTCATCTAAGGCTGCTAATAACATAGCATGTATTTCTCTTTATTTTTATAGGCCAGATAAATTAAATTAAACTAGCTCCTTGCTCAACAGCTTGACACGCGTTTTTAATAATAGCTCACCGCTCTCCTTCAGTAGCATGCCTGGCTCAGGGTGCCTGGGTATGGAGGTCCCCCTTCCAAAGCTGGGTGTGTATGGCTGGCAGAAGGCTGCGTAAACAAGGGCTGGAGAAAAGGGGAGGAGCTATTCGTGTCCGACCCAATGCTAGGAATGCTGGCGGTGCCTGGGCAGAATGTCATGGCTACGTTCAAGGCTGAGTCCATATGGCCTAGGACACGCCCTGGGACACGTGGGCTTGAGTGGTGTGGCCAACACCCTGCCAGCCTTGGGGAGACCCCCGCCCTCAATTCTAACACAAGCTAGAGAACAGGGGCATGCAGCCTGGCCAAGACTTCGAGTTAACAAACTCTGTTTAAAAACATCTTCACTTCTCATTGGTAAACACGGTGTCTACTAATATATATTGAGAAAATTAGTGTTTTCATGCCATGTTTTCTGGTACATTACCTAAACTCAATGCACAACTCACACTTGGCGTCTCGTTACTAGCTAGCTGTGGATCACAATGTTTCACCACCAAGTATGGGCGTCACAGCAATAATTTGACAGGTGATAAAAAAAGAATAAGCGCTTTGCTGCAGTTTTGAGAGTCTGTTCTCCACAGTCTCACTCACTGGAGTGGAAGGAATGAAGACGCACAAGTTAAACAGTATGCTTACATGCATCCAACAGAAATTTTCCTATGGAGATTAATTGAATTACACCTATACAATATTTATATGGTATACTTATCAGTCCAGAGATGATTTTGAACAGCTAGGAGAATGTTTTCACTACTAATAAATGATCACCACCACAGCTGGGCAACATTGAATGATATCCTATGAGCCGAACACTAATAATTTTTGCAAGTATGCTGTTTGAGACACTCCATATAAAGTGCAGCTTCACGGAAGTACATTAACTCCACAATCTCAGATTCTAAGCGTAACGTGATATTGACTCGAAACCTCTCACATCAGGCACTCCCGTGGTAGCACAGCGATAAACGGTCTGGGTCTGTCTTCCCCTAGCTTTGCGGTGGTCAGTTGTGTTATCTTGGGCAAGCTTCCGGTCTCTCTCAACCTCAGTTTCTTCCTCTGTGAACCAGGATGCTAGGCTCAGAGACAGACTGGAATTGAGCAGGAAAACCCCACAGAAAGCTGTATTTGGATGTGAGGATGGTTTAGGCCAGATGCAGGCCTGTGTCAGCCCTGGCTCACAGTGGACAGGTGTAATGTCATAGAATCACACGTCATGTGTGGCACACACAAAAATCATCCATGCTGATGATCATAACGCATCACTGGCACATTCAGCCTGAAAGTCAAAGCAGCATGGTGGAGGGTGATGGGAAATTCGTTCAGAAAGGCCTGGTTATCGAGATCCCTGTGTGGCACTGAGTTTGTGCTGGTGAGAGGATGGACAGCAGGGAGAGCCGTGCCAGGTCTGCATGCAGAATGTCCACGGTGAGCCAGAGGGCAGGGGGTGCTGACCAAGGGTACTGGATTCATGGAGAGACCAGGGAAGACTCCTCCGTGGGAGGATCCTGGAGCCCAGGCTCATGGGCAGCTGGGAGTGAGTCTGAGGTGGGCTGGCCTTGACTGGGGCACGGATGGGTGGCCAGAGCTGCTTGGCGAAGAGGAGACGGCAGGAGATAAGCCAGGAGGGAAGCTGACCGTGCAGACTGCGTGGGTCACAAGCCAGTGCTGCGGATTTTGCTTTTAATCCGAGTGGAATGTGATGTCGCTGCAGGATTTTGAATCAAGGGAAGTGCAACGTGTGCAGGGAGAGGGGCGACTCGAGCCTCCGCGAGGGGCCAGCAGCTCTGCGAAGTCCAGACCATGGACCCCACAGAACACACGGGCGGGTCAAGGTGGGCAGAGAGCAAGGCCGGGCACTGGGAGGAGGGGAAGGCGCAGGAGAGCAGTGGGAGCGGGACTCAGTCAGGCGGGAGCAGGGCTCTGTTTTTGTTTTGCAGACACAGCACAGCCTCTGCCTTTGGGCAATTTGGGAAGAGGTGGACAAATGCACTGCCCAGGACCCAGGGACGGGCCAGGGCCCGAGTGGGCAGGCGTGGGCGGAACGGGAAGCCGAGGCTTGTGGCACGCACCCAGCAGGCATAGGGGCAGTGGAGGCTTAGGGGTCGCACACAACGTGGTATCCGGCACTTTCTAAGAGAGGGAACCCAGCGAGCAGGGAATACAGAGAGTGTTCCAGGCCTGAGTGAGCGCGTCCCATGAGCAGTGTGGGTGCAGCAGGCACAACCACGTGGGTAGAGGCCGCCTGTAGGGCTAGGTGGTGGCCAAGTGCCCGCTGTCCTCTGAGTGATCTGGAAACTTCCCTCACTCCCATTGGTGGATGGGCCAGGGATGGCAGGGATGTTGGATTCAGAAAAACGTGGGGTCCGGCCCCAAGCATAACTGGCAGCCACAGCCGGTTTCTGTGGCAAATCTGAGGCGGCGAGCGATGCCAGAGTCCCTCCTGGGCAGCCACCAAACGAGTCCATGAAACTCCTGCCTGGGCCTGCCCCCCCCTGGGTGCAGCCCCCTCTGCATCCCACCCCCTAAATCTGGGAAAACCTGGCTCCTCCTCTGTGTCCCCTCCTGTCCATGGGGGTCCCTTGAGGGGTGTGGGAAGAACCCCCTGAACTCTTACCACTCTCCCCTTCCGATGGCCATGACCCCAGATTCCACCATGGGAGTGGTGGCCGTCACGCCCTCAGCGTCTGTCCCCACTCACACCGCAGCCCACTTAACAGACAAGAGTCTGGTTCGGGGCGGGAAGGATGGGACAGCAGAGCCCACTGGGCAGAGGTGGCACAGCGGTGACTGGGCAGTACAAGGCAGGTAGCTCAGGGCAGACACACCTCGGGGGGCCTGAAATGGGGCAAGGACCCAAACGACGCGCAGGACGCTGTGCGGCTGCTGATGGGTCAGCCCTTGGCAGGTATTGCACTGAACTGGGAACCCAGGGGCACGTCCGGGTCCGAGAGCGCGCACCACCCCTTGGGCTGGGCCTTCCTTCCCGGGGTTCCCCAGGGACTGGCCCTGTGTGGGGAGGGGCTGAGCCTGCTGCTGTCCTTCTGTCCAGCTGGATGGCTCAGGCCTGGCTTCTTGCCTTCTTCCACCTCAGGTTCAGGAGTGGTGCGGAAATTCTGGGCGTGGGTGCCAGTGCCCTGGGCACAGCATAGAGAGGAGTCTGTGTGGGGACAGGCCCAACTGTCTGCTCACCGGCGAGTGTCTGTGCCGACCCACATGCCCCAGATGCTCTTCTGCCTTCCTGGTTGGTCAGGGGCTGGGCCGTGGGCCATGTGCTCTGCTGAGATGGCAAATGTCTCACAGGTTACGTCTCAGGTCCCCCGGAGGATGAGGGGCCACAGGAGACCTTCCAGGCACATGGGGCCAGAGGGGGGCTGGGGTATGAGGAGGGACAGGGGCTGGCACTAAGGGGACAGGGAGGGCCCAGGGGGTCCCCCTCCTGCCTACCTCACTCCCTCTGTGGGGTCTCCAGGGTCACACCTCTGACCCTGACAGCTCCCGTGAGCTTCCTCGTGCGCCCTCGGGTCTGAGACACCTGCCTCAGGCCACGCTCCTGCCTCTCCCTTTAAGTTTGTCTCACAAGTAAACAGGAGAGGCGGACTTGGAGGACGAGGCCAGGGGTTCTTCTCACACTAATTCTATGTAGCAGCCACTGAAATCTGAGTTTCAGTAAGCAAAACAAAAGTGTATGCTTTCGGGATTCACTAAAGCTATTTTTTTAAAAGTGCTCCTAAGACTATAAACACACCTGCCTCTGAGGCCCACCCCTCCACTCCTCCACCCCGGGGTAGGCCGGGACCTCAGGGCAGCAGGAGGAAGGGTGCCTGGGGATTCGGATCCCGGCTCTGCCCTTCCAGGAACACTGGCTCTCCCTCTGCCTCTTCTCTTTTCTCTCTTCTCTCCTCTCACCTCTCTCCTCTCTCCTCTTCTCTTTCCTTCCCCCCTCCCTCCCTCCTTCCTTCCCTCCCTCCATTTTTTGAGACGGAGTCTCACTCTGTAGTCCAGGCTGAAGTGCAGTGACGCGATCTCAGCTCACTGCAACCTCTGCCTCCCGGGTTCAAGCGATTCTCCTGCCTCAGCCTCCTGATTAGCTGGGATTACAGATGTGCACCACCACGCCCAGCCAATTTTTGCGTTTTTAGTACAGACCCGGTTTCACCATGTTGGCCAGGCTGGTCTCGAACCCCCGACCTCAGGTGATCCACCCGCCTTGGCCTCACAAAGTGCTGGGATTGCAGGCATGAGCCTCTGTACCCAACCGTGCCTCACATTGCTTATTCTTGGGTGACTCCGAAAGTCAATTCTGCACTTATATTTTATGTGGTCAAGTATTTCTAGACACAATCCCTAGAAAAGCCTTCTATTTTTCTATTCATTTTTCTGCCCTTTTTATAATCACTTTTACAGCATGTCCCACTGCAGCAGCCCTGTGCCTGTGCTGGGTGCCTGGTGACCAGACCTGCAGGAGAGTGGAGCCTCCCGCCCTCCAGAGGACCCAGACACATCTACGGCCTCCCTGCACCCAATAGTGAGTGCCAGAAGGAAGGCCTGCCTGAAGAGGTATGATCTGCTGAAATGATGCCTGCTTTTCCCGGGTTTTTCTCATCAGCACTGGACCTACGCTCCCTCCTTCCCCCAGAACGGTGGTCTGGAGAGTGAGGGGTAATTGGCTCCCTGAGTCTCTCAGTTAGGACCTGGCCAGCGGGGAAGCATAACGCTGTTCTCACTGCAACACATATGCTACCTCCAAGACGTGGGCGCTGCCACGGCCGCGGGACTGCGCTGACATCTGGACAAGGGTGCTTCACCGCGGCCCTTGAGAGATGGGCCTCTCGTACGGCCGCCTGGGTGAGTACCCTGGGCGCGCAGACAGCACAGGCTCTAATTGAAAACCGCTTTCTTTACAAAGGTCCAGATGAGACGGCATTGAGGCCGCACATGGGCAGAGGACAGCACCTGGGGGCCGAACGGGGCTCAGACGCGCCTTTCTGTGGTAGAGGGGGGAGGCATCGGGGTTCCAACCCTGTTTACCAGGAGGGAAAAGATCAAGCTGAATGCTGGCGGAATTTGAGGCTATTTATGGACCACTGAGACCCCTTGTGCCATCTCCTACTGTTCGATCTCCGTAAGAGCCTGGCCAGTGGTTCTCAGAGGCGGCCTTCCAGACCTGCGGCATCAGCATCACCTGGGAACTCATAAGCTCAGCGAGTTCTTCCATTGCACCTGCGTCCTCTGGACGGAGACTTAGGGATGGGACCCAGCCCCTGTGTCTCAGCAAACCGTGCTGGGGGTTCTAACAGGCGCTGCAGTTTGAGAAGCCCTGATCTGTGGGCGGAGGCGGTGGTGGGTGAGGAGAAGACATGCTCTCTGGAGGGAACGGGAGTGATGTTTTAATCAGAGCAGAGTCTGTCTACACCAACAGACATGGGGCCACAGGGCAGACAGTGTGCAGGTCTCTGAAGCCACAGAAGAGGAAGCACAGCCTCATTTTGAGCATATTTTCCTGGTGACCAGAGCCATGGGCTCTCTCTAGGGCCTGGGAACAGAACCCGCTGTGGGCTGCTTGGGGAACCAAAATGCTCACAGAAGCCCTGCTGGAAACTGGTGTGCGAGGGGGAAGGAAGGTGGCAGCCACCTGGCAGCCTGGCCTGCTCCAGGGGCTGCGGGACCCTCCCTAGCACCTGTTCTAATGGCCTGCACACCTTGCCATGCGCCTAGGAGGGTCCTGTCCCTCTGGGCTCATGTCCTTGTCCTTACACTCAGGCCTGGACTCACTTTCTGGTGCTCTCCGGGATCCCAGGGCCCATCCAGCGTGGGAGAGGCCTGGACTCAATTTTTGCTCCAGGATCCTGGGGCCCGTCCAGCGTGGGGGAGGCCTGGACTCATTTTCTGGTGCTCTGGGGTCCCAGGCCTCGTCCAGCATGGGGGACACAGATCCTGCCCTACTCATGACTTGAGCACAGCTGTTTCCTCAGTTTACCCATCAGATCCCCACTAGCCTTGGCTTAAACAAAGATGCTCCCCCACACAGAGGCCGGCTGGGTTCTAGGGTGCCTTCCCCCTTCACATCCATGATGCCCAGGTGGGGCTCCCCGCTCCACCACCCCCAGAGTGTAGCTGGGGTCACCCGGCAGCAGCAAGGCTGCCCTGAGCCGGCGGGAGGGACAGGACCTAGACAGCAGCCCCAGCCTCCCCTCACGTTCAGGACCTGCCGGCGTCCCGGGTACCTGGCAGAGCCTGGGGTGGGTGAAGCTCCTGGTGTGGGGCTCCCGTACCCCAGAGCCCCTCGCGCAGTCAGGGACGCCTGTCCTGTCCCTTCAGGGTTGGGGCAATGGAGCCAGCACAGAAAGAGAAGTTGGTCTTTGTCTGGCAAGTGCGACCCAGTGCTCCCCGGGCCAATGCCGGTCCTCATCACGGACTGGGAGTGGCCCCTGAGCACATTGGGGATCAGGGGGACGTGCCAAGGGTCACATGAACACAGGCCCCTGCTGCACCTGGCCCATGGCCCTGCTCCCCGGGAACTGCGCACAGTGGTGACTGCGGGTGAGGGGACCCGGGAAAGAGCACCCGGTTGCATCTGAGACCCAGACCCCGGTGATTCCTGCAGAGCTCCTATGTTGTCCTCGCTTGGACCAAGGCAGCAACTCAAGGGGGCAGGACTCAACACTATAACTCTCTTTTCAGGTGAGAAGCAGAGATAAAGGAAGAGGCGAAATTACCTTTCTGGTTAAATATATATTCCAAACAGCATTAAATGGAGCATGAATGCATTGAAACTATCCGAGTGGAATTTTCACTCAGACACCTACATACAGAATACAGCTTAGAGGAGCCGACGCCCTGCTCAGGGAAAGACACAGTTTTCCTCGTTGCCCATTTAAGACCAGAAATAGCACTACAGCCCATTACACATACATCTTGACTTCTTTTCTACCTCACCTTTTACCATTTCCAATTATTGCAAAGTCCACACAGATAATTAGGGAATAGGGAAAAATTAGATAATGAGGTGAAAATCAGTTAATTTTTTTTAACCTAATTGCAAAAAAATACCCATTTCTGGTCTTGAATTATTCATACCCATCAATTGTATGAATGCTGGAAAATGCCAGAAAGTGCCAGAAACTCAGCATATCCTTTCATTCTTTTTTAAAATTGCCAAAGATTTTTTAAAATCAGTTATACATTTAATGTACATAGGTTAAAAGCCCAGGCTGGGTGCAGTGGTACATGCCTGTTGTTTGAGCTACTTGGAGGCCAAGGTAGGAGGATTGCTTGAAGCCAGGAGTTTGAGGCTGTTGTGATCCATGATCTTGCCACTGCACTCCAGCCTGGGCAACAGAGTGAGACCCTGTATCTAAAAAAGTAAAAAACAGGAAACTAAACCTCAATTAGGTTCTACTCTTTCTGCCCTTTTCACTACTGCACTTGACTAGTCTTAAAAACAAACAGGCTGGGCATGGTGGCTCACGCCTGTAATTCCAACATTTTGGGAGGCCAAGGTGGGTAGATCACTTGAGGTCAGGAGTTTGAGACCAGCCTGGCCAACATGGCGAAACCTGTCTCTACTAAAAATACAAAAAGTAGCTGGTATGGTGGCACATGTCTGTAATCCCAGCTATTCAGAAGGCTGAGGTAAGAGAATCACTTGGACCCAGAGACAGAGGCTGCAGTGGGCCGAGATTGTGCCACTGCATTCAACCCTGGGTGACAGAGCAAGACCCCATCTTACACACAAACACACACACACAAAACACAAAAACCCACCAACAGATCTGCAGGGCAGTGTCCATTCCACTCCCCAGAGGCAATCCACTTAAAAGCTAAAACTGCACCTGTTTATCCCCAGATTTCTAAATAGCATGCTTATATTTCTATTTGCCGACTTTCTTTAGTTCCGTTTTGGCTACTGACTTCATATAATGAAAATAAGAATTCAGCATTTCTGTACCATATCCCTACTTGTTATCAAGGTCTTTCTTCCCCCACACACCCACTGCTGTTTGTAACATCTGAACAGATCAGTATTCCAGTAGATCAATTAAATGTCATGACATTGTATAAATATTACTCACAGCTGAGACATGTAGTGTACTATAATTACAGTTTCCTCCTTAAACAATTTTTTTTTAGTTTGTTTTTCCTGGACTTAATAGCTTTTTCATTGGATTTGTTTTTCATATACATATCACTAACTCAGCCCTAAACTCTCTGAGAATTGTAAATCTCCTCTCAAAATGCAAAACGCCCTCCGTGTTTTCATCTTCCCTGGGAGATGCCCCTCCTGCAGCCTCCCTTCCTCTTCAGCACTGGATTCCTTAGCTTCCCTTCCCTTTCACTCTGGGGATTCCCATTGCCTCTTTCCTTTTGGATTCTTGGTTTCTTGAATCCCAAGTCTTTGTCTCTCATTTTGTGGGGTACATCTCCTAGCACCTCACTGAAAGAGTGAGAGATGTGTTTATTGAACAATTGTGTGTCTGAATTGTCTTGATTGATAGTTTGTTCATTTGGGTTAAAATTCTAGTAGAAAACTATTTTTCCCATAACATTTTGAAGACAATTTTCCATTACCTCCTGGCTTCAAATGTTGCTGTTGAGAAGACTAATGAATCTTGATTCTAGTCCTTTATTTGTTTTTAAATCTCTGGAAGTGTTTAGAATCAATTTTTTTTTTTTGAGTCCATAAGTCTCCCTAAAAAGGAATCCTCCAACATCCTGCCAGGGGTCTGACGTGCTTTCAGCTCATGAGCTGGGAAACCACCCAAAAAAAGGGGCAGCCCGCGCATCCTGTGACAACAAAGAAACCCTGAATCCTCTTGCCCTTGGCTCTGCCCAGTGCCCTCAGTCTGAAGTCTCTTCCCCATCCTCCATACTCCACCTGAGGTGGATGTGGCAGGCTACCTGGGGGTGGAGGAACACCTGGCTACGCACCTGCTTCTGAAATAGGCTTGCCACTCCCAGTCCTGCTATCCACCTGGTACCCTGGGAGCCCTGTCCCTTACCCTCCTTGAGAGCCCAGGATAAATCCACATCCTCGGTAGTGATGGCCTCTGCAGCTCAGCTCTCAGCAGCTCGCCTTGGCTAATTCAGTCCCTCCTCATGCATCTGCTATGCAGCTTCCAAAATGTGTTCCTATTGCCTCTTTCCCACAGTTGTCTGTCCTGGGTTTGTGTCCTTTAAAAAAGACCTCCTTACTATTATTTTATTGAGGCCTTAGGAGACAGTAGCAGGTGAATCAGGAAGTCAGCCTCTGCTGCGCTGAGGACTTCCTGGGTTTGGATATGACCTTGATATGGCCGTTCTGCCACCTGCCCCGACATTATAAAGGAGGGAAACACAAGGGCCATTCTTGCCCACTGGCGATAGGTATGTGCCTCAGGGTGGCATGGAGCAGCAGCTGTGACTCCAGGTGCCTGAGGTTACACCAGGAAAACCTTAGGATATCACCTGCCACTCCCCAAGATGATGCCTGCGGCTTCTCTGGGGGATGGCTGAGGAAACCAAAGGGTCTCCTGTGAGCTGTGAGGACATTCCTTCCAGCATCCTGTGGGTGCTTCCTGCCTGGCTAAGCACCGCCCCCACACAACGTGGTGGATGCCATCGGGGGTCAGCGGCCAGCCTGAGGTCTCAGCCCCCAGGAGCACCCAGCCTGCAGGATGCAGCACCACCCATAGAACAGGCTGCTGCAGGGACACGGGCCCTGAGCCATTCCTGGAATTCAACTCAAACTCAAGCAAGGGAGCTGACACCGGAGACGAGACCAACAGAACGTACTCCAGAAGCGCCTTCCGCCCAGGCCTGGGGGCGAGGTGGGGCGGGCAGCGGGCCCCAAGCATGGGAGGAAGGTGACGGGCTGGGCCCGGATCCTGTCCTAGCCATCAAGGGAGGGCCCGCACCTCTTGCAGGGGTGAGGCCGACACATTGTAAGTGGGGCTTCAACTGAGGGGAGCTGCTGCTTCTTACTGGCTCCACAGAGGCGCCGGCCAGGTGAGCACCGGATGCTTGTAGGAACAGGGACATGGGAATTTACTAGAAAAGGAGGCCCAAGATCTGTGGCCATCAGATGTCCTTTTTGTCCAGACATTACAGTGGCTGCTCGGGGCATGTTTGCTGCCCATGGCTGTGTCTGGTGGGCAGAGAGGGCTTTGGATACATGATGTGTGCAAGGCTGACACACCAGACCATGGGAAACAGGCATGGCTGGAGGGCAGGTGGGACGTGGGTTGACAGTGTGTCCAGTCAAAACTGCAGGCCGCTTTAAAAACCACTTTGTAAGTGGATGTGCAAAGATTTCACAAAACACTGCTATCCAGTGGACGCTAAGAAGGCCTGGGGATCGCCTCCCCTACATGGGCCCAAAGGGCCACCTCAATTCAGTGAGCATCTTTCCATTTAACACGTCAGGGTTTAATGACCCAAAGAATAGAAATTGATGAGGAAAGACGTGCCAGCCCTCATCTTAAGATACATTTGTCATCACAATCATTACTCTTTCCAAAACGTTCTCCCTCAGGGAAGAAAAGTACAATTGGAAAATAGAACTTTTTCATCCCCGTCTTTCAATGCACACGCCTTCCTTCACCTATGAACTCACTTCACTGGCAGTGTGTGCCAGGTGGGGGATGAGAGTTGCAGAGCGCAGCCCCTCCTGGGCGGCCCTTGGCCAGGGTGGGTCTGCTGGAAGCCCCCATGGACACGGATGGATGCCCTGGGGGTGGGGAGGGTGTGCAAAGAGCTGTGCAAGGCCCCGGTGCCTTATGGCTACCTTTGCTCAGAGCATCCTAACCTCCTCACACAGGCTCCAAGGGCTCAGCCTACAGAGTGGGCTTGGGCTGGGCCCCCTTTGCTCTGCCCAGCTGCCCTGGGCTTGTGTTCCTCCTGCCATCACACCTGCTGGCTCCTGTCAGCACAGCAACCCCTTCTGCACTCTGGGGTCTGCAGATCCCACCTTCGAATGCCCCAGGAGGTGTCTGCATTCCCATTCAGTGTCCCGGGGCTGAGCTGGGGCTTCTGCTGAAGCCACGCATGGGAGGGCCGGCCAGGTGGCTGAGCCAGCTCTCTGAGCTCCTGCCCTGAGCTCAGCCCACCCCCATTTCCTCTGCCCCATGAGACCCAGGGTCCACGATACCCAAGCCAGCATCGTCCTCAGAGCACTCGCTAATCCCCCACGTCTCCACCTCTCCCTCTGCTCATCCCATGTTCATGGGCAAAGCCAGCAAGTGGCCAGAGATCATGAAGAAGAACGCCGTGGTCATTAGAGGATGGAAGAGAAGCTGTTCTGTGGGTTGGCCTGTTTGCTCATTCACTAGTGTTTGCAGAGGGCCCTGGGCCGGCCGCATCAAGGCCATGTGGTGAAGAAAACACACAGGACGTCTGTCCTCCTGGGCCTCACAGTCCAGGGGACAGGCAGCTACCAGGTAGAGATCCGCAAAGCACGTATATGCCACGAAGACCCAGCAGGCTCTGGAACTGCCAGATCTGGGCTCCCACGCCGCTATGGCCACTCACCTCCTGAGAGTCTTGGGGCAATCTGTGCAGCTTCTTGAGGCATTTATTTTCCCATCTGAAAAAGAAAAACAATAATGCCAAATTTACCAGTGTTATGAGGATTAAGGGGGAGAATGTAGTTAAAACGTATGGTTACTTAGCACAGAGCCCAGACAGGGCAAGTGCATGAAAATGGTACCAACGTCAGGAGCAGCGATTGTTACTCATCAAGCGTGTATCTGCCACTCTGTGCATCCTAATTCAACGAGGGATTATGAAAATAAATGAACATTAGGAGCTGTAACTGACTACTTCCGAAAGGCCTTGGCAGGAACTCCCTCAATGTGATCGTCCTTATTAATACCAGTGGTGCAGGGCGCCTGTGGAATGAGCCATGCAACAGGCTTCTGGAAGCCGGGAGGGCTGGACATGTCTCCTCTCCTTCCAGCTCCAGCCGGTGCTTCTCGGAGACCAGCAGCTCCTGTGGGCGGGACGGTGGGGTGGGCCTGGGAGGGAGTGGACTGGAGGGTGGGGTGGGCCTGGGAGGGACTGGGCTGGAGGGTGGGGTGGGCCTGGAGGAGGGAGGGGGCTGGAGGGTGGGGTGGGCCTGGGAGGGAGTGGACTGGAGGGTGGGGTGGGCTTGGGAGGGAGTGAACTGGAGGGTGGGGTGGGCCTGGGAGGGAGTGGACTGGAGGGTGGGGTGGGCCTGGAGGAGAGAAGGGGCTGGAGGGTGGGGTGGGCCTGGAGGAGGGAGGGGGCTGGAGGGTGGGGTAGGCCTGGGAGGGACTGAGCTAGAGGGTGGGGTGGGCCTGGGAGGGAGTGGACTGGAGGGTGGGATGGGCCTGGGAGGGACTGGGCTGGAGGGTGGGGTGGGCCTGGAGGAGGGAGTGGACTGGAGGCTGGGGTGGGCCTGGGAGGGACTGGCTGGAGGGTCGGGTGGGCCTGGGAGGGACTGGGCTGGAGGGTCGGGTGGGCCTGGGAGGGAGTGGACTGGAGGGTGGGGTGGGCCTGGGAGGGAATGGGCTGGAGGGTGGGGTGGGCCTGGAGGAGGGTAGGCTTCAGCTCTGCTGGAGTCCTAGAAGTGAATGAAGGACTTTCTTGCCTCCCACTGTGGACCTGACAGGAGCCTCGGATGGGCACTGGGGGACTCTTGGAACAGTTGCAGCCTAGAGGAGCTGGACAGAGACCCCTGGATGGAGGCCACGGTGCCTGGGGGCCTGGGTCTCCCGGGCCCAGGAGATAAGGGAGGTGGTGGTAGCTGTGCTCTCTACTACTGAGCCTTGGGGCAAGGAGACCTCGGACAGACTGGATCCAGGCAGGGGCTGCCAAGGCCAGAGCCCCACGCCCGGGGCTGTCCATACAGCATATCCACAGCTGCACGGCAGGCAGGCATCGGGAATAGGTGTCCAAAGACAGCAGTTGGAGGCAGAGGCTGTGGCAAGCGGCTTGAACAAGAACAGGGAGAATAGAGATTTGAGTCCCACACGTGCCTTGCTTTATAGCCAATGCCTGATTTCCTACTGGAAAAAAAAACTCCTTAGATAAACACAAGTAGAGCATGGGCTCTGTTGGGACCTAAACGAGCACTGTAGTGGATCGGAGAGAAAAGATGCTCGGAGCGCGTGATGGGAAACAGTGGGAGAGGAGAGGACAGGGCCTGCCCTGCAGGATGGCAGCTCTAGAGGGAGGGGCTGCCTGCTGAGCTCATCTCAGGGGAGCCCAAGGCAGAGGCTGGAGTGCACAGATCTGGAGGAGCTGAGGAGAAAAGCCTCCTAGCAGGGTGTTCAGGGAAATCTCCCAGTTGGAAGAGGAAGATAACAATTCTTCTATTTTTTATTTGTATTTGTATTTTTTTTTGAGACGGAGTCTTGCTCTATTGCCCAGACTGGAGTGCAGTGGCATGATCTCTGCTCACTGCAAGCTCCGCCTCCTTGGTTCACACCATTCTCCTGCCTCAGCCTCCTGAGTAGCTCGGACTACAGGCGCCCAACACCACACCCGGCTAATTTATTTTTGTATTTTTAGTAGGGACAGGGTTTTACCGTGTTAGCCAGAAGAGAACAATTCTAAAAGCTGCAGCAGTAAAGAACAAATAAACGGCAAAAAAAAAAAAAAAAAAAAAAAGAGCAGAAGGAAACAGTAGTGCCTAGACAACCAAAAAATACAGAGAAAAGAAAACTCAATAATCAACTTGAAAATGACAGCAAGAAAGTCATTAGCCATGTCATGAAATCCAGCAGGCTGACTTGTCTCTATGGCACAGAGAGCCAGCAACATGGCACCTCAGGACTGGGCAAGGACGCACGCAGCCCATGAGCTCCACCCTCGGGGTGCCACGGTGGACGAAGGGAGGGGAAAGCATTGCTGGACACTTTCTTGGGAAAGCGTTTGAGGAGGCAGTGGCGAGCCATGAAATCCGCAAACCCTGCACACCCAGGTGAGCACATGCAACAGTGATGGCTTATCTGGGAGGGAGAATACAGGTACGACATAAATAATCCAGAAATGGAAATATTTCTGAATTGAATTGCAAGCAAAGTCTAAAATAATGGCCCCAAAATGAAAGTATTTATTCTGCAAAATCTAAGAGTTAGCATGACAGGGCTAGGGCAGGGGTGAGTCAAAGTCACACAAGTCACTGGAAGAGGCTGGGAGTGGGTGGGAAGGAGGGAACAGGTGTGATGTAAAGCCCACTTATCATGGGACTGAGGCCAGGCAGGGTCGGGGAAGTCCCCGGTCCCGAGTTTCCATAAAATGGTACAGAACCTTACGATGGACACTGATGATTGCGAAGGGCAGGCACCATTACCAACCCTGCAAAGAAACTGAAATCCAGCAGGAAGAGCAGAAGGAAACAGCAGTGCCGAGACAACCCACAAAATACAGAGAAAAGAAAACTCAATAATCAACTTGAAAATGACAGCAATAAAGTCATTAACCATGTCATGAAATCCAGCAGGCCGACTTGTTTCGTTCAAAGAAGAAACTGCCTAGATGGACAGGCAATCCCTAGGCTCTGTTCTGTGGACAAGAAACTTACTTAAAATAATAGAATAAAGCAAGCCTGAAAATAAAGGAATGAGTAAAGTGATACTGGGTAAATGAAAGCCCAAAAGGCAAAAAATAAAAATAAAAAACAGAAAGAGGCAAGGCACGGTAGCTCACACCTGTAATCCCAGCACTTTGGGAGGCAGAGGTGGGAGGAATGGTTGAGGCCAGGAGTTCGTAACCAGCCTGGGCAATGTAGTAAGACCCCCACCTCTACAAAAAATTAAAAAGTTTGGCAGGCATGGTGGCACACACCTATGTTCTCAGCTACTTGGGAGGCAAGGTGGTGAGCGCTAAGTAAGACAGGCTGAAAAATATACCCTAAAAGGCACTGTTTACAAAGATGGCATTAAAATTAAAGCCTGGCATCTCTGCTCATGCCCAAGGGTGCAGCCTGGAGGAAAGGGCAGGTGAGCAGCCAGGACCTGAGCTGCTCTCTGATCTCACAGCAGGAGGAGATGAAGCGGCAGGAGGATTTTCTGACCAGTATGAATAAGTAAATTATTGTAGACAAAGATGATTAATGCTTCCAGTACTTTTCTACCAAGATTCAAGCAGATTGAAGGGTGCCATTGATCTTCCATGGGAGGGAAAAGGGGTTTACCTTGGCTCATGTGTAGGGAATTTCCTGAGGAGTCAGTAATGACCTTGCTTGTGTGTGCAGGGCACCAAACCAGCAGCCATCTCACTTAAGCCAATGGAAAAAGTTCCCCATACCAGGGGCTTCTCTGTGTATGTGGCACAGTTGCTGGCTGGTTGGTTGATTCAGTTTTCACCTTTTCACCAGTATTTCTGGGATAAAATGTGGCAAAGCTACGGGGTCTCCCTCTGTCTCATTTCCTGCCACGCCCCCCCTCGGCAGCACTAGGCCTTGCAGCTGGGTGCCTGGGAGCACATGCTCGCCAGCAGTGGGAACCCGGGCAGGTTACTCCGCTTTTTAATCTGTAAAATGGGAAGTGTAATAGTGCCCCCTCCTCAGGCAGGTGGAAGAATTTCTGAGTGAATGACTGGGAAGAGCTAGCGTGTGGCAGGTGCCAGTGACTGTGGCTCTCAGCAGCACCCCAGCAGGTGAGCTGGAATAAAGGCTGCAGCCGCCTTGTGGCCACGGGCCTGTGTGTGCCAATGTTTTCCCAGCTGTAGTCCAGCCTTTAAAGATGAACAATTAGTGGGTGGAATTATCTCGTTGACTCACACCCTCAGATCAGAAGGCCCTGTGTGTTTGCAGAAGCTCAGCCAACCTGCATCCTAGCTGGGCTCCATGGTCCACAGAGAAAGAACAAAGAATTCTATTCCAAACATGAGTTTTTCTAAGAGAAAAGCGAGCCTTCTGATTCACCTGCTTTTTGAATTAAGGGTGGCATCGATTAATAAATACTAAAGGATGCTTTTCTTTTCCATGGGGTTGTCATCAACAAAGAGCCTAGGAAGACCCACAAAAAGTAGAGAATTGGGGGTATGAGGGATGGAGAGGCGAGAGACGGAGGGGTGTGGGGGGCAGGTGGGCTTCCCTGGAGGAAGACTGCACGCAACATTTCCTGATGCAGGCTGACCCGAGTCTGCAGTTGGCTCTAGAAATCTGTGTGGTCCCAGGAGAGTTACTTCAAGGTTCTGAGTTTCAATTCTCTGTAGTAAAATAAGGCTGACACTACCTGCTTCCTGGCTGGGGTGGGGATCAGCTGTGCTTAGCCCAGGCATGGCTCAGCAGATGATGATAATGGTGAGGACAATGGCGACGGTCATTACTAGTCTTAATGAAGAGCAGGTGGCTGGGCTCCCACCCTTTGCACTGGGCAAAGTCTTTTCTTTTTTGAGAGAACAGGACAGACAGGCTGGCAGGGGCGGGGGTGGTCAGGGCAGGCTCAGAGGTGAGGGCAACCTGGTGTGTGGCTCTGGCTCCACCTGCCCTCAGCAGTGGGCACATCATGGCATTTCTGAACACCACGCTGACCCTGCAGGTGCCCCCATGACCCCTGCCACCCCCTGTACCCATGAAACAACACAGCTGCTCCAGGCTGTGTCCTGGAGTCAAATGGTCTTTCCCTTGCATGGAGGAAAGAGGTCAACTTGCTCGTTGAAAAGATTTGGCTCCTGCACAGAAATCTCTATTTCCTTCAAGGTAAATGATGAGAGGTCAAGGCTCTTCCATTATCCCCCAAACTCTCTTTAATGTTACATCGGCTCGAAGGGGAAGAAAAAGCTCATTTCTCCACAGTTTCTGACAGCTCCCTTTTAACAACGGATTTCTCCGAAGGCACCAGCCAGTCCCCCACTGCACAGAAAGTGCATGTGAACTCACGGCCCCCTCCCAGAAGAGCACGCTTCACAGAGAACGAGGTGCAATATTTATAAGTTTCACAGCAGTTTGCCTGGTGGGCAGGCGGACTTGCCTCCATCTTTTCTGACCTCTGATTTTTCCTTCTTTCTACATTCGTCTTCAAAACAAACCAAAACTGAACCCAGAAATTCTCCGTCCAAGACAAAGCAGACAGAAATAAAACACGAATGCCCCCTGTATCCGCAGAGCACCGGCCGGGATGGCAGAGTGGCCGCGGTCCTCTGTCTTGGTCTGCTCCGCCGTGCCACACACAGGCTTCTGTGGTCAGCCCGGCCGCCCCAGGAGTGAAAGCTCTTTTCAGAAATAACGAGCCTGGCAACAATTCCCCAGTCCCTCCACTGTGGGCCTACAGACATCTGAGTGTCAGGCTGGGTTGGTGGCATTTTCCAGGGAGGCCAAGGGGATAAGACCAGACACACACGGAGAAGAAACAGAGAGGAACGGAGCCTGCTGGGCCAGTCTGGAGACAGCACAGCAGGTGTGGGCAGGGTGGGGGTGGGGGACAGTGGGGAACTGAATCTTGCTGACAGCTCAGAGGTGACCGCTGGCCTGAAGGCTATTTTTTTGCAAACTGTTTTCCATCCTTTAGACAGAAGTGCCTGGGCCATGAAGCTATTAAACATCACTTTTTACCGAGAATCTGCCTCCCTTCCCCCAGCTATCTGGCAGAGCAGGGCAGCCCCTCTGTAATTCCGAGCCCCTGCACCATACCCTCCCTGGACCCACCCCACATGCCCTGCCCTTCAGCCCCCAGGGCGTGTGCACTGACTGCTGTGGCCCTGGCTTGGACGTTCTCGTGGTTCTGTTTCTCTCTGTCTGGGATGGAAGCATCCTGAGCATATTCTCCTCTCACACACAGTCAGCGCCACCGCCATGACAGGCCTGCAGCAAGGCAGATGATCAGAGGTCACAGCCCATGGACCCTGTGATTTCTACTCATGCCTCCTAGAACATCAGTCTTCTCAACCTACCTCAGGTGTGTGAATGAATGATTTCTAAGAAACCAGTCGGCCCGGCAAGGTGGCTCATACCTGTAATCCCAGCACTTTGGGAGGCCGACGCGGGTGGATCGACTGAGGTCAGGATTTCGAGACCAGCCTGGCCCACATGGTGAAACCCGTCTCTACTAAAAATGCAAAAATTAGCTGGGCCTGGTGGCACATGCCTGTAATCCCAGCTACTTGGGAGGCTGAGGCAAGAGAATGGCTTGAACCCGGGAGGCAGAGGTTGCAGTGAGCCGAGATCATGCCACTGCACTCCAGCCTGTGTGACAGAACACGACTCCTTCTCAAAAAAACTCAAAAAAAAAACAAAACAACAACAACAACAACAAAGAAACCAGTCTCACTTCTGCCCTTCTTGTCTCTGAATACAGCTTTATGAAAATATCCCCCATGAGTGCAGAGACAGGGCAACACAGCACTTCCCCTCTCTTCCAGAGGTTCCAACTACTGCTGGAGAGGAGGCCATACTGGATGCCCAAGGCTAGGCCCAGCTCACCCCACCCCCACAACCAGGCTGGCTGGGTGCCAGGGAGATGCAGAAGGGGGTGCCAGGGAACCGCAAGGTGGGCTTGGCTCTGGCGCCGGCCTCACGGTTTCTTCTTCTGGTGTGCTTGCTGGCAGAAGGGTGGCCGTGACCCTGTGGGACCCCTTCTTTAGTTGCCTCTGCTCTGCTGAGCCTGAAACCCTGGGAGCTCATTAGTGCCTGCCAACGAGGGTGCCGGTGAGGGTGCTAGTTCTGGGGAGGCTCCTTCCACCTAGCAAGGACTTTTTCTTTCTTTTCTCTGAGAGAATTCAGCAGTATGAGAACAAGAAGCACTGAAATAAAGAGGCTAAGATAATGGTGCTGACACACCAGCATTGGATTATGGGCCCAATGCTGGTGGGTCAGGAGTGTGGGGCTGACACAGCGCCCGCTACACGGAGTTCTCTGGTCAATATTGGCACAGAGGAACTGGCTGAGCCATCAGTGTCCATAGCAGGGGAGAATCCTGTCCATACCTGGGCACCCAGAGTGGGCACTGAGAGGGGGTGCAGCCCAGGGCCTCGATTCTCCACCCACACACGCTCCAAACCTCTTAGAGATTTTAAGTCGTAGCTTTTGTCAGATGCTTTTGAAGGTCTTCAGAAACTGCTGTTATCATATGTCATCGAGAAAATGAAAAGTAAAGCCAGAACGAGACATTGCCACCCACCCTCTAGAATGTCTAAAATGAAAAAGACCGAAAGCACCAAGCATCAGCAGAGATGTGGAGGGGCCAAAACCCTCCAGTTTGAGCACCAGCGGGCAACCCCTTGGGCGGTTTTGCACAAAGGCAACACGTGCCTGGCCTTGGACAACAATTCTGTTCTTGGGTGTCATCTGAGGGAAGGAAAATACCGGTCTATATGTAGGTCTATAAAATGCTTGTGCACGAAGAGGCCTAGCTGCTTTCTGAACGATAACTCAAGTCCCCAAACAACCAAATTGTCCATTAACAGGAGGCTGAGGGAGGAGAATCCCTTGAACCTGGGAGGCGGAGGTTACAGTGAGCTGAGATCCTGCCACTGCACTCCAGCCTGGGTGACAGAGAGAGACTCTGTCTCAAACAAAACAAAACAAAACAAAACAAAACAGGAGAATGGCAAACAGAAGGTGGTGTGTGGGAGTGACAGGATGGCGTTCAGCAGTAAAACAGCTCAAGCCACTGCTCCGCTAACCACTGGAGTAAATTCCAGACATGCAGAGCGTCAGGACCCAGCCGCGGGGCATGCAGGGAATGACAGTCCAGGGGGGCCGAACTCTTCTGAGTTCACAACAGAGCCTTCCTGGGGGTGGCAGGGACCCGTGAGTGCGAAGTACAAAGCATTTCCTGGGCAATGGAACTGTTCTGTGTCACAATGGGACACACATTGCATGAATGTCTCCTGCAAAACCTTTAAAGCTAAGATTTATTTCAATATGTGTACATTTTAACTTGAAGAGAACAAGCAAGAAGATAGTGTGTTGGGCGCCTATCAAAGAAAACAGAAACCTCAGTGGAACGGGCCCATGATCCAATCACACACAGGCGTGTGGTGGAGGTGGCGGGTGAGGAAGCATGGAAATTAAATCAAAATTAAAAGGGTGGGGGGAGAAGCAAGGGGGCTGTGGACATGGACCCGCCCATCACCAATGGGCACGGTGAAGCGTAGTGCCCGGGGGTGATGGAAAATGCTGGTGGCGGACGTGGTCATCAGAGACTGAGGTTGGACGCCGGCCACATCTCTGCTGTGAAGGCTGCATGGGAGCAGGTGACCAGTGGGGCCGGAGAGCTTATGCGGGAAGCTCAGTCTGAGAGCAGGTGCTGAGGGGCCACCTGGTGTGCAGAGCCCCAGGCACGAGGAAGGCGCCCGCTCAAGACCCCCGAAGTAATGCAGTCAACACACAGTCAAGAGGTCAGCAACGCTGGTATCCAGTCAGGGCTTCCAGAGAGAAATCGGGAAGGTGACCTCCAGCTCCTGTGCTCCCTGTGGCCTTGGCCACACGTGAGCCACACTGGGCACCACCTTCGCGTTCATGTTCATGTGGGTGCCTCTGCTCCCTCGTTCATGCTGAGGTCCAGGGCAGCACCGAGTGGTGTTCATGGAAACGACAGCCGTGAGTGTTCCGTGAGTCCCACCGTGAGCCCCGTGATTCATGGGACATGATCTCATGCTCCCAGCAACCCCGAGGGAGTCACGCCCCCTTTCACAGACAAGGAGACCGAGGTTTAAGAGGAAGCAGCTTGCTTAGAGAGCGGCTGGAGGCTTCTTACTACATGAAGAAACAGAAGAGGCACCATCCTTCCTCTGCTTTCCTGGGCCCTCCCCCAGCCCCTCCCAGGACACTCTCATGCCTTCCTTCCCAGCACAGCTCAAGCCCCAGGAGGCAGGACTCCAGGGGGCCCATGAGGAGCCCCCCGTGCAGAACTGTGAGAACTGCAGGCAGATGTGACTCTCGAGATCCTGAGTGTGCATCGAGCTGGGCGGCCGCCATGTAACATGAGGAGAGACTCCTGGGTGGTGGGGAGGCTGCCCGGCTGTGGGAGCCATGTTCCCGGCCTCCAGCTGCTGAGGGCGACCCTGGCTGGCAGTCAGCGGGGAGAAGCAGTAATCTCAGTCCTGCAACCCCAGGGAGCTGGCTTCTGAGGACGATGAATCCCCTGGAGCCCAGACGAGACCAGGACTCACACCAGACTGCAGCCGGCACCGCCCTTGGCCTGATTCCGGGCCTCATCCTGGGCTGCCCACTCGCCCTGACCAAGGAAAGGATGGGCGCCAGGAGGATTTTCAAGGTCATGGATTTCTCCTTGACTTCCTCCTGGATCCCAGGAGGTAGTTCAGCAGGGCCTTAAACAGGGGAAGGCCAGGGCATGGCCACCAAGCCCCCTCCCTGGAGCCCAGGCTCCGAATCTCATGGCGGGGAAGGGAGGGCAGGGAGGAAGGGCAGGCCCAGACCAGCTGGTGTGGAAACCAGGGCACCAGAGGAGGGGCACCAACCCCTCCTCTCTGTGCAGTGCTGTGGGTGGGGCATCGGCAGGGAAGGCGAGGAAGGCTTAGGGGCCAGTGGAGGTGCGGGTGGGGGAGGAGAGGAAGGCTCAGGGGGCCGGTGGGGGTGCAGGTGGGGGAGGAGAGGAAGGCTCAGGGGCCGGTGGGTGCAGGTGGGGAGGAGAGGAAGGCTCAGGGGGCCAGTGGGGGTGCAGGTGGGGGAGGCAAGGAGGGATTAGGGGCCAGTGGTGTGTTGGGGTGAACTGTACTCTCCGCCACCTCAGAATGCGCCCATATTTGGTGATGTGGTGGCTTCCGCTATCATTAGAAAAGTGAAGATGAGGTCATCCTGCAGTAGGAGAGCCCCAGCCCCACAGGACTGGTGTCATGGGAGTAGGAGGTGGAGACACAGAGATGGGCACCCAGGGAGAGGCCACTCACGGGATGACAGAGGCAGAGAGGGGGTGACCCTCCTACAAGCTGAGGACCACTGGGAATGTCAGCACCTCCAGAGGCTGGACAGAGGCTGGAGCAGGTTCCTGGTAGGACCTCACAAGGAACCAGGCCTGTCTACCCCTGGAGTTTGACTTCTGGCCTCTAGAACTGCAGGGAGTCCGTGTCTGCTGCCTCGGCCTCCTGGCCTGTGGAGCCTTGGGGCAGCCACCCTAGGAAGCCCCTGCAGCAGCCGTGCAGCTCTGGCCCAGGATGCAGCCTTGGCTCACGTGAAATGCTCAGCCCATGTGCAGGGTGCCAGGTGAGGGCTCGGGCCCGGGAGTCACGTGCAGTGTGGGAGTCTGAGCACGTTTCCAACCTACCCTTTGTCCTTTTAATTTTATTTTTTTTATTAGCACAAAGGAACAACAAGACTAACTTCCACAGGGCCCTACAAGGCCTGGGTGCATCCTCGGTTTAGAGGGAGTCTCACAGTTGCTGTGTGGGCAGCAGGTTCTCCAGGGGCTCCTGAACAGCAGCCTGGGCCTCTGTCGGGCGGTCACTGGAGCTGTAGCCCCTACCCCTGGCCTCTCCAGACCTCCCCAGTCAGAAACTCCCAGGAGGGTACAGCAATTGTGCCTGAACCCGGCCACAGGACAGTGCTCATGCAGCCAGTTCACAGCCTGGATTCGAGTAAGGTCTCAGCGCGTGTTGGTCACTACAGCCAGTGCTGGCCAGAGAATCATTGTTTCAAGACCTCGTAGGGAGTAAGAGAAGCAAATGTCAGGTCTTTATGTCCTAGGACAGATCCCACCCGTCCTGCTTGGGCCTGAGGGAGGCAGGGGTCTGGGCACTAACTCCCCTTCTGCTTTCTGGGCTGCTCCAGAGGGGCTTGGAGACCCCTCCTCACCCTCGTAGGCGGGCTCTGTGCACTTTCAGAACTCAGAATCCTGACCCACACGATTTGCAGAAGGACAAAGGCAAAGGTTGCCAGGCAGGTGTCCAGCCCCGATCTTTGCAGGGACCATCCAGAGATGATATTTAGAGGATCTTTGCAGCATCCAAGGCTGGAACTTCAAAAACCAGAGTCAGCACGAGCTACTGCTCTCAGACACTTCTGTGGTGCAAAGAAATTCTCAAATGTCACCTGCCCAGAGTCCAGTGCACAGCCAAGTGATGTATTTATATACATCATGTTTTAGATGAAAGTATTTGGTGCACAGAACTCACCGTAGTGCAATCAAAGCAGGAAGCACTCATTCTGAATTAGCCATTTTGGTGTATTATCCTAATAGAGTATTATTTTTAAACTACCACAACATTTTAATTACATTCTCAGCATGAATCATTATGTACCTTAGTGAAAAGCACTTCTGACTGTAATTGCACACTGGAGTCCCCTGATGGAGTCGATGAACTTGAACCCTGAAATGGGCTGACATGCCGGGCGCTGATGTGTAGCTGCTCCCACGAGCCCCCTGTGTGTGGTGCCACTGGCCTGGCCCCTGAGATGCTGCCCTCTGCTCCCTCCCTCCTCCCTCCCTCCCTCCTCCCCTTTCTCCTCCCTCTTCCCTCCTCCCTCCTCTCCTCCCTTCCCCTCTTCTTCCTCCTTCCCCCTCTCCTCCCTCCCTCCCTCTTCCCTCCCTCCCTTCTTCCTCCCTCCCTTTTTTCCTCTTCCCTCTTCTCTGCCTCCTCTTTATTATCCCTCCCTCCTCTTTTTCCTTCTCTCTTCTGCCTCCCATTCCTGCCTCCATCTTTTTAACAATCTTTATCAGGTGCCTGCAGATACCAGTGATCCTGTCACTTCCAGGGACACCAGCAGAACTCCCTGCCCTCTTGGAGCTTACATTCTGCCCAGGAAGTGCATCCTTCCCTGTAGAGAAGTCACAGGCATGTTCACCTGTGGGGATGGGTACTCCACGGGGAAGGAAAGCAGAGAGGGGCAAGGACACACGGGTCGTGGGAGTTGGGGGAACTGACTGAGGAGGGGTCGCTGGAGCAGACGTGTGAGCACAGATGCTTCCATGCTGACATTTCACCCACGAAAGCCACCAGGGCCACTGATAATATAGCTTGGATGTTGTCCCCTCTAAAACCTGGGTTGAAATGTAATCCCCAGTGTTGGAGGCGTGGCCTGATGGGAGGTAATTGGATTATGGGCTGGATTTCTCATGAATGGTTTAGCGCCATCCCCCTGGTTCTGTCCGTGAAATAGTGAGTCAATTCTCGTGAGATCTGGGGAGACGCAGGAGCTCTCCCAGGAAACTTCAGTAAATGCCTCAGGCAAAAGACAGGGAGCTTGCCTTGGCCTTGTTTGGAGCCTTCTGGTTTATGGAGTGTTTTCGCCCACCCCAGCCTGGTGGAAGCTCCCATGACTTGCAGAGAAAAGCAGGGTGGATGGGATGAAGCCTTTCCACAGAAGAATCAGCTCAAAGAAGTGAAGCCACACAGGCAGCGGTCATGGCCAAGGCCTTTGTCCTCCCAGCCAGTGATGTCTTCGTGGAGCACTCTCAATGAACAAGACTTGATGGGCTGGAAGGAATAGCAACAGTGCCCAGGAGCTGGTGGGAGGAGTGGACGGCGCCTGGTGCAGCACAGCCTGGAGGTTCTGTGGGTTCCTTCTGCTCCAGGCAATAAGAGGCGGCGCCTAAGGACTTCCCAAGGTCTCTGTGAGCCTCCAACCTCTATCTTCCTATGGTTCTCACCCACAGAGGAGAAACCAGGATCCACGACTTGGCAGCTCACAAAAGACAGACACTGCATCCACTTACTTCACTCCCTCATTCCTCCGGGTAAGGGATAGAGACATGACGGAGTGGGTGTGCTTCAGAGAGCGTCGGGGACAGAGGGAATGAGGGCTGGACCATCTAGAAAGCCCCACTTCATCAGATTCTGCAGCTTTCAAAGCAAACATTTCCAGAGCAAGGCAGGAGGGCACCAGCCCCTGGAGAAGCCATGCTCTGCCTCCGTGATGTTGAGTGCGGCTGCGGGGAGCATCTGCGTTCTATGGGTGATGAGGACAGGGTACGAAAACGGAGCTTTTCACCGCTCCTCCTCTTCTTATTCTGAGAGCTTTATATAACCAGGGTTTTCATAGCGTGGGGCAAGATTAGCACTACTAGAAATGATGTGTAATGCCTTATTAATGAGAACTGTGCCTAGTGAGACCTTCTGAGACGTTTCAGCAATTCTGAGAATTAGAAGGGTCTGGTTTTGTTCTGGTCCAATTCTTTTCTTTTCTTTCTTTTTAGCTTTTGTATTCAGGAAGACCACTTCTTAGAACAGGCAAAGCCCTGGCAAAGGTGAATGGGGCCTCTTTCGCTCCCTGGCTATAGTCTCTCCACCTCATCCTGCTCGCCCATCCCAGGCTGGGTCCACACGGTATAGCATGCAGGGAAATCAAGCTGGTCCCCATCCACTCCTGCCTGGCTTCTGCACCCTTTCCCTCTTCCCCATAGAATCCCCATTTGCAGCAAATAGCTGGCTCATTTCGTTGGTCATCACGTTACTGACCAGATCCACTCCCAGGTCAATTCCTAGAGCATTGGAAAAATAAATCCATAAATGGAAGAAGGATACAGGGACACAGAGGCTGCCATGAGCCCTGCAGAGCCATAGCACCAGACCACTCTAGTTGTGAGGGGCAGGCCACCCGCTGCTGCTTCCCCCACCTCCCCCAGAAAGGCCGCCTCTGAGACTCTAAGCTCCCAGCACATTCGCCGCCATGCTCACCTGCTCCTGGTCAGCCTCAGAACCTTTCCTTCTGCTACTTTAAATGGTGATAATGGATCAAAAAGCTTTCTGATGAGTGGATCCTGGGGCTAAAATGCTTGAGTTCAAATCCAGCTCAACTACTGGTCACTTCACCTCTCTGTGTCTCAGTTTCTTCATCTGTAAAATGAGGACAGCGGTTGTGCCCGCCTCACAGACTTGCCGAGATATCGAATGAGCTAGAGAGAATGACTCACATATAGTCAGGTGTGGAAAAATGCTGGCTGTTATTGTAAGCACAGAAGAAGGCCCTGGGATCGGTCTTTCTGGCCCAGTGGAAGTCACCTCCAACTGCCCTTACTGTGAGGCTTTCCATCAGTGGGTGCGGACAGTGCCCCAGGGAGTCAACAACAGAAAAACAACACACAAGTGGTGAAGGGAGGGGGGTGTCATGGAGGGAGGGGGGCGCGGTGGAGGGAGGAAGTGTGGTGGAGGAAGTGGGGGATGGCTTGGCCAAGGATGAGGCCAGTTTGCTCTGAAGCTCCTCCAGAGCCCAGACACTGGAGGGGTCGACGGATGCCTGCCCACCACTGTCCCCTACGGCCCAGGCCCTCTGCCTGGCCCTGTCTTGGATGGAACGACTTGAGGTCAGGCTCTCTTTTCCCCTGGTTCTCCTTCTTCTCGATTCTGGAAGACGCAGGTCTCTTCCAGCTCCAACATTGAGCATCCAGGGCCTCCTCTACAGCCACTTTCTACCGCTCCTCACACCACGAGGCCCCTGGAAAGCAAGAGCTGCCCTTGGGATCTGAGGTTCCAGGTGACACAGAGCAGAGAGGTGGAGGGAGGTGTGACAGAGGCTGCTGGTTGGGGACGAAGTCACAGTTATGTGGGGGCGGTGAGTCCTGAGGATCTGTGGCATGTTAGGGTGACACTTAACAATGATGCACTGCACACTTCAGAACAGCCAGAAGAGAGGACTTTGAATCTTCTCACCACGAACAAGATTATGAAGCTGTCCGTTGTCTGTAAGGCCATCTATACCATTGAATGCACTCAGTGCAATATGACCTTTCAGGAAAGCCAATGAGGAGCTTCTGACTAAAATATGTTGCTTCTGAATTTCACATAGAAAAGTAAGTCAGCAAAAATAGAGAGATTCTGAAAATTAAAAGTAGTAAAATGATTTTCCCTTAGCATATTAAACATTGGAGCATATATATATATATATATAATTTTTATTTTTTATTTTTTGAGACAGAATCTCACTCTATTGCTCAGGCTGGAATGCAGTGGCGTGATCTCAGCTCACTGGAAACTCTGCCTCCTGGGTTCAAGCAATTCTCCTGTCTCAGCCTCCCGAGTAGCTGGGATTACAGGCGCTCACCACTGTGGCTGGCTAATTATTGTACTTTTAGTAGAAATGGGGTTTCACCATGTTGGCCAGGCTGGTCTCGAACTCCTGACCTCAGGTGATCCATCCTCCTCAGCCTCCCAAAGTGCTGGGATTACAGGGATAAGCCACTGCGCCCAGCCAGAGCATATTTTAAAAGCTACAATAATTAAAACAATGTGGTATTGGAACAAAAATAGACAAAAGTCTTAAAAAAGTCAAGAAACAGCAGCAAATAGACACAAGAATTTACTATCTGATAAAGATGACATTTTAAATAAGTGAAGAAAAGATCAATGTTTTCAAGCAGTGATGTCAGCCCAACTGGAAGAAAATAAGCTGGATTTCTAGTTTACACTGTATACCCAAACAAATTTTAGAGGAAACAATTATACATGTGAACAATGAAATAATCTTAGATGTCATACCTAAGAAATCTTTGCCTAGCCTTACAGAAAACACTAGAAGAAAAAAGAGTAGAATTTTTTTCATAATTGGAGTGAGGAAAAAAATCATAAAACCTAGCATCCATAAAACAAAAGATTGCTGCTTCATATATATATTTCTCATTTTTTGAACAGCTTTATTGAGGTGTATTTGCTATACAGTAACCCTTACATATATAAAGTAAATGATTTGATAGTTTTTACATATGTATACACTTGTAAAACCACCATTGCAATCAAGATAACAAACACATCTGCCACTCTCCATGGCTCTTGCCCTTTGTAACCTGTCCTTCCAACTCCACCCCACCCTGCTCCCCCATCCCAGGCCCACTCTGGTCTGCTTTCTGTCACTACTGACTAGTTGGCTTTCTCTAGAATGTTCTGTAAACAGAATCACACAGTGTATACTCTATCTTGTCATATTTCTTTTGCTCAGTAGAACTATTTGGAGATGTATACATGTTGTTGTATCATTAGTATGTTCCTTTTTATTCCTGAGTAGCATTCTACTGTACAGATATACCTCCATTCGTTTATCCAGTTATCTGTTGATGGACATTTGGGTGCTTTGTAATTTGGGCTGCTGTGAACGTTATGCATACGTCACTGTATGGACATGTGTCTTCATTCCTCTTGGTTCTGTCTGAGCTCCACGCCTAGGGGGCCTTTGGAATTGCTGGGCCATGTGATAAGTTCTGTTCAACTTGTTAGAGAAATTGCTGAGGTGTTTTGCAAGTGGCTGCCCCATTTTCCATCTCCACCATCAGCTTGTGAGGTTTCTAATTTCTTCACGTCCTCACCAACACGGTTATTGTTTTATGTTTATTAATATTGTGGCTATGCTGGTGGGTGCAGTGGTATCTTGCTGTGGTTTTTATCTGCATCTCCCTAGTGACTAACAAGGCTGAGCATCCTTTGAAGGCTACGTTGCCATGATCACATCTTCCTTGGTGAACTGTCTACTGAAATCTCTTGACCATTTTTTGTTGGCTCATTTGTCTTTTTATTATTGAGTTTAAGAGTTTTTAACATACTCTAGATGCCAGTCTTTTTTATCAGATCTACGAATTTGCAAATATTTTCTCCCAGGCTGTGGCTTGTCTTTATATTGTCTGAACAGTATCTTTTGAAGGCCAGAAGTTCTTAATTTTGATGACATTCAATTTATCATTTTTTTTCTTTTGGTGTCATGTCTAAGAAATCTTTGCCTAACTTAACATAAAAATTTGAAATTT
Source organism: Nomascus leucogenys (assembly GCF_006542625.1). Lineage (NCBI taxonomy): Eukaryota > Metazoa > Chordata > Mammalia > Primates > Hylobatidae > Nomascus > Nomascus leucogenys. The sequence goes on along the minus strand of NC_044385.1, from coordinate 138,049,571 downwards.
TTGAATTACGAAAAGGAATAGAGACAAAGAGAAAAGATAAATAACTAGATAAAAATATTTGAATTCATAGTATAAAGTGCTAATTTGTCTAGTAGATAAAGAACTTTCACAAATCAATAAACAAAAGGCCAGCCATCTAACAGAATGCATTGCCAAGGAATACAAGCAGACAGTTCACAGAAAAGGAAATACAAATGTCTCCTCCACAGAAAACTCAACTTTACTCATAAAAAGAGAAACTCAAATTAAAACTACAGCAAGATTTCATTGGGCAGAGATCAAAAAGTTGGGTGGCCACTGGGTTGGTAAGGAGGTGGGGGGGGGGTAGGAGATGGACTTTCTTACAGTGTCTGACAGAGCATGTATTAGAACAGAATCTACAGAGAGCCATTCATCAATTACCTATGAATGCAACACTCCTTTTCATCCAAAATTGCACTTCAGGAAATTTGTCTTTTGCATATACTGACTCGTGCAAGATGCACATGTTCAAAGATACCCATTGCAGTATTGGGTAAATGTGCAATATTGAAAGAAATCTATCAGCAGGAGACTGATCAGGTAGCGTATGGCTGATTCATACAATCAGACAATGGGACGTTGCTGGGGGATTGTCCTCTGCTACCGAGGTTCAGGTTTCAATGTGCAGTAAGCCGCCTGCCTGGTTTTCTGTCCCAACCTCCAATTAAAAAAGAGAAAGGGGCTCAGTTTCACAAATGACAAATTAGAAGACACACTTCCAGGAGGTTCCCTCCTGCACCTTTTGGTTTTATGCATATACTGTCATTCAAAACAAAGCAAAACTGGCTGGGTGCAGTGGTTCATGCCTAAAATCCCAGCAGTTTGGGAGGCCGAGGTGGGAGGATTGCCCAGGAGGTTGAGGTATCAGTGAGCTATGATTGTGCTACTCCATTCCAGCTTGGGTGACAGAGCAAGATCCTGTCTTAAAAAAAAAAGAGAGAGAGAGAGGGAAGAAATAAAATGGAAATCAGCATTTAGGCAATGCTTTCAGACGGTGAGCACGCTGAAAGAAGAATGCACAATCATTAAAGAAAATGCACAATTATTCATCACCTACTATGCGCTAGGCACTTTCTTCTAAGCTTCCCAACAACCCTGCAGTAAATGCTTATTATTCTGTATCATTGGGAGCCCAGGTTCAGAGCGGCAGAGCCCTTGCTCGAGGTGGCTCAGTTCTGCCTCCACTGACACCTGCCTAGGAAGCTTTACTTCCAACCTCCTGAACACACAAAAACACACTTTATTAGTACTTGTTTCCTTAATGCCTGCTGCAGGGTCTGGCCCTAATAATCATGCAGTAAGTTCTTGTAGGGTCACACGGAGGAGGTCACTGTTGGTGAGTCTCTCATCCCATCACATCGAGGCTGTGGTGCCCTGCTGCGCCCCAGCCAAAGGCTCTGCACATTACTCTGGGCAGAGACTGGAGATGCTGCCTGGGCCCTGATTTTGGACACCCAGCCCGGCACCACGTCGGGGCCATCCTATTCCAAAGTCCACCCCCTTCCTTCCCTGGGCAGTACCAGGAGCTCCATCTCTGTGGCCTGGGCTGGGGTGGGGGTCATCAGGCCCCTCACCCAGGCTTCCCTCTCAAGCACCAACATCCTAAGCCAATGAAAACTATCCAAGGCTCTGTTTGTGGGGCTTCCTACAGCACCTAGGGGAAGTGCAGATGAGGCACTGGGCCACATACATCTTCTCCAGTGTCCTATAAAGCAGCTCACTTGGCCTCCACAGCTAGAACATTCCATCCCTGTCTCCCAGGCAGCCTCCCTTCCCCAGGACGCCCGGACACCCCTGCAGACACAGGCAGGCATACTCGCTCCCTCATGGCGCTGTTACCACTGGTAGATAAGCTCTTCATGAGGAAAGGGACACACCTGCCTTATCACTACCATGTGCAGGGCACCCGGCACTGTGTCTACAGGGAAGTGATGTAGGAGCTGGCTGAGGGAGCACGAGAGTTTCCATTGCTGGAGGTTGAGGGCCCCCACCGCCAGTCACACCAAGGCTGGTGAAGCTGTGCTGTGGCCAGCCACCTGCCCAGCAGGGGCCGTAAGGGGCAGATCACTGACGGCCTGTTTCGGAGCTGTTGGGTATTTGGTGGAACATTCCAAAAAGCAGAAGCTACCAGCAAATGTAGTCTAAGCCTTGAAACTTACTTTCGTTTTTGGATAAGATGGAGTCACCTTATCATGCAGTTTGCTACCTAAGAAAGAGGCCCCTTCAATAATCCCCACTTCTGTAAAACACACCTGAGGTTTCACGACAAAGCTCCCTAACACATTCATTCCAAATTGCTTAACTACAGGATCTGCCAGAATCAGCTGGCAGCCCCGCAGTGGCGAAGGAAACGCCAACCGAGTCACCAGGAGGAGCACGTGCGGCCCTAGCAGGCGCGTCCGCTCCCGACTGCTGTGCACGCCGCGTGGGGCACAGGCTTCGGCGTCAGCGTGGCTCGTTTTGATGGGAATCGTTATCACGAAATCTTGTGACACCCACGCCTTGTGCCCTGGTTCATGCAGAGATTAAGAAAAAGCTCCTTCCTGTTCATTATTTAAATTAGCCGGTCGGCAACGGCTGGAAGACACCGTGCCCGCCAGTGAAGAACAATGCCCGCCCGGCCGCCCTCACGCCTTCCCGCTAGAGGTGGGCCTGGGGGCAGGGCGGGCCTCGGGGAGCCGCTCACAGCCCTGGGGGCCCCTCTCGGTGAAGGACCCATGTCCTGTTATGGAGATTCTTCCCTTTCCAGCCAGGAGAGGGGTCCAGGAGGGCAGATGTGTGCACAGCTCCAACTTCTTGTTCCTCCTGCTCCACGGAGAACATCGACGGAGCGGAAATGTTTGCAACAGTCAGAAGCCTCTGCAGCTGCATCTCCTCTCCGCCCGCTCCTCGCCCATCAAGCCTTATCGATCTGCAACCGCATTTCGCGCGGAGGTGAAAGTGTTGCGCGCTGATGTGGAATTCTAATCTTCACCGCCTGCTCCCCGCCTGGCCACGGGCGCCCCTCGCACCCCTTCCTCCCCACCCACCCGGTCCGGCGTGCCTCATTACAAGTAATTATGCTGCACATGAGTCATGTTTTTAATGTTTGGTTTGATACATACAGATTCTTTAAACAATAAAAAAAATCAGGAAACAGCATCACAATCTGGAAATCTCTTTCTTAACATGGAAAACGGTTTCTTAATGGCACAGGGGGGAACTCAACAGCAAGCTTGACAACATAATGAGGAGATTGTTCCTGGGAAGGGAAGCGCGTTCTTCATGCAGCTCTTACTACTCTCAATAAGATTATTCTCCCTGAATAGCTAATCAGCTTTCTCCAGCTCCCCAGATCCGCGTGCTGGAGGCTGCTCACACGGCTCTCCTTACACACTAAGTGGCACACAGTGACACCTCGGAGGGCGAAGTCTAAAGTGTTAACATTATGTGAGCAAACAGCGCAATGGAGGTTGCAGAGAGAGAGGCCTTTGGCAGATTAGCAGCAATTTAGGAAGACGGCTCTGTCACACCTGGGTTGACAACGCTGACAGGGTTTGTTGATCTCTGCTCCCATCTCGAATTTGAGTGTCACGTTTCAACAGAAACGAGAGAAATTAAAAAAAAAAAAAAAGCTTTCAAGAGTCAGCGTTGTTTGCACGTTGTGACACTGAAACAAAAGAGCACAGGGTGGGAGCACGCTGACCCCACCCACAGCTACCCCCACCCTGCCAGAGCCCACGGAGCTGGGTGCAGGGTGAGGGCCGTGGGTCCAGAACAGGGCAGGTGCCCACGGCTGCCCGGGCCCCTCCGGAGCATGTGGTCCTGGACAGTGATGCGCTTCAAGCCCTGAGCTCACTTGGGAATAAAAGGGCTGATCACAGCCTTGCCCCTGGTCCCGTCATGGCCCCCACGTTGTTGTCTCAGGGCTCCCATAGAGGTTGCTTTTCAGGACAGATGACAGGGACCTCAGAGGAGGGCCTGGCCAAGCGTGGGTGTCACCAGACTGCAGGGTGTGAGAATTGTCACTGGGGACCGCCACGCAAGCTTGCCTGGTGTCACAGCCCAGCACATGCCCCGCTTCCAAGCAGGCGGCGTCGGACTGTCTGTAGGGCGTAAGAGCGTCCTGGCTCTGCAGGGGTGGATGAAGCCATTGCGGGCACGTGGAGCCTCATGGAGGCGGTAGCCGTTTGGGTCCTGAAGCAGCTTCCAGCCTGTCTGGAGCTCTCAGAGTGCCACGAGCACAGATGCAGGGCGTTCTTGACAGCTCACTGAAGACGTGCATGTGCATCACCCCACGGGTCCCTGGGGCTCCGGGCGTCCCATCTCCACGTCCAGGGCCAGAGGGAGAGGAGGCAGAGCCAAGCCCAGGTGTCCTCTAGTGACCCACAGCCCTGAAACACCATAGCCTCATCCAAAGAAAAGCAACCGCACTTGGCGCCTGCAGAACTGAGCGGCGCTGGATCCCGCCTCAGAGGCTGGAGAGAAAGGCACACCGGTGGGGCCAGCATGGGGGCCAGATAGCCCTGTCCTTGCCCCTCACTCCACCTGACTGAGCGCCTCTCAGTCCAGGCAGCAGGAAGCCTCTTCTCCTTGGGAAGCCGCTGGCAGTCAGGCTGGCTGTGTGGGGACTTGGCTTCATGCTCCGATATTTGGAAGCTTGACAGAGAGCTGGCACCCTGGGCTTGCTTTCTTCCACGTGAGCCCCATTTTCCCCGGGTGAGAATGCACTTTGCTGTATTCAGGGTCTGAGCAGCATGTGCTCATATCCTGTCTCCCACCATCCCCATGGCGGGCCCAGAGAATGCCAGGGCCGGTGGGCTGGGAAGCGGTCACGCCCAGGCGCGTTCTGCCCACGCAGCTAGTGCCGTCTGAGAGAATGCATGAGGCGGCCTGCGCTGTGGGCCCTCTGGTCCCAGAGCCACAGTGTGAGTCATGTGCTGCCTCATTGTGAAATGCCCCTGCCCTCTGCCCGATGCAAGCCCTGGATGCACGCATGACTCATGGTGGAGGCAGGAGGAAATATGCAAGTTTCTCCACGAACCGGGTGCAGGCGGTTGTGACCTTAATGCCGTTTCCACAGGAGGCCACAGAGACACTCTTTGCAGATTTTTGTGAACACCGTACTCTGGGAGGCCTCCACTCTCAGGCTGGTCCCCAGATGGGCCCGGTAGAAACTCACAGCAAATGTGTCTTCCCCAAAGGGAGAATGACAACAGGTGTTTTGTTTTGGTGAGGGTAGTTTTGGTGAGGGTAGTTTTGGTTATGTTGCGGTGACCCCAAGGTCAGAATCTCAGGACCGAGATAAGCGTCAGAGCTGTGCTTCCCACGCTGGCTCAGCCCCTGGAAGCCTTGGTCTCATGGCCGCCCCGTGTCAGCCGATGGTTCCCAGATCATCAAGACGGTAAGCAAGGCGGTGTGGGCACTCAGACCCGCCAGGTCCTCAACATGTCCATGCAGGAGGCACACATGTCCACATCCCACAGTCACCGGCCCAGCCTGGCTTAGCTGAGAAATGCAGCTCTTCTCTGCATGCAGGAGACAAGGCCCAGCAATGAGTCTGAACAGCACCAAGGTCCGTGCTGTGCGTCAGCTCCCAGGTCTCGGCTCACTGTGCAGGAACCGGAGCTTGATATCTACAACATCTCCTAGGTCATACACTGTTCATTCGAGGACTAGTTATCGGGGGCTTGTGTTCCTGGAGCTGTGCCCCGCCCCCACCAGCCTCAGCTCCTCTTCCACCCCAACCTGTGCCCACCACCCTCACACCAGAGGGAAGAAACAACCCCTGACCTCAGGTACAGGGTGAAATCCGGCTGATGCTGGGCTGAAAGAGTAGCTGGAGTCTTATTAGGACATGGTAAATGGACCGCACTCAGGAACACGCTGACATCCCAGTCTCTGGATATGGAGGACTTGTGTGTACTGATTCCCCCAGAGACTCATGGATCATGAAAAAGACTAAGTATCTCATCTGGCAGGATTTTCGTTTGCTCGTTGGTATTAGGACAAACAAATGGAAACATCTCTCATCATTGACAGCAAATGTGTGGCCACCACTTTCCTCCCTAACTTCTCAGGCTTAATTGTAAATGCGAATCTCCTGGTGTTTCCTGGAGCTTTTCCCTTCCTTTGCACCATAGGCCCCACATATCACATTCCTCCAGCACCTCTTTTCCTGCCTTACAATTACCAGTGGCCCTTGTCATCCCCACATCAGGACGCTGAGCTGCGCGTGCTGTGTTTGGGCTGTGGTCCCCGTGAAAGTCCTTCCCCTGGTGTCCTGGGTGCCGCCCTCCGGCTGTGCCCTTCCATCCTGGGAAGGTCTGACTGGGGTCCCACGTCACCACGTGGCGGGCCCCACACGCCAGTTCACGCTTGGCTTCCTGGCGCCTCACTTCCTGCTGCCCTCACCTGCTCTTCTGAGGCTCCTGCAAGGCCCAAGATCGGTCTTTGATGACATTTTTCCTTCTCTCATTCCTGGCTACAGGCTTTTGCTATTTTCCAGCAATGGTTTGAAATAGCATTAGAAGGTTTCATCAAGAACAGAATTCTCTGCCCTACTTCAACATCTACCTGTAATCCTATTCTCTGTGAAGGCTCCCCAGTATCACCAGTGGCCACGAAAGTCCCCATCCACGAAACTCCCATGTGGAAAGTCCATGGAGCGCCCTCCCATCCCACTGTGAAGTTCCTGCTTGTCAGTGAGAGGCTGGGTTGGGGTAAGATGATCTGCACTGATTTTGAGTCACTGGATGGGAAGACACCAGGGCTGAGATCGTTAAGGAAGCTTATCGCTCGGGAAATACACCTGGGCAGAGCCATGTGGTTGACCTCAGAAGCCATGCTGCCTTCCCACACCCTGGTTATTTAATTTTCTTTTGTACTAACTAAAATTAGATTTCTCATTGAGGGTAGAATTTATTGACTTTTCGGATGATACGGAAAGCACACGGGAGGGCTCATCTCATCCTCTGCAACGAGGTGTGCACAGCATCAGGGTCTAACCAGGGTCCCCACGGCCAAGCCAAATGAGAGGAACGCAGACTTCAACTCACAGCAAACCAGCTGAACCCAAGCCTTAAGAGCTTAATGATTTTGTTAACCAAGATCCACAGACTGAGGACAAGGCAGTCATGCGCTTGAGCTGGCGATAGCCACCGAGCTCAGTGTTCAGCCTGGATCAGAGACGGCAGCACCACCATGCTCGGACGCACAGGGTGCTGGGCAAGTTTGACGTTTCTGTTGATTTTGGCTTCAGCAGTTGAACTCCGGCCTCCATAAGAGGCCCTCCAAGGCCGGAGGGGCCACACCCTGTATTCCTGCATAGTGTCATCCCCGGGCTGGTTAGAGGCTGTCGAAGGTTCATGAAGCCCTTTGAGCCATCAGACTGAATGAAGCCTGTAGTGTAGTGACTTTGTCATCTGTGAAGGATCCATTCGCGGTGAACAAAACTTCAGCTCATCCCCAAACAGACAGACAACATGCTCCTGGGCTGTTACGGCATCCTCTGTGGCTCTTCACGCACGTCGGAAACATTTTCCTTCAACCGAGATGAAAATGTGGCAGCTACGCCAATAGCCAGTGCTGAATTCTGTCTCCAGCAAAACGAGGATGGGTGGCCGAAATGGACAGATAATCTAAAAAGGCAAACTTTAGAACACAGACAGTATCGATGTGTTCCAAAGCAAACGCTTCTTAAGTACCCGGATTACAGGGCTTGAATTTCATTTTCTTGTCTTTAGTGCAGAGGAAGCAGACAAGAGAAATGTCTGTTAACCTCAAAGATGAGAATTTGGGGTCAGTTCTCAGGGGACAACCTGTGGCCTGTGTAAACCTCGGCAGTTTCCCTAATTTCTCCCAGCCTCTGTTATCCAGACGGCCACCCTGGGAGGGAGACGGGAGGGGTTGTTGGATAGAGAGTTCGCAGTGCGTTAATGAAGCGCTCTTGGAGCACACGGGCAGGAGGGATTAGCTCTCATACTGACGGTGGCGTGAAGGCAGGCGCCAGCATGAGGAAGAACGGGAACCCTGGGTAATCCTCCAGTGGCGTCACCTGCCCTCTGGATAACTGAGAGGTGACTAATCTTCTGTAAGTTAATTGTCAGGTGTGGAAAGATTTTGCCCACTGTGAGAGTAGCTCCCGTACGGCACAAAAGGACGGCTTGATTTCCTGCACTTAACACGAATCACTAGGGAGAATCATCTCATCCACCAGCTTCTCCAATTTTATCAATTGTTTATTATTTCCCCCATGCCAAGTTACTTCCATACGTTCCACTCTGTGACAGAATCACGGAACACCTGGCTCCGTGTGGCCTGGTAGCACATGGAACGGCTAGCCCGGACCCTGTGCAGACCACCTGACACGGGACCTGGGGTGTGTGTCTCCCCAGAACCCAGCCCTGAGGGCTGGCAACCGCTGCGAGAAGCTCTGGGGGCCTCGCGATCAGGTCATGTGAGCATGGTTAGCCAAGTGGAGAAGAGCAAACTTCTGGATTCCTAATCAATTCACGTGTTCTGAAATAGAGATGGAGGGTCCCACGGTGAGCGTACAGGGGTGGGCGTGGCCCTGCTCAGTGCACGTGGCCGGCGTTGGACTCACACTGGGTGGCCCTCCTGTTCTCCTCCGGGTTCCGCTTCCCAGGCTGTTTCTGTCATTCTGCACCAAAGACCTTCATTCCAGGAATTACCTACTTAGGCTAAATTGTGAGAATAAAGTGGAGAAGGTAGATTTCCCAGGAGATGTGCGTATCTTGGGGAAGCGTTTCTTCTCCCAGCCTGTGTCCAGCGTGGGTGGGCTGCAGGGCTTTGTGGATGGAAAAAAGCCCCCTCCCATGAAACGGGAGCCCCTCTCCTTCCAGGTTGCTGCAGTCTGTCCTCAGAGAACCATGCCTTTGACTCACTTTAAATGAGATTTTCTCTTCCCCTGGGGAGAATCATTAACAGATTAATCTAAAAGATTTTCAGAATCTTGCTTGAAAGGCAGATTTTCTTAGAAGAAGAAAAGGAAAAAATAGAAAATTCTGGGTTTCCAAGGTTGGGGGTTGGGAGGAGGGGGCATGGCATCCCCAAAAGGTGAAAGAGTAGAAAAAGAGACGCCGGTGCACCTCCAGGGAAACACACCTTAACTAGGATGCTCTTTGGTACGTATCCATGGTGAGAACAGTGAAGGGCTTGACGATGGGCCAGTCCTACACGCCTGCAGGCCACACTGATGCCGCTCGGAGCGGGGCGGACTCTGTCAGTTCTTCTTTCAGTTCCTGGCATCCTGCACCTGCGGCTTTGAGCACAGCTCAAGTCCCCTCTCCCATTCGGGTTTCCTGCTTTCTCCAGCCAGACCCGTTTGCCGAATCCCCTGGGCCTCCCTTCTGTGTTTCTATCTTGGCAGTCACCTTCTCTGTCTGGCTACCCCTCCCCTCTGCCCTTGTGCAGTGGGAACTCTAGATGCCTGTTGAATTGTGTTATCATATTCAATGATGAAACTGATGGACAGCAACAATGGAATTGATGGACAGCAACAACACTCAATGATCAGCAGTAAAATGAAAAATTACTAACTTTATGGTTAGGTACTTGGCCAACACGATTAAATAATAATTTCCTCCTTTGTATGTGCACCACAATTAAAAGATAAACTGCATCAGCAAATGGAGTGTTTTCAGCCAAAGTCAGTCTTAGATCTGTGACTGCCCATGGAGCTGGGGCAGGCTGCCCCCCCGCCCCCCATTCCTGGGAGGCTGCACAGGGAAATAGAGAAATCATGGAGACTGGCATAGAGATTCCTTCTCATCCTCAGGGTCCTGACATGCAGGCTGGATAGGACGCCACCTTTCCTGTCCATCCTGGAGGGCGGAAAGCGGTAACTGGAGTGGAGTGCTCAATGACTCACGGGTATAAGTACCCGTCGCACGTGCAGTGGGGATTTCATTCCCCGGGCTGTCCTATCAAAGCACAGACTGGGTAGCTTAGCACAGAAACTTATTGTCTTACAGTTCTGGAGGCTGGAAGTCCAAAATTAAGGTGTCGGCAGGGCCATGCCCTCTCTGAACCCCCGGAGGATAATTTTGTCTTGCCTCTTCCAGCTTCCTGTGTTGGCCGGCGAGCCTTGGTGTTCCTCAGCTGGTAGACGGTGTCTTCTCCCTGTGTCTTCGCATTGTCTTCTTTGTGTTCCTGTGTCCAAATTTCCCTCTTTCTAAGATACCAGTCACATGGAATTAGCACTTGCCTTAGTGACCACCTTTTAACTTGATTATCTCTGTAAAGTCTCTATTTTCAAATGAGGTCACAGGCACAGGTTCTGTGGGTTAGGACTTCAACATAACTTTTTGGGAGGGGATGCAGTTCAACAAATAACAATTGGCTCCCTGACCAAACTTGATGTATTCCTCTCCCCACCTACCCCAAACACTGTGCACTGTGAGGTCAGGTGAGGTCAGTGGTTCTCAAACTTTTTTGTCTGAAGAACCTTTTACACTATTAACAATCACTGAAAAACACAAAGCTAGCTTTTCCCCCGTGGGATAGATCTATTGATATTTACCAGGGTAGAAATTAAAAATAGGAAAAATTTTAAATATTCATTTTTAATTAATTTAAAAATAATTATAATACCCATTACAGATGCCCCTTGACTTTTCATGGGGTTATGTCCTAACAAAACTATTGTGAATTAAAATTGTAAGCTGAAAATGCATTTAATACACCTAGACTACTGACTATCACAGCTTAGCTCAGTCTACCTTAAAGGTGCTCAGAACACCCACATTAGCCTCCAGTTGGGCAAAATCATCTCACACAAAGCCTATTTTATAATAAAGTGTTGAATAGCTCAAATAATTTGTTGAATACTGAGCTGCAAGTAAAAAAGCAGAATGGTCCTATGGGTGCCCATGCTGTGGTCTCTACTGAGTGCGTGTCACTTGAAACCATCCCAAAGTCGAAAAATCTTAATTTGAACTATTGTTAAGTTGGTGAACGTCTGTGTAGAAGTAACGGTATTGTTTGAAAAGGAGTGAGAAGAGCAGCATGGCATCACATTTTTAGAAATCTCTTTGATATCTGGCTTAATAGAAGTTAGCTGAATTATGATAACGGCTTCTTTCAATGTCTTGCAAAACGTTGTTTTGGGGGAAGTATAGGAAGAAAACCAGCCTCTGGCAGATGTACATGAAAAGGGAATGAGAATTTTTATAGCCTTTTCCGATCGTTATGGATATTCCTCGTGGCTACAACAAAACTCAAAAAATGGCAGTGCTATAAGATTAGCTGTGGAATCGAAAACTACACCAATTCCCTTTTCACTCTGTTACATCACAAGTCATCCGTCTGTTTGCATGCACGATTTTGTACTTGGACACCATCATTAAAAAATATTGCTTCACTAAATTGTATACATACACACACACAAACACACACACACACATATATATATAGAGAGAGTGAGAGAGAGAGGGGGAGAGATGAGAGAGAGAGAGAGATGAGAGAGATGGGGTTTTTCTCTGTTGCCGAGGCTAGGGTACACTGGTACAATTGTGTGATCAGAGCTCACTGCAGCCTTGAACTCATGGGCTCAAGTGACCCTACTGCCTCTGGCTCCCAAAGTACTGGGATTATGGGTGTAAGCCACCGCATCCAGCCTAGACAATATTTTGAAAATTACATTTGTTAATACCACACATCTCATCAGAAAAGTCTTTAGTGCGAGTACATTTCAAGCTCATCGTGGCAGGTATGTTTTCAAAAACTCTAATTTTCACTTGAATGCTGAAATTTATTATTGGCAACAAATACTGTCAGTTATTTTCTTTGAAGTGATGTTTTGGAGAAAATAAGTAGTGTGTGTTTGTTAAGCATTCTTTCAGACAAAGATGGTGTTTCACGGAGAGTGGACAGGGCAGGATCCAGCTGGAACAATCACACGTGTGCCTCCATCCCTCAGTTTGCAGCAGCTTGAACTCCCCATCTTCACATGGGATGTGGGAGAGACAAATACACAAGGGCCAGTCTAATACTTTAAAAGCTTTCAATGCTTCATCCAGAACGCCCTATGTGAAAGTGACTATTTTCCTGCAAGCGTGTTGTAGGGACCCATGCAGCGGCTCCCAGCATGGTTGGGCGCCACCAACTTGGTGGATGCTGAGGTGCCATCAGTGTGAATGTCAATTCAATGAAAGGGTGCATGTTGAAGTAACATTGCTGCACGGCAAATTACCACAAATGTCGTGGCTACAAACAACACACAGTTGCCATCTCACAGCTTCTGTGTGGGTGGCCGAACCTTAGCCATACCCTTTGCAGGTCTCCCCCGACTGCAATCAAAGTGTCATTTGGGGCTGTAATGCTCATCAGGTCTGAGGTGTGCTTCCAAGATCACGTGGACAGTTGGTAGATCTCAGCTCATTGGGGTGATGACTGAGGACCCTGTCCTCTTGAGAGCTGGGGGCTGGGGGCCACTCCCAGCTCTGAGATGCCCCTCCCTGTAGATGGCTCACACCATGGCTATTTACCTTCTCCTTCCAAGAGAATCCAAACAAAAGCTCTGCTTTCAAAGAGCTCACCCGACGAGGCTAGGCCCATACCAAATAATCTCTCTTGATTAATTTAAAGTCAACTGATCTGGGGCCTTGATTACATTTGCAATATTTTGCCACTTAACATAATCACGGGAGTGATAGCTCATCATTCCAACCCTGACTCAAAGGGAAGGGACTCTATAGGGAGCCTACCGCAGGGTGAGGGTGGAGGAATCGCAGGGCTCTCCTACAACCCTGCCCATCGCAAGTTTTAAGTCTTAATACTACCATCGGGACTGGCTACAGTGCAAAATGAAAATGTGGGGGCTCTTCAAAAATTATTAAGAACTTGAAGACTAACAGCTGAGCATTAAGACAAGCATAGCACCTTCTACGCCCAGGATCCTGGATGTCTGACCGGGTCACAGGCTGATGAGCCTGGCCCTGACTAATTTGCCAACAGTTTTGGTCTTGCAGACACCTTAAAAGGTCCCAAAAACCCTGGGGGATTTGTGGGCCATCTTGGAGAACTGCCGAGTCAAAGCAGCTCAATAATTGTCTGTGGGGACATTTGTCTGACCTTAGTCATGTAGGAAGTCTAAGAAGTTTCTAGCAGCAATGAGACATCACTGGCCCTTCTCTTTTCGGAAGTCCCTTCTTATTTTCCCTATAGAACAGGACAATCTCCCCCAAGACCAGGCTTGTGCCAGTGACTCGATGACACAGGTGCCCGAGTTCAGATCTTCTGTGATGAATCCCAGGTCTCAGAAGCTGGGGTCTGTGTGAGCATTCCCATCCTCAGGACAGCTCCCAACACTGGCCCTGTGGCTTCCAGAGATGGGGGTGACAGCAGCTGCTGTGCTGGTGGGAATTTTAATTTTTTTAAATTTTAAGTTCTCTTTTGTTTTTATTTTAATTTTTAAAGAAGTTAAAGTTGTATATATTTACTGTGTATGACATGATGTTTTGAAACACATATACATGGCAAAATGATGATGGCATTCAGGCTAATTACCCCATCCATGACTCCTGGAGGGGATTTTAATGTGAAACTGTCCCAGAAAACCTCCCTGGCTTCTGGAGAAGATGCCTTCTTAGAGAAAGCACATCCTAAGAAAGTCTTCCAGGACTAGAAGGGGACTCTTCTTCCAGCACCTCAACAAGGCTTCCTATCCTTCCCTTTATGCTGGGAGCAGGTGACAGAGCCTTGGGGACAGCTTGCGCCTCCTCCCAGGAGGAGGCTCTGGGCACATTCCTCATCCAGCAGTTTTTCCTGGTGAGGCATGGGCCCCTCTGCTGACTACGGTCTTGGAAGCTGGAGACTGAGTGAGTGTGGGCTCCGGTAACACTCACGGTCCTCAGCTTCTGCTTTCCAGGGCTTGCTTCTCCAGGAGGGACTCCATGTTGAATGCGTGGCCTCTCCTTGTGAAAAGCTGCACTTTCGGAAGTTGGTCCACACCAGCCAATGGGGCCAGGACCTCCTGCTGTGATTCTGGGCCTTCTTTCCCAGAATTAACCTAATTTATCACAAGTTATTTTTGCCTGGAAGCCTGAGAAATCCTTTTACAGGATAATTTCACTATGGCCACCTCTATCTCTGCAGCCTCCAGGCCTGCCTGGTCATCTAAGCCCACCTCATTGCAGATGGTCATCTAAGCCCACCTCACTGCAGACCAAAGCCTCCACCTCATTGCAGATGGTGAACTTTGTCATGATGCAAATTTTGCCACGTTCTTCTCCTGCCTAAAATCCTACAACGGTTCTCCACTGCATTAGGTCAACAAATATTTATTGGAGACCATGACTGTTCTAGCCAGCAGGGATACATTGGTGGACAAAGCAGAAAAGCATCCCTGCCTTGTAGAGATGACATTTTCAGGGAAATCAGACACCAAACAAGGCATAAGAAAACTGCAGGGCGTGTTGGAAGACTCATGTAGTGGAAGGGTGGACACGGGAACCCAGAGGCCTAGGGATGGGCACTGCAGAGTGGAGACGCCCCTGAGAGGTGGCGTTTGGACAAGGACAGAGAGTGAGGGAATGGGCCCACGTGTGTCTGGGGAGATGGCAGGTGAAAACCAAGGTGGCACCCACGTGGCTACCGGAGGATGTTGAGCCGGGTCGGGGCAGTGAGAGGAGATGTGGTTGGAGGGGAAGCAAGGAGCCAGCTACTCAGGGCCTGCACCCGGGATGAGGGATGTGGCCTCAAGCTCTAGATCCTGCCATTTTCTTCTCCTTTTTACGTTTCACCATCTTGGCCCTTTGGTTTCTTAAAGGTGAAAAGCCTTCCCAAAGGGGTTCCCACTTCCTGGAATTTTCTTGTTATCCTGTCTGGCTTACACCCAGCATCCCTTTTTCCCGAAGGCCTTTCCTGTCTCCCCCTCAGGGTGGTCCTCCTGCTTTACACGGCCTCAGTCAGGATGCCTCCTTCTCAGCTCTCTATCCATATGCTAAATAAATGGATGCACAAATGGATGAGTGAACTGATGGATGGGTGGACAAATGGATGGGTGGACAGGTGGACGGGTAGATGGGGGATGGGTGGATGGGGGACAGGTGGACAAGTGGACAAATGGATGGGTGGACAGGTAGACAGGTGGACAAATGGATGAGTGGACAGGTGGGTGGGTGGACAGGTGGACGAATGAATGGGTTGACCAGTGGACAGGTCGATGGGTGGATGAGTGAGTGGGTGGACAGGTGGATGGGTGGGTGGGTGGCTGGACAGGTGGAAAAAATGGATGGGTGGATGGCTGGACAGCTGGAAGGGTGGGTGGGTGAACAGGTGGACAAATGGGTGGGTGGACAGGTGGTCAGGTGGACAAGTGGATGGGTAGATGGGTGGATGAATGGACGGGTGAACAGGCAGATGAATAGACAGGTGGATGGGCAAATGAATGGGTGGATGGGGGATCATTTACTTGATTTCTGCCTTCCTGACTGGACTGCAAGCTCTGTGAGGGGAGGGGCCCTTCTAGTCCACCTCTACATCTCCAGAACTTGAAATCGGTGGGCTGATTTCTGTTGATGGACTGACTGGTGCTGTTGATGGTGTGACTCAAGGAACAAAGGTTCTCAGGTTAGTGCTAGGAGCCCAGACTGGACAACAGTCGAGTGAACGCTTCCCCAGGGTCAGTGAAGGAGGAAGCATGATAACGTGTATAAGATCTGTGAATAGTTCTATAGTTCTATAAACTCTACAAAGCTGCTAATTATTATATAACTGGAAAATATCTATGAAATGATCTGTTATGAATAATTGGCTCCAAATTGTCCCTCCCTCATGACAAGCTTTAAGAAAAAAGTCTTGTAATAGCCTGAATGTATCCAGATCCAGCATAAACAGAAAAGGTGGAACAGTGATCAGGTTGTCTCTGAATGAGAATGGGGCCTTTCCCAGCTTCTGCATGGACGTGAAGCCCAATATACACCAAATTAAGAAAACAGGAATATGCCCTGGAGACATGGGGAACAATACCACCCTCACCCTCACCCTCACCCTCACCTGCACCCTCACCCTCGCCCCAGAGACGCGGGGAACAACACCACCTGCACCCTCACACCTCAGCTAACCCTAAATTAAGAGCTTGCTGTGGAGACTTCAGAATCATTTCACTGTATACAGATTCAATGTTCAGGGGTTTAAATGCCATTATTTTTTCCACATACTGGACCTTACCTATTAATATTCAGGCCAGGAGCAGCTTAAAGTTGTAGAGAGCAAGCACACTAGCCAATAGCTCAGTGGGGAGCTGTGGGTAAGTAGCTGCCATCACCAGACCCAGGCCATTGTGAGCACGAGGGCCCTCACAGCACCCCGACGGAGCCCCCGTCCCTTGCAGAGCTCTGCAGGCTTGGGGGGCTGCGGTGAGGGAGGAGGAGGCCGGACCCAGCACAGGAAGAGGGGAGGTGAGGCCCGGACGCCCTGGGCCACGCCAGCAGCAGGGACAAGCCCTGGGCAGGCAGGAGGCCCTGGAAATGCCCTGCGAAGATGCCACCTCCCTTCTCCTCCCCCCAGACCCCACCGAGGAGACCCGGCTTTCTGGGGAAACGCAAGCAGGGTGGCCCATCACAGACATGTGCTTGGGAGAGTCAGAGTAGCTGGGCCTGTTTATCCTGCTCCGTGGGCCAGGTGTTCTTATCAGGGCGGCCGGTGGGCACGTGGGCCAGGCTGGTTGATGTGAGGGTGCGCCAAGCCCGCCTTCTCACCCGGGCATCCCAGACGTGGGATCTGCCCAGCCTGCCTGGCAGTTTTCAGTGGGAACATAGTGCTCACTGGGGGGACCACGGGGCTCTGCCTGCCCAGCCCTTCCAGTGATGACCATGCTCTGGCCGTTCTCCGTGTCAATGGCTGTTCTCCATGTCAAGCACTGGATGGCCTACCCTGCGACTCCGTCCCTGCGAGGCACATGCCATCTCCCGCCGCTCCCACTAGGCAGGGAGGGCCGAGCTGCTGGGGGCCTATCTGTTGCCTGAGCTCCTTGGCGCACAGTGGCCAAAACAACCCCACACACAGGCGAGGTCTTATCACAAAGGGTAACCAACACCATATTTCTCTTGTGACAGCAATGACAATGACAGTGTAAGTTCTACCCACAATGACAGACGTCAACTGGGCTGCCACGTCTTAAGCAGATGTCATAAAATCAGAAAAGCATGGAATGGCTGAAAGGGCGAGGGTGGCAGAGATGCTTGGGGCCCTTCTCTGAGCGAAAGATGCGGCCTCGTCCTGGAGAGGTGGGAAGGGAGGAGGCAGGTGTGTGGAAAGCAGCTAACCGGCAAGAACAGGGTGGCCGCAGCCCTGGCCGGCAGATCCCGGCCACCAGGAGACTCTGAGCACAGGGCAGACACCGTGTGCAGGATGCCACCTCTCCCGCTGGTGAACGTCCAGGGGACCTCTTGGCCCCCAGGGGCTGCACAGATAGGAAATACGCATGGATCTGAAAGGCTTTGGGACACGTGTGAGGGACAGGGTCACCACCTGCTACCACAAGCAATAACAATATTCCTCGCCATTGAGTCGATCTCTTTCTCTAGAAAGTAAATTCTCAATATGGGAAAGATTCCCTCCAGGGTGTTTATGGACGGTTGTGAGGGGACAGCTTCGGGACTTCTTAACATTGCTCTAGGCTTTGTCCTTTGATTTCTTCATTTATTGTACATATGTCTTGAAAGCCCCGGGCTGGATGAAGAGGGGAAGGAAACACAGTCCCATCGTCACAGGGTCCTTTTTAGAGTCAGGCAGACAGTGTGGCAATCAGCAGCCTGAGGTGATCATTTACGCTGAAATCTGAATTAAAATTTCACTAGATGAAACATGCATTCTTCATTTTGAGTAGCCACATTTTAAGTACTAAAAACCCACCCGGGGCCCGTGGGTGTGGTATTAACCAGGACAGACATGGAACAGGAATATTCCCACTGTCACAGGACGTTCCATCAGATGGCACGATTCCGAGCATATGTGTGTTTTCAGCCACCAGGAAAACAGGCAGAGAAACCACCATGCACTGCGGATGCTCCCCCGCGCCGCCCCAAGGCCCCTGTGGACCCTCTTTGGGATCACTCTTTACTGCTACGTCCCAACTGAATACCCACCTCAGCACCCCCCAAATCCACACACCCATGTGCACAGACACACACATTGCCACAGGAAAAGCATGATATGATTTATGTAAACCACCTTCTCATGGCTTTATACCTCACATGTGACTCTGGGAAAACGCACCTGCACTAACAGGACACAGTGATTCTATCTGGGACAAGATGGCCCACACGGGCTTGAGGGGTTCAGCGCCATTTTCCCCTCCTTCCTCCCCCACCTCTGGTACCGCTGGTCTTCTTGCTGTGGGGTTGAGTGGGCATCTATGACATGGTGTGTCTTGTCCTCCTGGAGGATCTGCGTGTGGTGTCAGTGCTCATGTCCTGGTAAGGATCATGTTCATTCTGGAGCCAGAGGCTTCAGTTCAGACATCCACCATCTATGCGACCTTGGAAAACTATTTAGCCTCTTTGAACCTCGGTTTCCTCATCTGCTCATCAGGGCTTGTTATTATTTTTACACACACCCCTTAGAGTTGTGATGAGGATTAAGTGAGCTAATATGTACCAGGCAATAGAAGAGCTCCTGGCAAACAGGGGTCATGGAATGCATTTTACTTATTGCTATTTGGGACAGAGACTCAATCCCATATTTTCTATATTCCTCATGTCGCTTGGCAGTTTTACTGAGTCGATGTCAGATTACTTAAAAATAATTTTTACTTAGCCTTAGACATGCTTTATATTTTTATCTAATTTTGTCTCCAATCTGTGTATTAAACTAGCTACCTCCAGCTACTGTCTCTATGTACCTGCCATGCTTCAAACATCCACACTGGTTTCAAATCTTTCTACTTGCTTTTCTCTCTACTTGGAAAGACTTTTCAACCCTTACCTGACTTGCAAACTCCTGTACAAGCCTTAAAGCTCAGTTCTAAAGTGACTTCCTTGAGAAAGTATCTCTGATTAACTAAGGCAGAAGGGATAGCTCCTTCTGGAATATTCCTATAGCATCCGTTCAAGCTGCTTTTAAATTACGTGCATCATTAGTATCAATTTACATGCATTTCTCCCCCTCCACTGGGAATCCCTGAACTAAGAATAGTATCCATCCCGCCATGGCCACTCAGGAGATGTTTAGAACGATTGATATTGAATATCGAAGTTCAGAGACAGCCCAGCAGGGGCCCAAGGGTGGCACTGTCATCAGTGAGGTCTGGGAAAGACCAGAAGGCATCGAGCTCCTTTCTGCCAGGTCTCCCAGCTCCTTCTCTAGCCCTGGATTGCCTGCCCCACTTTCCCATGCAACAACCCATGCAATTTGTTCATTTTGTGGCTGTCTGCAGACGTTTAGGGATGTGCAGAGGGGGCTTTAAGCCCTCAGCAAGGAAGAGAATATAGGGCCAGCTGACAAGGGTCATTTGCTGAAAGTGAAGTTAATAAAAATCGGCCTCAGACAGGAGAGACTGACCCCCCGCAGAAAGAGCTCCCTCCAGGCAAAGCCGAGCTGGTTCATTCCTCCGAGCTTCTGTTGGGTGTTTCTGCCTCAGACACTCTGCTTAGCACTGAGGAGATGCTGGAACTAGGATGCAGCCGGCCTCTGCCCTCAAGGAGCTGACAGTCTGTTTCGGAAATCTCCAAAGGTCCTAACCCTCTATCTGCAGTTCTGAGGCCCGGAGGTCCTGAGAACAAAGGCCTTGCTGTTCATTCGGTGGCTGGTGATGGGGTGTCGCATGTCTGGGGTCTGCGCCAGCTGACCACTCACTAGGCAGCAGATCCTCTCTGAAGTGTGGAGGCTATTTCTAGTCTACCCCAGTAAATGTGCACACCCGACATTTTAACATAGAAATATTGGTATGTTTGATTTTGAAGGGTCGTTCAGGCCCTGTGCAATATATGTAGCTAAGGTACGCATTATTCTGAAATCTGACAAATTCTGAACACATCGGCCTACAGGGGTTTTGGCCAAAGCCTGTTGGACTTGGAATCAGGTTATGTTTTAGGAATATCTGTTGAGGACACCAGAGTGTGTCCTGAACCCAGTCAAGATGAGAGAGGCGGGCCGGGAGCGATGGCTCACTCCTGTAATCCCAGCACTTTGGGAGGCCGAGGCGGGCAGATTACCTGAGGTCAGGAGTTAGCCTGGCCAACATGGTGAAACCCTGTCTCTACTAATAATACAAAAATTAGCCGGGCGTGGTGGTGTATGCCTGTAATCCCAGCTACTCAGGAGGCTGAGGCAGGAGAATCACTTGAACCTGGGAGGTGGTGGTTGCAGTGAGCTGGGATTGTGCCATTGCCCTCACCCTGGGCGACAAGAGCAAAACTCTGTCTCAAAAACAAACAAAACCAACTAACCAACCAACCAAACAAAAAAAAAGAGAGAGGCGAGATGGCCCCAGGAAACCAAAGGTCACGGTATCATGTAAATAACACAACCACCTGAAGATGGCTGCAGCCCAAGGGACTGTGTTTTCAGACACCACGGCTGGGAGAGGAACAGAGTGGGACAGGAGGGAGACACCGCAGCACCCACTCCCCTCTAGGTACCCACTCCCCTCTGGGCACCCACTTCCCTCTAGGCACCCACTCCTGTCAGGGCACCCACTCCCCTCTGGGCACCCACTCCTCTGGGCACCACTCCCTCAGGGCACCTACTCCCCTCAGGGCACCCACTCCCCTCCGGGCACCCACTTCCCTCTGGGCACCCACTCCCCTCTGGTACCCACTCCCCCCCCCCCCCCCCCCCCCCCCCCCCCCCCCCCCCCCCTGGCACCCACTCCCCTCTAGGTACCCACCCCCTCCCCCCCCCCCCCCCCCCCCCTCCCCTCTGGGCACCCACTCCCCTCTAGGTACCCACTCCCCTCTGGGCACCCACTTCCCTCTGGGCACCCACTCCTCTCAGGGCACCCACTCCCCTCTGGGCACCCACTTCCCTCTGGGCACCCACTCCCCTCCGGGACGCTCCAGCATGTGGCTTCGGGACGTGTCCACTGCTGAGTGTACCTAGGCCTCAGCTCCCACCTGGGCAAACATCGCCTGGGCAGTCGTCCCCTGTGCCAGTCCCAGGACCCAGGGCCCTGTGTGCTGCTCCTCACAGGCGACCTTCTGCCTGCCTCCTGTGAATAGCCAGAACAGCTGGCTGGAGGCTGAGAGAACAGGGCCCCGAGGCTGAGTCAGCCAGGAGTCCCAGCCAAGATGCAGATGCAGAGAGAGCCAGGCCCCCTGTAGCTGACCAGACACGTGAGAGGGGCAGCCAGGCCCAGCGGACCCTGAGCTCATCCCAGGCCACACTGCCCACGCACAGAGTGTGGAGCTACATAAATGGGCATTGCTTTAAGCCCCTAAGTTGTGGAGTAGCAGTGCAGTTGGAGGCACCCTGTGTGTGCTCACAGATACAGGCGGAATCAGGCAAGGGCTGCTGGGAACGAACGGCAGGGCCACATCGGCCTCTGCGGGACGAAGACACCAGCTCCCGATGCCTGAAAGTGCCCGCACCAGTCTCACCGTGCACTCTGCCTCCGAGAGCAGAGTGTCTCACAACCACATCACTTCCTGGCTTCTCCGTTCTACAGGCTGAAATGGCTTCCATTCACCCAAGCACAATTCCTGGAGAATCCTGTGAGACACGAGGCTCACGTTTTCTCTGTGTATCTAATTACCAGGAATAATGAGGCGGGGAAACCTGAACGGTTGTGAATTATCCCGCAAGAAGACGTCCACGGGCAGAGGCCACCTGTCACAGGGGAAGGCAGGCAGCTCTCCCTGGAGCGACACACAGCCATCCTTCTTTCCCTCGGCTCCTCGGCATGTTAGTCTGTGTCTGTTTCCCTCGAAAGGTTTTGTTCTTTTCACACTGCAGATGGGTGTGCAATATGCCGCTTTTGCACTAGAGGCAAGAGAATCAGGTGGAATCTCACAGCACTTCTCCTGGACTCCTGGGCTGTCTGCACCACGTCCAAGTCAAGGGTGCTGGACTGAGGCAGATGCCCACTTCCTGCGTCTTTGCGATAAAATGAGTGTGCGGTTCACACTTCCTGCATCCCCGAGGTGAGGCCATGGTTGTGAGGCCGTGGGGTTGAGGCTGTGGGGGTGAGGCCAGGGAGGTGAGGCCATGGGGTGAGGCCAGGGGAGTTAAGGCTGTGGGGTGAGGCCGTGGGGTGAGGCCATGCGGGTGAGGCCGGAGGGGTTGAGGCCGTGGGGTGAGGCCGTGGGGGTTGAGGCCGTGGGGGTTGAGGCCGTGGGGGTGAGGCCGTGGGGGTGAGGCCGTGGGGTGAGGCCGTGGGGGTGAGGCCGTGGGGGTTGAGGCCGTGGGGGTGAGGCCGTGGGGGTTGAGGCCGTGGGGTGAGGCCGTGGGGGTGAGGCCGTGGGGTGAGGCCGTGGGGGTGAGGCCGTGGGGGTTGAGGCCGTGGGGGTTGAGGCTGTGGGGTGAGGCCGTGGGGGTGAGGCCGTGGGGTACTGCATTTTCACTCTCGTGTCCCTTGGGGTAGTCCCCGTCTCCCGTGGGGAGTGAGGCTGGGCTGGAGGGTGGCCAGGAGTTCCCACGTCTTCTCTGCGTATGGAGCAGCAACCCTGAGGCACCGAAAGTAATTTCCACTCACAGCCTCATCGCCCCGGTGCTGGGAGGGACCCCTGGTACATGACTGGCTGGTAAAGTGGCCAGTTAGTAAATGTGTGACTTTGAGCACATTCCTTAATGTCTCCAGATCTGTGTTTTTGTCTGTAAAATAATAGTAATAGTAACTCTACTATTATTCTTGTTAATACTATTAAATAATTGCTGTTATTTATTTTTCAACTCTATTACTATTACTATAATTTGACAGATGAAAAATCTCTCTGGGATAAGAACAGTAACTCTTTGCTGGGGTGTTGTGAGGTTTGAAGGGAGGGAAGCTCTGTGACCACAGAGATTTTACCAGTTCTGTTCGCTGCTCCCTCCCTGCGTCCTGAGGCAGGGCCTGCGCTCAGCAGGTGCTGGACAATTTGTTGAATGATAATATATTAATTTGCTTGATATATTTATTATAGCTACTATACCTAAAATTTATGAATGAATAGAAAATATCCCTTGACTCGGGCCTGCTCGTCGCCTCTCCGTGGTCGCACGCTCAGCAAATACCAAGTGCCGTCATTCCTCCTATTACCGTTATTAGCCACTTTCCCCGGTGGGCTTGTGCTGAGGATGTGTAAAGCACGCTCATGCTTTCATCCAACAGTGAGAAAATTCTGAGGTCAAGGAGGAAAAGTAGTCACAAATACACATTATTATCGTCAATCTCAATTCCATATTTCAAAATCCTATTTCCAAGCACATTATTTACTCAGTCACGGAACGGCGCTTTCCTCCTGGGCGGAATTGCTGCCAGTGAGTACCTGACCAGAGCCAGCCGACGGATTACGCACTCGGGTGACCGCGGCAGTTACCTGATCCCCCAGGATGTGTTAGGTGTGTATTTAGTGGGTGTCAGGCATTTTACTGGCGCAGTTGTTGCTCTCAGGTAGGGGAAAAAATGTTCAATAGATTCACTCAAGTCTTTCTGCAATCAGATGAGTATCAAGAAGCTTTTAAAAGCCGAGCAGACAGTGGCCTCGTTACCGACCTTCCAACACCTGGAGCTGGCTGCTGCCATGGGACGTTTGATTTGGGGGGCTTCTACCCTGTGCTGTCACCTCAGCTGCTGTCCGTGCCCAGCGCTCCTCATGGCTCCAGTCTCAGGTCACACGCTAGTGCTCGGGGCACCCGCCCGGCTCACTCCGCCCAGAGCTGCGCTCTGCTCCTCCTGAGCTGCTGGGGGCTCACTGCCCTTCTTAGCTCCACCACATGCATCTGAAGCTCTGATCATCTTTTGTTTACTGGTTTGTCTCTCCAAAGAAGAACTCCTCTGTTTTGGGAATCCCAGCAGCACCTGCATCCAGAGTGGGACCTGGCGCACAGTAGATCCCTGATGGCTGTTTAACTTACGGGTGGATCGAATAGGGGGTAAACAACCTGGGGAATCTTTCAACCAGGTCTCCAAGACTTGAGCTTGGGATTAAATAAAAAGCATTCATCTCAAAGGGATGCTGATCTCTCTTCCAAGGCACTTTTTTGCAGGCCACAGACACACAAAAATGACCACATTTTCCCTGCACACTGGAGTGAGCTGTAGAAGCTTCTGGCTAACTACTGGGGCCAGTGGCTGCTTGAGGCCCTGTCCAGCATGTCGGGGAAGGGAAGGGAAGGACACGGCTTCAGCACACCTGTACCTGTCTCAGCCACTGTGGCCCCAGCTCAAAAGCTCTGTGCTTTTCCAGTTCCCGCATTTCCTGGCTTGTAAAACTCACATGCAGACAGGTGGCATCTCTTTACCAGGCAGATGGCGATGAAGCTTGTGCACTAATCGCTGTGAATTTTGATTAAAGAATGAGATCTAGGAGGTTCAGGATGGACAAGAAATAGGTAGAAGCACCTGACGGGGAAGACACTGGGCTCCGGAGCTCCAGTTCCCCACATTGCTGGTGATTTGAGCCTTATTCCTACAGCTGATGAACCCTGTCATTGAACTGTCCTCCTGGTTACCATACCCATCACTCCCTGGGCAAATGAGCTAATGACAGATGCCTTATGGAGACAGACACCTTCTGGAGACACTCTGATCTAATGGGGAGGTGTGCAGATGCAGCTGCAGGTTCTGTGGAAGGAGAAGGACACAGGAAGTCACGTCATGGACGTGTCTGCCTTTGTCAAGGCAGGTCACAGGCATTACAGCACCGGGTACATCTCTGGGCAGGGAATGGTTATCAACCCACCACTGAAAACAGAATTTAAGCCACCTGGAGCTGTTATTACAGGTCGTGTAGCCAGGACCATGATAGGTTCAGGGAGGGACGTCCGATGCTTATTTTTAAAATTCTCATAGCAGTAGGTGCACAGCAGTTGGCCACTGAGACGCGGCTGCCCATGGCCTTTGGTTCTCACGAGTTCACAGTAGCGAAGCTTGCTCTGCAGGGAAGCTCCTGTGAGCATTTGTGAGGTCACATGGGAGGGCGTCTGTGGTCAAGTCACGGTAATGAGTCACTTTGGGGATGGGCGACCAATCCACCTGTGGACACCAGGTCCTCAGTTGTCACAGAGCAGAGCCTTGCAGCCAGTGCTGAGGAAGAAAATTACGTCTGGACCTTAGTTGTGAGCTCTTCAAGGACTAGGGCCTGTTTCCTCTTCTCATGTTTGCCTAGAGCAGCTCAGTCAAGATCATCCAGTAAAGAGTCCTCGTTCCAGGATCTGCTCCCTGAATTCCAGCAGCAGAAAGCCAGCTGTTGTGGGTAGAACTGTGTTTCCCCAAAATACATGCTGAAGTCCCACTCCCCGGTAGCTCACTTGGAAACAGGGTCTTTGTGGATGCAGTTGGTCAGGCTGGGTCATACCAGAGTAGTTGGGTTCTTAGTCCAGTATGACTGTGTCCTTAGAAGAAGAGGAGAGAGGCACACAGAGCAGGAAGACAGTCATGGGACAGCAGACAAACATCAGGGTGATGCTTCCTCCATGAGCGGAGGAAGACCATGGGGCTCCGGCCACACCAGCAGCCCGAGGGAGGCCTCCGGCAGCCTGGCTCAGAGCCTCACAAGGACCCAGCTCTGTGGGACTTCCAGCCTCAGAATCACGGAGAGTTCGTTTCCATTGTTTAAGCTGTTTCTGTTGTTTTTGTGTCATTTCTGTTGTTTAAGCTGCCCAGTGTGCAGTGCTTGTGACAAGTCACCCATAGACACCGGCCAAAAAGTCCTCTAGGGAGTCAAAGTAAGGATGGGAAAGTGCACGTCACCAAGCCGCGATGGCCCCTCCCAGCCGCCCCTCATTCCTTCGCCCCCCCAGAGGGTTCTGGTCACCAGGTTTTCTGGTCGCCGAGGGTGCAGCTCCTTTTAGAAGCAGGGAATCGGAGGAGGTCGGTGAGAAGCTGCCGCCATAACAAGCCCATGCACGGGTGATGACCGGGTGGAGACGAGGTTATGGGAAAAGCAGACTTGGGCAACAGGGCCAAAACGGCTCTGTCCCTCAGACACAGACACGAGACACCAGTGGGCTTCTGTGTGGCACTTGTCCCCCTTTAACGGATTCATCGGTGGGACCAGGCATGCCGAATGGGCTGCTTTTCACTCTACTTTTAAAGGTTCCCCTTACGACTCCTGTCCTCCTAAACATGTGTGTAAAAGCAGCTGCTGTCACCATCCCCATCTGTCCTCCTCACGGACCCATGGTGACCCTGACACATGCAAGTCTGATCCCGCTGACTGGGCCATGTAGATGCTTCCGGAGACATCTATCGACTCTGTCAAGCCCTTCACGTGGCCTCCATGCTCCGCCCAGTGTGGCCCTGCCCTGCCCAGTGGGCGCAGTGCTCACCCCCGCCGTCCTTCTGGCCCCTGCTGCTCTGACCCCAGGACTGGAACCAGGGCTCTCCCCCAGAGCCTTGTGCCCGCTCAGCCTTCAGCCTGATCGTACCCCACCTGCTGCACACCCACATGCATCACACACCCGACACTCATACAATGCATGCGCACACACATGCACACACCTGACTCACACCACACAATGCACACACACACATGCACATACCCGACTCGCACAACGCACACATACAACACACACACACAAGCACACACCTGACTCACACAACACACGCACACACACAAGCACACACCCCACTCACACAATGCATGCACATACACACACATGCACACACCCGACCCAATGCACGCACACACACATACATACACCCGACTCACACAACACATGCACACACACATGAACACACCTGACTCACACAATGCACGCACACACACACAAACACACCCAATTCACACACACACAACGCACACACACAAGCACACACCTGACTCACACAATGCACGCACACACACATGCACACACCTGACTCACACCACACAATGCACACACACAAAGCACACACCCCACTCACACAATGCACACAGACACATGCACACAGCTGACTCACACAATGCACGCACACACACATGCACACAAGTGTGTGCACGCACACCACGGCACACAAAGACAAACACACCCACCTCACCTGCCAAACACACGCACACACACGCCTGCCAAACACAGACATTCCAAACACGCACCCACACACATTCTAAACACACACCCACACTCACGTAACTGCAAAACACACACACACCTGCCAAACACACACACATACACACATGCCAAACCCACATCCACACATACACCCGCCAAACACACACAAACACACACACTTGCGAAACACAAACACACACATACACACAAACACACCAAACACACACCCCCACACACCTGTCACACACACCTGCCAAACACACAAAAACACGTGCACAAAAACACAAACACATGCCAAACACATCCACATACACCTGCCAAACACACACATACACACCTTCCAAACACACACACACAAACACGCCACACCCACACACACACCTGCCAAACACACACACCTGCAAAACACACTAACACACACATGCCAAACACACACACACCTGCCAAATGCACACACACAAACACCCACACCTGCCAAACACACACACAAACACACATGTCAAACACACAAACACCTGCCAAACACACGCCAAACACACATACCTGCCAAATGCACACACACAAACACCCACACCTGCCAAACACACACACAAACACACGTCAAACACACACAAACACCTGCCAAACACATGCCAAACACACACACCTGCCAAATGCAAACACACACATCCGCCAAACACACACATATGCCAAACACACACATATACACACACAAACACCCACACCTGCCAAACACACACCCACACACATACACACACTGGGCAAACACACACATGCACATGAGCAAGAATGAGTCCACACATGTGCACACGCTCCCCCTACAGATACACAAAGACAGACATGCATGCACACTCACACACTTGGACACACACTTAGCAGGTCTCCACTGTTACTCTGTCGCCTCCTGTTGATTCTTTGTGATCCCAGGTCAAGGTGTGCACCCTCTGGAAAGCCCGTCCTGACCCCAGAGTTCCTTTGTCACGCAGCTCACAAGACTCTCTTCCTTTCATTTAGGGGCCTCATGTCAGCAGCTTCCTGCATACTCATTGGAGAATTATTCGGTGTTTCTCACTAACTCCACTGGGGTGGGGCTATGTATTGGTAACTAAACTCTATTTCTGCTTTTCATCCCTCCAAAGATAGCTATTTTCTCTCTCTTCTTTCTGCTTAGGAGAAATCATAAATAAGCTTGTGAACTGCCTTCCTGACTTTCCCCTCATGCCAACAACACACACCTGTACGTGCACACACACTTTCTCTTAGAGCAGCACCCCCAATAGGACATGAGGATTGGACGGTGTCTATATTTGCCCTTAAGTGAAACCTCAGTGCTTGGGCATGCAATATTATCTGAGAGTTTGAATGAGACTAAAATTTGAGTACATTTCGTCACAAACATTCGTAGTTCTGGAGATAAATCTGTAGGAAAAGATGATCCTATTCCAGTCAAGTTTCACTGGGAAAGAACATCTCAACATCATAACATCTCAACATCATAACATCATCTCGACATCATAACATCTCAACATCATAACATCATCTCAACATCATAACATCATCTCAACATCATAACATCATCTCAACATCATAACATCTCAACATCATAACATCTCAACATCATAACATCTCAACATCATAACATCATCTCAACATCATAACATCATCTCAACATCATAACATCATCTCAACATATAACATCATCTCAACATATAACATCATCTCAACATATAACATCATCTCAACATCATAACATCTCAACATCATAACATCTCAACATCATAACATCTCAACATCATAACATCTCAACATCATTACTTGTGCGGCCAACAAGTTAATAGGATCAGTCAGTATCTTAAAGAAAAGTTTAGCAAATTCGTTTTGGGAGAGAAAGCTTGTTTGCTTTTCTCATTGCCTCTTCTGGGAAGAATTATCTAATCCCATTTGAGAGTCACAAGGTCAAGATAATTATTATTTTCTGAGAAATCAATAAACTTTGCAATGCACTTATAGTCTTTGCAAGCAATTTAATCACAGGTCATATGCAATGATTCATCTGATTGTTGTGTCCTGCAAACTAGGTGACCTTCCAGGGCCACAAAACCATTAGGACATCCAGATCTGATTATCTTGGTATCAGCGGTAACTCCTGAGTCCTACGTTTTCCCATTTTATCACAGTTTCTCTGGAACAGCCACATACTTTGTATAAATACATATTCAAGTAAGAAGAGCATGATGTCATTTATTTTTCAAGTGTACACAGTGAGCTCACATAGTAGGGTAGGCATACAAGTAATTTTGGTTAATAAGCTTGTCATAGCTATACTGTAACTGAATTGTTAATTTCCAAGTTGTTAGAATAAAGATAGTTAGCAATAAAATCTGTCTAAATATAATTTACTGTTTCTTTAATGATTCTGATGTCTCTTCAGAACTTGCCATGCCTTGGAGTTATCAACATGTTTGTCAATATCATCATACTCTACAAAGGAATGAATGGTCCCAGGTGGATTGAGGTTTCAGCTGATGGATTGTTAAATAAACCTTTTTTATTATTATTATTGAGATAGAATCTCACTCTGTTGCCCACTGCTGGAGGGCAGTGGCACGATCTCAGCTCACTGCAGCCTCCACCTCCCAGGAACAACTAATCCTCCCACCTCAGCCTCCCAAGTAGCTAGGACTACAGGTGGGTGCCCCACACCTGGCTAATTTTTTGTATTTTCAGTAGAGATGGGGCTTCGCCATGTTGCCCAGGCTGGTCTTGAACTCCTGGGTTTAAGCGATCCTTAGCCACCCAAAGTGCTGGGATTACAGGTGTGAGTCATCGCACCTGGCCAAACCTTGTTTTTAATGTAGCTCAAGAGGTGTCATAGAATTAGCCACTAGAAATGGTTTTCTGGGAAGCTAGATTGTATGTTTTTACTTATTTTCGAGCCCTAAAAATTAAATTTAGAAATAGAGAAGAAGGGCCTGGTGTGGTGGCTCAAGCCTGTAATCCCAGCACTTTGGGAGGCTGAGGCAGGCGGATCCCGAGGTCAGGAGATCAAGACCATCCTGGCTAACACGGTGAAACCATGTCTCTACTAAAAATATAAAAAATTAGCCGGGTGTGGTTGCACACACCTCTAGTCCCAGCTACTCGGGAAGCTGAGGCAGGAGAATCGCCTGAACCCGGGAGACGGAGGTTGCAGTGAGCCGAGACTGCGCCACTGCACTCCAGCCTGGCGACAGAGCGAGACTCCGTCTCAAAGAAAAAAAAGAGGCCGGGTGCAGTGGCTCATGCCTGTAATCCCAGCACTTTGGGAGGCCAAGGTGGGCAGATCATGAGGTCAGGAGATCGAGACCATCCTGGCTAACACAGTGAAACCCCGTCTCTACTAAAAATACAAAAAAATTGGCCGGGCATGGTGGTGGGTGCCTGTAGTTCCAGCTACTTGGGAGGCTGAGGCAGGAGAATGGCGTGAACCCGGGAGGCGGAGCTTGCAGTGAGCCGAGATCGCGCCACTGCACTCCAGCCTGGGCGACAGAGCGAGACTCCGTCTCAAAGAAAAGAAAAGAAAAAGAAAAAAAAGAAGTAGAGATGAGGATGAAATATAAGGAACATGATCCTTAGAGGCTAGGAAAGACAGTCCTAGGGTGGAATGTATCAGAAGATTCCAGAAAGAGGACATGAAATTTATTAGAAATAAAACTACCCTAGGGAAAGCTTAAGTTGCAGTAGTCCAAAACAACAATCTGTTCTTAATTGTCCATCTCTAACTGTGATGTCGCCCTGAATTTTTAGCAGAAAAGTTATTCAGTGACTCTCAGCAGCTTCATCTATGGCAACTCTAATGAGATTGACAAGGTTGTCACAGACGTTGCACGCCAGTGCTACCACATGAAGTATCATTTTTAACTGTTAAATTGGTCGCTGCATAAAACAGCATCTTGCTCTCAGTCACTGTTGCCCGGTATTTCTAGGAAGCCCGTTTTCCCCATGAGCCTGATCGGTCACAGGAAGCAAGCCGGACGCCCAGCACAGCCTCCCTGTTTTCCGCCCTCCTCCGTGTGAAGTGCGCCACGCTTCCCGCTTACGGCGCCGGGGTGTAGGATTTAGGAATCCATTACAGTTTTAATGGGGTGAAATGCATAAGTGTGCGCTGCCATCAGCCTCTGGAGGACACGGCTGTCCTCATTCCCTCCCAGAGAAGGCCCCTGCATGTAGAATTAGCCAGAAGGTCAGCGAGACGCGGGGGCTGTGCTCCCTGAGCCTCTGGGGCTGCGTCTGGGCCTCGGATGGCTGATCCAGTGGTGCCTGAAAGGGCGAGACAATTAAACCTCCCCAAGTTTGTGGAGCATTTGAAGATGAACAGCACATATAAATGCTAAGCATTCCCATCATCTGCAAGCAGCCAGGGTAGAAATGATGAATCCTAAGGAAGGGGCAGCTATAAGTATAAAGTGCCGGGACAGAGTAGAATGAGAAAAGCATCTCAGACTGAAGTTTAAACAGTTTTTTTTTTTTTTTTAGTTAAAAAAAAAAAGTGAGAAAGTCATGCTTGGAAACGAAAGGAAGGCCTCATGAAGTAAAGTTAAACAATTTAATGCAACTTTATAAAGCCAGAGGTCACCCAGGGAGACAATGAGGATTCTGAAACATGGCAATGATAATTAATTTCTTTTAAAAAATCAATTAATATTTTCTCTGATCCTTCACAAAGCAGGCTGGAGCAGACGAGGGCAATGCGTGCATTTCCCGGAGGAAGAGCAAAGGTGGGGAAGGAAGCCAGGATTGGGTCAATACGGGGGACTGGGAAATCAGCACATTCGGCAGCCGACGAACCCGTGGACGGAGGCAATACCCATCCCAGACCCTGCAGGAAACACCAGGGAAGCTGAAATGTGCAGCTTTCAGGAGTCATCAGCAAATGCCTTCCACGTGTAGGGCTTACAGAAAAGATAAGGATCATGGGCTCATTTATTTCAACTGGATGAGGCATATTTCCTGGTGGATAGAAATGAATGTCCACATTCTATTGCATATAGTGTACCCAGAGAAAGACACACACACACACACACACACACACACACACACACACACGTGAGTACATTACCCACAGGCACGGCAGACACACATGGAGTGGCATGTGAGGCCAAACTCCTGCAGCCTCTGCTCGGAGAAATCTCTCGCTGTAGTTAATAGCATCTCAGAGAAACAGACCAGCCCAGGTTAATAAAAACAATGGGCAATTGAGATCAGCTCAGAGAATGAAAGGCTTTGCAGTGCTTTATGACACAGACTATGGCTTAATAAATGGGGTTTTCTCCCTTTGGTTTGTTTTGAAGACATGAAAGACAAAAATAGAAGTAACTACCCTTGGGATGCCCCATTCCACAGCTTTATAAAATGTTCAACTGGAAATAGCGCCAGGTACCCAGATGTGGACAGGGGAGAGAGGAGGCGCTGCGGACCTGGAGAGAGAAACGGAGCCTGGAAACGGGTGCTGAGCGCTGCTAGAGGCTGCAAGGGGGTAAGGATAGGAAAGGACCTGTTTAGTCCTAAGAGAAAAGACACCCAGGACAGTGAGGACCTCCAATAATGACAGTCGCTCGTCAGGACCGGCCAACAAAGACAGAGGTGAGACAGTGTCACTCAGAGGGATGGGCCGCAAGTGGGGTAAGTGCTGAATGCAATTAAGCAGAGAAAAAGGGAAGATAATGAGATTAGGGATAAGAAATGGGAAAGGACATGTGGCCAAAATAATGGTCCCCTTGAATGAGACTCAGAGGTGGGAGATAATGATCAAGCCTTGCACCAGAACCATTGTCCGTGTTTAAAGAAAAAGAGTCCAGTTGCACGGGGATCAGTAACTGAAAATGCGCCTGAGATCATCCCGGCGCTCTCTCACGAGGAGGCGGTGGCCTGGAGGAGATCCTGTCCAAAACTGCGTGCTTAGCTCCGATGGGTCTGTTCCCAAAGGCCTGCCAAGGAAATGAAGGGAGGAGAGACAGAGGGTGTGCAGGCAGACAGCCCTCACCAAGAGCTTAATTATTGCAGAAGGTCAGGGTCAGGCCGGGAGCCTGCGCTCAGAGGAAGAGGGAAGACAGAGACAGCCTTATCAGGAGAGTGATGAATCTCAGATTCGTATTTTATTTGCACACGAGGAAGAGGGAAGACCGAGAGCCTCATCAGTAGAGTGATGAGTCTCAGATTTGTATTTCATTTGTACACAAATTGTGCCCATTTCAAGATATTGATACTGAACGGAGCTGGGCCTTGGTGAGGGTGTCGGAGAGACCGGAATGCCAGTGTTGTCCTATTTGTCTATGGACATGTGGCCCGTGTGCTTTGTCCTGGTTCTGTCTGCAGGAGCCAGCATCCCAGCAGACTTTCTCCCACAGAGGGAGGGGCTCCAGGCTCCCCCAGCGGGGGCTGGTGTGAGGTCCTGGGCCACCACTGCCCAGGTAGATGCGGACGGAATGCAGGAGGGAGGCACCTCCATGCAGGACACGGTGGGGTCAGCTGTGCGTGGCCGTCCATGGCCTGTTGAGTCCCAGCTGGTTGAGGCCCCTCCCTCCTCGCACATCCGGCCCCCGGGTCTCCAAGGGGCTCTTTTAGACGGGAGCCAGGCCTGGCCCCGGGCTTCCTTGATGCTTTGGGGCAGTGCAAAGTCCGGCAGCACAAACACACACCTTTCTGTGCTTACCAGTCCCATGGGAACCTTTCGTCCTGACGCACCGTCCCCAACAGGGCTGCTGGGTGGTCGCTTCTAAGATGATGAGGATCTGTGGTGTGTTCACCGCCAGACCCATCGGCGCCCACCCTCTCAGAATCTTCATGCTAAACCATACCTGTGTTTGCTGTGATTGTCATTGTGCTTCCGTCAACTTTGTCATTATTAGGTCGTCACTGGGTTTTTCATAGCTCACTTTTCTCCTTCCCTTTCCCTCCTTACTTCGTGCTTTCTAGACTGTGTAGACCAGAAGGGAAAGTCCACCAGATTCACACTTCCAGTGGCATCAACCCACCGTGAAACACACAAAAGTGCACCAGATTCACATCAACCCGTTGTGAAACACACGCATGGGCTTTCTGGAAAGAGCCATCTTGCAAAATGACATCTCACCCAAAGATCCAGCCCCACACTTCCCATGGTGCTTCTGGGTTGAGGCCGTGGTGCCCTTCACTCCCCACACAGTCCCTCTGCTCTGGCCCTGGGAAAAAAACTCGGAACTGGCCATGGGAAATTTAAAGAGCTATTCTGTTGATGATGCCAGCAACTTCTGGATATTCCTAGTCTTACATGTTGAGGCATCCAAGGCTACTTGGCCAACCAGCTTCCACCTAAGCTGGCATGATATCCAAGGGGTCCGAGCCATGGGGAGACCCTCCCAGACCCAAGGGCTGAATCCCTGGTCAGCAGGGTGTGGTCCAGAAGGGATGGCCTGAGACAGGAGAGGTGGCCAGGTTCCTAGGCTGGGGGGCTGAGATTGAGGGCCTAGGATCAAACTCAGTAATCCTCTGTGGCACACCTGTGGTCTGCAAGCCACAAAATATGGGTCATAACCCAGGCTTACAACAGATTGTCCTGGGACTGGGGAGCAGGTGGATGTCAAGAATGACCCTGACTCCAGGCCCTAAATTAGCACTTTGTTTCTGAAGGCCTTTTCTACATTTCA
This sequence comes from Nomascus leucogenys, assembly GCF_006542625.1. Taxonomy (NCBI): domain Eukaryota; kingdom Metazoa; phylum Chordata; class Mammalia; order Primates; family Hylobatidae; genus Nomascus; species Nomascus leucogenys. The sequence goes on along the minus strand of NC_044385.1, from coordinate 138,014,769 downwards.
TTCAAGGGCTAATACTGTCTGAGTCTTGGCTCCTGCCAGTCCTGCAGGTGAGGGTAAAGCACCTCCCCACTTCCTCTAAACCAAGCCCTGCATCCTGTAGATCAGCATGTGGCCCCATCCCCATCGCTAGACTGCCTTCTTTTCTACCATCTCAGAACCTCCAGTGTCCCGGGCTCACCTATGGGAAAGCCCTGCACCCTGACATCTGCCTCACAGCCCCTTGCCTGGCCCTCCATCTGCTGCTGTTTGGAATGTGGGTGCCACCTGCCACCTGCACGTGTGGCTGGGTCTCTCACTGAAGTCCTGCCCACCCTCCAAGCCTGTGCAAGATGCAAAGCCAAGCACCTGAACTTTGCCTTGTGAGAACCTTCTATGGAATAAGCTAAGCAGGCATAGTCCCTGGGCCTAGAGCCACCCAAAATTAAAAGGAGCCCAGCCGCATATCTACAGAATCCTCTCGCCCAGGAGACTTCCTCCTCCCGGCCTGCTGGGCCATCCCTTCCTCTTGTTTCCACACATAAAAGCCATCCCCACATCCATGCGCACCTGGGATTTTTCCTTCTTTGGAAAAGTTGTAGGGGCACAAGTCCGGTGAAAATGTGTGTCCAATCCAGTTGTCCACATGAGCTTAAGCAAGTGAGCCCAAGGCTTCAGCTTGCTGGGACAATGAGACCTTGGGTGGAAAAACTTGGGTTTTCACCCATCCAAGAAAACCAGACTGACTTGACTTGCAATGCCCAAGATTACTCTAGAATAACCCGGGCACTTGCCTTTGCAATGTGGCCCAATTTTGAATGCAGCTATTTATTCTGCAGTCATTCTGAGCCTGGAATAGTTACATTTTGGTGTTAAAACTGCTAGCGATTTCAATTCTCCCGACTATCATTTTTGAGCTTGAGACAAGTTGCTGATTGACATGTGGATATGGGAAAAAAACATATTTGGAGATGCAACAACTCTAGCAGAATACCCATGACGGAAAAAACATTACTCTTAATGAGACAGTGCTTACAGAGCTGTGTCAGAGCAGGGGGAGGCGGAACGCTAAGCAGTGTTCCAACCCACATCACTGCGGAAGAAGGCAGCAAACTTTCCGTGAACCATGGGACTTTCAAGTGAGTAGAGCCTCAACGTTCAACAGCATCATTCAAAGGAGAGGGGCCAGGCAGCTGGGGAGAAATTCAAATGCTTCCTCCGCATGGAGACAAGCGTCCTTGGGTTTGGAGACCCCTGACTCTGCAGGAGCAAATCTCCAGAGGCCGCAACTCCAGCGGAAGGTGACATTTCAGTCGGAGTTCAGGTGCCTGTGGGAGCTGGAAGGCATTCTTGAGGCCAGAATGTGTGTGTGCTTGCGGGTTCATGCGTGTGCACATGTGTGTGCACCATGAGGCAACATCGCTGAAGAAACACACAAAGTGAGTGAGGCCATGCACGGCAGTCATCAGTCCCTATTTCCGGGATGTGTTCCTCCCTGATGGGCTGTGCGATGTGTCTCTTGATGAGAGGGAGAGCCCAGAGTTGTGTGATGGATGTAACCATCATCACTTGGCTTTCTTGCTACCAAATATTTGATGGTTTCTCTTCCAAAACAAGTTGGGCAACATGAATTCTACAGATGCTATTCATAACAGATAATTAAACCTTAACAGAGACAGAATGGCATTTCAAAACAATCACAGCCATGCCTGAAAGATAAAACCTTTTTCAGTTTCATAGTGTGATTAAAAGTCATTTTATAGACTAACACTTGGTCAGAAGGCAACACGGAAAGATGTGTAGCAAATTAAAGTGAAGGCTTGAGTCCTACAGGCTGCACAGGTACTTGTTTTAAATCCCAGAATTCAGTAACTTACATCCTACAACCCATCCGTTTCCTCACACCTGGCTTCACTCCCTCACTCACCCAGACAACCACGGGACACCAGGCATCCTAAGGAACTCTTGGGGGACCATGGTTGCCCCCAGGGAGCACCCAGTCACCCCGTGCTTCCTGCATACCTGCTAAGGACACAACATGGTCAAATCTGATCATTTTCATGAAAGGAATAGAAGAAAATGTATTTAGAAGAAACCCGGATATTAACACATCAAAACAATATTGTCAATTCTTTATTTAAAGCACGAAAAAAAAAGACAGAAGTCCCCCATCCACATATTGGTGCAAGTGACTTTCTAAAGTTTTCCTTTCTAGCTCAACAGGAAGTCAGACAATCCGAACAGACGCCAACAAAAAGGGCTTTGAAAGAAATTTTAGAGGGCTCCAACTTGCTGCTCTAAGGCACCATTTGCTGATGTAAAATGTTGATGTGTTAAATGATTCCAGGAGGCAGTTGATGGCTTCCCTAATGTGTCCAGCTGCTCCCAAAACAGAACTAGGCATTGGGAAACGTTTACCTAAGAAATATGAGGCAAGACAACCAGTATTTGTTCCTTTGAATTTGAAGTTCAATTTGACATGACCAGAGACCCTGCTGGTGTACAGGCCCACAGCAGGCTTCAGTGTCCCTCCCTCAGGCTGCCCCTACCTGGGCACACTCAGTCTGCGGCAGAATCCAAACTCTCTCCCCATTCGTCATTCATTCATTCCACAAACATGGGTGGAGCCCCTACTATGTGGTAGGGCCTGTTTTAAGCACCGGGGCCCCATCAGTGTACAAGACAAAGGATCCATCCCTCCTGCACCCTGTACTCTGAATGGTGGGGTGGTGACCAGCAGTAACCAGGCACACAGTGAGCAGGGCATCCTGCAGCTCACCACAGGTGGAGGGACCTCAGGGAGACAGGGCAGCAGGGATGGCGGAGACTTCACGTGGAGTGGCCAAGGGAGGCCTCCTGTGGGTGAACTGAGTTCCTGTGTGGGATGCTATGAAAATCCTTCTTTCTTTAGGTCCGTAAGTGTTTGTGGGATGAATGAATGACACTAACCCCAGGTTCACATCTGTGAGTGCAGTGGCCCAGAACATCTTCCCAGACTAGGAAGCCGACGGAGCACCTCTCCCCCATTTTCTTTGAGAAGAATGACTTGACTCCCTGCCATACATCACCCAGGAGGCCAGCAAAATTACAGATGGAGTCCACTTCCTCCAGCACACCCCATGAGGCCACCATGTGCAGCTGTCCCGCACTGGCACCGAGTCGAGGGGACCTGGACACCCCCACCCCGGTCACGCTCTCAGATCCCTCTTTGTGTGAGTTGTGATTGTCCTTGTCTTCCACCCACATGAGCCTTTTCTCATGAAATTTCATAACCAGATGATAGAAAATTCTTCCAGATCTCCTCACATGGGTCCTAGTCCTTCTCAGTTAAAGGTGGCAAACAGTGTGCCAGGCCATCTTCCTAATCCTACAGTCCCTCCACCTCTTCCCCCAGAACACCTGCTCACCTGGCTATGTCACCTCCCCAAAGCCCCTGGGGCTGTGGTGTCTCCTTGCTTGGGAGATGGAGCAAGAGACGTGCCTAGGAGGTCGTGCCTCACCATGTGGCCCCCAGCGGGGCTCATGTCTACTCCCCTGGGTGTAGATGATCTGCTTTGTGTGTTGCTTCTTCCTTCTTTCCACGCATCCTGGAGTGTGGGCATTCCAGGACACGCAGCAGGCATCACTTGTACGTCTGTTGTCTCTCTTCCCTGAGAGCTCAGTCATGCTGAAACTCTGAAATATCCCCAACACCCGATGGTGTGCACTCCAGAGAGTAGACACTCAGTAAATACGCAGCTGGAAGATTTGGCAGCACCAAATGGGCACATGCACACAGCAAGGAACAAATTCAGAAAAATTTTAAGAACTAAAAGATAATTGATTTAGATCTAACAGCGATCCCAGCCCTCGGCCTCTCAGGCACAGCCCTGGTAGATTCTTAGGCTGTCCTTAGTTAACTTTCCTGTGCCTCACAGCAGCCCATAGTCTATCAGCTACACAGCACTCAACTGTTTCTGCCAAGGCAATAATACATTAAGTTGCCTTTGAAATCTTTATCCTGCTACTATCTGCATGCATTAGCATATTTTATGATTTAAATCTAATTATCAGGGCTTTCCAAGACATGTAACTGAAAGTGATCATAGTTGAGGGCTTTAACAAAGCCTGTGGGCAGAAGCTCCTGGAGAAGCCGGCCCTGTCACTGCCCACAGGAAGGTCCTGGGGAAGCCGGCCCCATCACCGCCCACGGGAAGCTCCTGGAGAAGCCGGCCCTGTCACCACCCATGGGAAGGTCCTGGGGAAGCCAGCCCTGTCACCACCCATGGGAAGCTCCAGCTTCCACCCTGTGCTGTCCCTTCTGGATGCTGATTGGCTGACGAGGGGATCACAACTGTATGTCGTCATTTTCTCTAAAAGGCTGCAGCAATGAGTTCTGAACATACGGTGCTTCTTTCCTTTAGGAGATTTCTTAAATGGAAACATTACAGAGATACATTCACAAGCATTGATGAAATGTTCTTCTAAGTGACCAAAGGAGTCAACTGGCTCTGAGCTAACCTGGCTTGTATCACTGAACTTAAGTCAGTGTATTCTTTCCTGGGGCCACGATAACAAAGTGCCACAATCCGGGTAGCTCAAAACAACACAAATGTATTGTCTCAAGGTTCTGGAGGCCAGAAGTCCAAGATGAAGGTGTTGGCAGGGCTGGGTCCTAGGAGGGCCGTGAGGGAGCATCTGTTTCTGCCTCTTCCCCAGCCCCTGATTGCCTCAGATGTCTCTCCACTTGTAGGTGGCTGTCCTCTCCCTCATCTCCACAGCTTTCCTTCATGGGTGTCTGTGCCCCAATTCCCCTCTGCATGAGAATAGCAGTCCTGTTGGATCAGGGCCACCTCAGTGGCCTCAACTTAACCTGATTATCTGTAAAGATCTTATTTCCAAACAAGGCCACAGTCACAGGCACTGGGAGTTAGAACTTTGGCTTTTTTTTAAGAGGGAAACATTTCAACCTGTACCAGTCAATTAACTTCACATGATTGGCTTCACGGGCCAAGTTTCAACCCAGAAGTCCATTAAGATGGTTGTTATAAAAGATTCAACAAAATCCCTTTGTAGGGAATTTTGACCAGACAGAAATGGCTTTTCATATATTCCTAACTTGAAATTATCTTATGAGGAGGAAGAGCAGTTGACTGCCACGTGATAGCGTTTAGGAAATAAAAGAAAGGACTTTGCCATTTTACCGTGAAATGAGGAGGACATGTGATCTCCAGAGAGTGGGTTCTTTCAGTTAGCAAACACTCCAAGGTTAAAACATGAAAGTATAAAGTACAGACAATCATGTCGCATTAGGGAACAAGTCCACAAAACCTTCCTCCAAAAGCTAGTGAAGAACATGACTAGCTTCCCACGAGGGAACATGGGGGGTCGTAGAGTCCAAGGTCATCTGCACGGCATGACTTCAAGGCAGAGCCCTGGATCACAGGGCGTGGGCACAGCCTGAAAGCCCCAGGTTGGCCAATTCAGAAGGAGGCTCCACCAGTCCGTAAAACCTTCCTCCAAAAGCTAGTGAAGAACATGACTAGCTTCCCACTAGGGAACATGGAGGGTTGCACAGTCCAAGGTCATCTGCGAGGTGTGACGTCAAGGCAGAGGCTTGGATCGCAGGGCGTGGGCGCAACCTGACAAGTCCCAGCTTGGCCAACTCAGAATGGGGTTCCCTTCCTTCCCAGCACAGTGTGAGCCCCTAGATCCCACCAGTGCTGCTGCGTGGGCTGCCCTCATATGCCCTCAACTCACAGAGGAGGACATTGGTCAAACGGGGGTCTGTACCACCACACAGCAGCTGGGGATACCGGCCTGCCAGCCACACCACCCAGAATCCACCAAAACCACGGGTGTGAAATGCTTTGTAAATGATAAAGAACCATGAAGTAGAATTTACCTAGAGACCGGCCTTCTCACCTGAGAGAACTAAACTGTGAATTTCCATGAGTGCACACTGTACGCAGAAAGGCATTGCTGCGTGTAATGTTAACCACTAATCTATTGCTGGAAACACATCCACATCACAGGAAGAATATTTGATGATTGAATTCCCACACATAAAACACTAAAAAAGCTTTGGTCAGTGACGTCCCTGAATAGAATCTTCCTTGGCTCCACATTGCCTAGAACCAAGCCCACACTGAGGGCCTCCCATGACCCCCAACCTAGCTCCACCTTTATTTGCATCTTCAGCACCCGGCAGGGAGAGCTCTTTAAGTGTTTGCTGAAAGGTGCACCCTGAGGTGGGGCGTGGGGGCTGCATCTGCGATGCCCTGATGTCCCGGGAGGCTTCCCGCTCACTTCATAGCAATTTCTCCTTGCCAAAGTCTTGTTTGGTTTCTCAGGCCCAACCCAGCCCAGCCAGGAGCACTCCCTCCATGAAGCCATCTGGAATCCCTCCCTGGCCCTCTAACGCATTTACAGCCGCTCTGCCAGTTACTCGGCATATTTCAACCTGACTCAGCCATGGCTTCCTGTGAGGCTCGATTCAGGTGTTCTGCCCTCTGCTTGAGGACGGGGGCTGTCTTCTTCATTCCGTTCCCCCAAGACCCAGCACAGCGTCTGGCCTCTTGGCCAACCCTACATGCAAGTGGGCGGTGTGGGAATCCAGGTACCCAGGTTCTGAGCAGCTAAGTGACACCAGGCTGGGGTTGCCAGGCCTGGGTCGCTCTCCCTCTTCAAAGGGCACACCCACCCCCCCTGCACCGTAAGGCCTGAAAGGCAGGTGCCCAGTGGGGAGGAGGCAGCCAGTGTTCTGCTTTTAGTTTGTTCCCTGAAGAACATAACTGTGAAGTCAGAAAGGGCACACTCCCCCACCCCCGGGTTCTGTTTTTAGCCTCGTGCCTGCCGGGATCTTGGATACCATGGTGATAGGAGCCACAGAAATAGAGACAGGAGATCAGTTGCCAAAAAGGCCCTGCGTTCTGTGCTCCCTGCATGGCAGCAGGGGCCCCCGCAGGAGTCTGCACAGTGTTCTCCAGTTATTTGCCATTTGCTCTCAGATGAGTCTGAATAGAGAGCAAAGTGAGGTGGGGGCAGAGCCTAAGCCAGCCCACCGGTCAGACAGGCTTTCCTGCAGCTTTCAGGCCTCCTAAGAAGGCAGCGCAAAGGTTGAGGATGGCAATTGCTGCTGATGGATTCATTCCCCTTAACCTCCAGAAAGGCCTTGAGGGTCTTTCTCTGGAAGCCAGTGTGGGCTGCAGGGTGGTGACAAGCCTCAGGGTGGAGGGGTGGACAGGATCTCAGGAAGGCAGGTGTTTATGTAAAGAAAGTAATTGCAGATGCTCTGGGGGTGTCGGTGGTGTCTCCAAACATGCTCTAGCCGGATCACCATCCCAACAGGCCAAGCTGTGGGATGACAGACTGTCAGTGCGCTAGCAGCTTCCTCCTCGGGGCTGCTTCCCCAGCCCTCAGGCAGACAGTGGCACCTGAACCCACAAGGGTGATTCCAAGACCACACGAGGGGCAACGTCAAAGAACCAGACTCAGCTCCTCCCACATAACCCACTTTGATTGCACACTTCTGCTGTACCCTAGTTGGAAATTGGACTTTCAGATTTCAAAACCTGAGGCAGAAAGTTGCAGTCAATATTACAAATATTAATAACTATTCCTGGTATTGGCGTGGTTGTTTTGAGAGCTGACTGCTTCGTTGGAAGTATCTGGAACCCTCACAGGAAGCATGCATGGTGAGTAGCCCGAGCTTCTCTCTGCAGATGCAGACATGAGGAGGACTTAGGTACCTTGCTGACACCCAGAGCCTGGAGGGCCTCCCCAGAGTGAGTGTGTAGGCGTGGCCAAGAAGAGCACTAAGCCAGGGTCTGGCTGCTCGACACCTGGCGCCTTTCACCGCAGGCCGGTCCCATTTCAGGTCCTCTGCTGGGTGAACAGTTGGCTTGAGTCCCAGGTAAAACGGTCAAGGTGTCACGAGCCGAGCAACGTGTCTGGAGCCAGGGGGACCAGGGCCTCCATCTGCTACAGCCCAGCCCCCCCCCAGGCGGGGTTCAGTGGCTGCACCGCTGAGACCCAGACAAGCCTGCACCGCAGACCTTCACCACGAGTCCAGAAAGGCTCTCCTGTGATTCTGGGGAGTTCAACCCAGTCGTGCTCCAATTCCCAGGGCACTGATTGACAGGGAGGGTAGGGGTAGAAGAAGCAGAATGTGTTTTTCTTAAATGACTCTTCGCTTAAAAGTTTCTTTAGAACAAATAATTCCAGTGGGTACAGTTGAAATAATCCGTGTACAATAAATGCAGTAATTTAGGGACAATGGCCTGGGGTTTTATAAGGTTACAGGCCCCCAGCGGCGTGGGCTTCCACACTACTTGTGGGAGGCATTTTGTTGTATGTCCAAACCTGATTATCACATTTATTAACACAATCAAATGCTGTACTTGGTCACAACCCACTTTTACCTCCTTTTAAAAACCCCATGAATAGAAATACAAATCTGGTCAATTATCACCCAGGGAGCGACTCTAGCTTTATAGATTGGTAATGCAATTGCTTTCAGTCATCGAGCAATGTGACAGATAGCAATGATAGATTAAACAGTTCAACTATAGGCTGCATATTATAATGGCATTTCACTTAATCTTTACATCAATATCCGCTCTTCTGGATTTCCTTCCAATAGTTAGGACCATCAGCTCAGCCAGAGCAAGTAATGGGGAGACATGGGTGCCACACATTCAGGAGGGCCAGGAAGGGAACTGATCTTGTCCTCCCTGTGGCTGTGGCTCCACGTCCCTCACAGGAGGCCCAACTGTATCCCTGGCCTTATTCTAGCCTTGGAGTTCCCATGTCTGTATTGACTCTATAATGGTATCATGTAGCTGGAGTCCAAAGACATGGGGGTGGCCTTATTTGGGAAAATAATCTCTTTGAGCCTCAGTTTCTTTGTCTACAGAATAGTGCCTGATCCACCCCAGAAGTGTGCCTGTGGGAACCCTGCAGGTAGATTAATACATGGATTGGAGAGAACAGTTATCAACAGAGCAATAAATAAAGTGACACACCAGGAGGATCAACTGCTGTGTCACCCAAAGAATCAGTTCCGGTTCCAGCTAAACATTTTTTGATCAGTGATTAGATAATGAAATAATGCAGATGGATATTAACCCTGGAAAGAGCAATCTGCAGGTTGTCAGCGACCTGCATTCTCCCTAGTCTGTAAGCCAGATGTCTGTTGGCTGTATACCGCCCAGCAGAAGGTGGATCCCGATCGAAAGGCCGACTGTGCTGTGATTCTAGTGTCTGACTGCCTCTGAAGGTTAGGAGACCTCTGGAATTGAAGATAAAAGTGGCACATTTGGTAAATTCTAGAAGTGTTCTAGTGCAGCAGAATACCAGTGCAATTTTATTGTAATAACTGCATCGCATATGCAGCGACTCCATTCTTTTTAAAACTGACAAAGCCTTTCTAGAAGACAGGGTTCTGTTGCAAGGTACACAGCATAAGGGGAACAGGTGGACATGGGAGGGTACCAAAAGGTCACACAGGGGGCTCCAAAGGAACCCAGGCTCACATAGGAGGGCTCCAGAGAACACCGCACTATCCTGGAAGGAAGCAGGAAGGAAAGAGGGGAGGGGAAGGCAGTGAAGTGAGTTTGGTCTCTCATCTTGTAGATACACATGCCTGGAGCTCTCCCCGGCCATGGGGTTGGAGGAGGAGATGGAAGTCAACAGAGCCGTGCCTGCCCCTCCTGGGCCTGTGAGTGATGAGGAAGATGTTGCTTCATTTGCCCTGGGCCTCCATCTGCCCAGGAGAGAGTGTGGTCGAGGCAGGTCCTCTGCAGATGCTCTTTTGAACAGAGCGACTGTTGGAGGAGCTGTAAAGAACATTCTCCTGTGAGTGAAAAGCTTACAGTTGAAAGGGTAAGAAGAGATCTTTTTCCTAAGAAGAATAAATTCTCTTCCACCTGGGGTAATTGAAGTGATATGGTATCTGCAGACTGAAGAAGATGTAGCATGACCTCCTAGGGTTCCTTCCAACCCAAGATTCTATCACATTTTTATATATTTTCCATACCAAAAGCAATAATCCATGTCTGAGGCAACTCTTAGGCTATCTTAGAAAAAAATCTGAGCAAAATAACCTGAGAATCTTCTCTATCCTATGTTTTCCTTCTTTTCTTTTTTTAATAAGAGATGAATTGCAATCACCCAAGAAAAAGCCCTGTGGCAGCAAGATATGGGTGTCTTATTTTGAGAAGCCATGCCCGATAGCCAGCAGCATCAAGATAGTTTTTTAAATTGCAGTAAAATACACATAACATAACGTTCACCATCTGACCCACGTTTAAGTGCACAGGCAGAGGCGTTAAGCACAGTCACATTGTTGTGTTGCCATCACCACCACCATCTCCAGAACTTTCTCATCTTCCCAACCTGAAACTCTTTCCCCATTCAACACTCACTCCCCATTCCCTCCCCCAGCCCTGGGCAGCCACCCGTCTACTCTCCATCTCTATGAATTTGCCGACTCTAGGTCTGTCATGTAAGTGAAATCATGCAGTTTCTGTCCTTTCATCACTGGCTTATTTCATGTTACGTAACATCCTCCAGGTTCCTCTATGTTGTCGTGTGTGTCCGAATGTCCTGCCATTGCACGGACATTTCACCCTTAGTTTATCTGTTCATTTGGGCTGTTTCTATGTTTTGGTGATTGTGAATAGTGCTCCTAGGAACAAATATTAGCCTGAGATCCTGCTTTTATGTTTTTTGGACATGTACTCAGTATGGGAATTTCTGGGTCGTGTGCTAATTCTATGTTTTTTTTTTTTTTTTCCCTCACTCTGTCACCCAGGCTGGAGCGCAGTGGCGTGATCTCGGCTCACTGCAACCTATGCCTCCCAGGTTCAGGCAATTCCCCTGGCTCAGCCTCCCGAGTCATTGGGACTACAGGCGTGTGCCACCATGCCTGGCTAATTTTTTGTATTTTTAGTATAGACTAGGTTTCACCCTGTTAGCCAGGATTGTCTCCATCTCCTGACCTCGTGATCTGCCCGCCTCAGCCTCCCAAAGTGTTGGGATTACAGGTGTGAGCCACCGTGCCTGGCCTATGCTTGATTTTCTAAGGAGCTGCCATACTGCCTTCCATAACAATGGCACCATTTTATATGCCACTGACAGTGCACAGGGGTCCTGTTTCTCGCTATGCTCCCAACACTTGTTATTTTCTTTTGAGGCAGAATAGGGTCTGTAGGCAGGGAACCTAAGGCTGATTCACACTGACTTCCTAGGACTGAATCAAAAGAAAAACCCTACTTCTACAAACCCAAAGTGGCCAAAGGATCAGAGGTTACTCCCTTTGCAACACACCCCACCCTTTTTCTGCATTGCAGATGAAAAATGAAAGTACCTCTGATTGGTCCCCTCCTGAAACCAATCAGACTGGTCACAGGCCAAGTCTTCATGTGTAACTTTGTAACTCTACTTCAGCCTCTGATTGGTCACCTTCTGCAGCCAATCAGACAGGTTGTGGGCCATACCTCATTTACATAGGGTATAAACCAAGTAACCAATGGGAAACTTCTAGAGGGTATTTAAATCCCAGAAAATTCTGTAACTGGTGCTCTTAAGCTGCTTGCTAGAGCCTGCTCCCACTCTGTGGAGTGTACTTTCATTTCAATAAATATACGCTGTTGTTTTGCTGCTTTGTGTGTTTTGTCCCTTTGTGTGTTTTGTCCAATTCTTTGTTCAAAACACCAAGAACCTGGACACCCTCCACTGGTAACACTTTGTTTTGTTTCATTTTGTAACTGCCACCCCTGCAGGTGTGAGGTGGCATCTCATGGGGCTCTGGTCTGCACTTCCCCAGGGTGGAGTGCTGTAGGGTACCTTGTCCTGTGCTTACTGGCCATCTATGTATCTTCTTCGGATAAATGTCTGTTCACGTTCTGTGCCCCTTCTGTAGTTGAGTTGTGTTTTATTGTTGAGTTGTAGGAGTTCTTTACATATTCTGGATATTAACCCCAATCAGGTATATGATTTGCACATATTTCCTCCCCTCCCTGGGTTGCCTCTGTTGACTCTGTCTTACTGTGTTTGTTGTGTCCTTGATGCATAGCAGGTTTTGATTTTGATGAAGTCTCATTTATCTATTCTGCAGCTGTTGCCTATGAATAATGGCATTTTAAGAGCAGGAGTCCGGGTGCAGTGGCTCATGCCTGTAATCCCAACACTTTGGGAGGCTGAGGTGGAAGGATGGCTTGAGAGCAGGAGTTTGAGACCAGCTTGGGCAACACGGCAAGATGCCATCTCTACAAACAATTTTTCAAAAATTAGCCAGCTGTGGTGGCACCTGCCTGTGGTCCCAGCTACTTGGGAGGCTGAGGCAAGAGGATCATGTGATCCTGGGAGGTCAGGGCTGCCATGAGCCATGATCACACCATTGCACTCCAGCTTGGGTGACAGAGTGAGACCCTGTCTCAAAAAAAAAAAAAAAAAATTGTGACGTGGTTGATTCTCTCCTAGAAGGTGCACTGAGCAGGCCCTCCTGTGACTGCTGTGGGCTCTGAGACATGCTGGACATCTTCCTTCGTCCTGAACACCCTGTGAACCATGCTGGCAGCAGCACCAGACCCCGTTTCCTCTCAAAGCTAGTAGAGCCCCTGAGTGCCCTGCTCACAGGATGGCCCAGGAGGGGGCCGGGGCAGGGCACAGAGACCAACGTCTGGGCAGGCAGCAGCCCTTCTCCTGCTGCTCCCAGGCATCTGCTCTGCCAGTGACTTACTGTTACTAACAACCGTATGACCTTGAGGAGCTCACAACACCTTCTGCAACAGCTGCCCCCATAGGAGCTTCATAAGGTAGATGTGAGGAACCATTCCCCCTCTCTGAGCCAGAGTTCCAGCCTATGCAATGCAGGGATTAGGGACTGCCTAACTCAAGGGTGTCTTAAAATCTAAAGAAGTCATTTCTGTGAGTGCATTTGGCAAACTAAGCTGTAAGCACTGTTTTTAGGGAAGACGTTAAATAAGATGACCAGGGACCGTTCCCAAACCTGTCACCTCCAGGGGCCATGTTCTCTCCCCCAACAGCTCCAACAGTGGGGACATCTGAACGGTGTAGGAGAAGTCCTCGTGGCATTTATTTTGTCACGATTGGACTCTTGGAACTTAACTGGTTCTGGAAAAATGCCACGTTAGTTAAAGCAATGCATATTCAGTACTTGGCTCGGGTACGATAAAAGGTAACAACAGGCTGGGCGCGGTGGCTCACGCCTGTAATCCCAGCACTTTGGGAGGCCGAGGCGGGCAGATCACGAGGTCAGGAGTTCGAGACCAGTCTGGCCAACATAGTGAAACCCTGTCTCTACTAAAAATACAAAAAATTACAGGTGGCAGGCACCTGTAATCCCAGCTACTCAGGAGGCTGAGGCAGGAGAATCACGTGAACCTGGGAGGCAGAGGTGGCAGTGAGCCAAGATCACACCATTGCACTCTAGCCTGGGCAACATTTATATACCAGGACAATCCTATGTGGCCTTTGCTATACTGGAATTTAATTCAATGGTGTTTCATTTACAATTGTCAGGTGCATGTCCATAATCCAGTTTGGCCTATAGTGTTCTTTTGCTGTTATATTTTCATTAGATTTTAATGCCAGGAAATTGATGAGTTAATGGTATAATTGGGTAGCTTTCCATCTAAGCATGCGGGACCTAGAAATTTCCTTCTGTCATTGCCACAAAATGCACAAACCCCTCAAATCAAATCGACTACATGGCTTTGCTTGCACCAGTGCTGATGTGCTGTTTACCTCTTTGCATTTTCACATGTGCTTCATCCACATCCCTGTGCACGTGTATACAGGGCTTATTTAGCTTTGATAGGATGATTCCAGCAGACAAGAAATCTGCTGTTATTTTGTATTTCTTTTATTATTGTTGTTGTAACTTTTTGTTGTTGTTGTTTGTATGTTTGTTTGTTTTTTTGAGATGGCCATCTGCTCGCTCCTTTCTCTCACTCCCGAACTACTTCATTTAGATCTTGGGTCACAAATGACCAGTGTTTGTGGATCCCAACAGATCGCAAGTCATTAGCAGAAGAGACGACACTGGAGTCGGCATTGAATAGCCTCGTCTTAGCACGGTGCCTTGCACATCCATGGGTGCTCAGTGAGGTTGGCTGAATGGGTAAGTGAGCAGCTGAGGTGGGTCAGCACACATTATGCTCTTTTTATTGGTGGGTCACAATATTCTCAGAGGGTGACTTTATGCTCACAGTTCTGAAATCAAGTAGATTACCAAGTTTCTTTGAAAAAAAACATTAAGGGATATATCAAGGGTCAGTGAATGGAGGTCAGTTTTCCCTAGACTGTTCTATCAAGTAGGAGATCAGAACAGTATAACCTGCTTATTTTCCCATTTTAGTGAATATCCAAAAATATTGTAGCAGTAGGAGAAGAGAGTTAACAAAAGCATACAAATAAGTTTTTCTTGGTGCTACGAATCGTGAGCACAGCCACATGGATGCAGAAGGTGAGGTCCTGCTGGGCATCTCTGGGAGGGTGTGGCAGGGCCAGATCGGGAAAGGCCAAGGCACTGCCAAGCCCATCCTGGCCCTCCCACAAAGATTCACCAGGACTGTCCCTGGGGTTTGGCTGGGAAATGAGAGAGCTGAATACACACAAGGACCATGAGATGTCCACAAGAAGAGCCGTGCAGGGGCTCCCTGGTGTGGCTGACTCTGTGCCGGGGGCTCCCACACTTCGAGGGGTCTTCAGGCAGGGAGTATTTAGCCTCTGAAAAATGTCAGGCCATCCTAGCAAGGTGTGTCAAACATTGTCCCAGCCCCGTGGGCAAATCTGTCCTCTGTCGTTTGGGTGGATACAGTGGGGGCTGGGTCAGGAGAGAAAATGGAAGGAAGGAAGAAGGATGAAACGATAGTGCCGCTGTCTTCCTGCGTTCCACACAGAGCATCTGCAGTGCTCAGGATTGCCCGGTGCACTGCGTGGAGGTCGCCAACTCGTAGTGATGGTTTCAAGCTTACAAAGTAACCAGGAAAGAAGTGGGATTTCATTGCGCAAGTTGAGGTCGCGCCTACCTTCTCAGCTCATCTCTCTCTCTCTCCCTCCCAGTTGTTCACAGACTCATTAACTGAAAATATTGAGCTTCTGTTCCAGGCCCTGTCCAGGCTGGTGGGCTGGGCTCCTGCCCTCATGGCACTGCAGGGAAATCCTTGGGCTAGGGTCAGGAGACCATATTGGATGACACTAACTTGAAACTTATAAACTGAGCTAGTGCCTTTTGTTAAAAAAATGAAGAGATAAACAATTCTAGAAAATAATAAAATGTGGTTTTGTGCATTTCATTCAGCTCCTCTAGAGCCTTATATATAAAGTGTGGCCCAGGGAGAAGCAGCAGCAGCAGCACCCAGGAGCTTGTGTGGAGTGCGGGATGCAGACCCCATCAATCACCCAGGAGCTTGTATGGAGTGCAGGATCCAGGCCCCATCAATCACCCAGGAGCTTGTGTGGAGTGCGGGATCCAGACCCCCTCAATCACCCAGGAGCTTGTGTGGAGTGCAGGATCCAGGCCCCATCAATCACCCAGGAGCTTGTGTGGAGTGCGGGATCCAGACCCCCTCAATCACCCAGGAGCTTGTGTGGAGTGCAGGATCCAGGCCCCATCAATCACCCAGGAGCTTGTATGGAGTGAGGGATCCAGACCTTCTCAATCACCCTGCAGTTCAACAGACTCCAGAGTGAACAGGACACACATGAGGGTTCCAGAAGCTGTGTTCTAGAACACAACATGAGGTTTCACATATTCCTTCAGCGAGTGGAAGACCATGAAGACAATCTGGAGAAAACACAAACTGTCCTTGTTCCTGATCAGACACGCACAAAGGAGCAGAATTAGAGAAGCTACTCCTGGGGAGGGGCAGGGTGAAGCTCTCCATCCACAACTGCTATTTGGGGGAGTGTCAGGATCCCTGAGAGGCCAAACCCAGGAAGATGGGTCACCAGGAATGAGCACAATCACAGCAGAAACCACCTCCACCCACCACTCACAGCTTGCAGTTACAAACAACAGCGCAATACTGAGAACCCTGCTTGGAGGGGACAGGAAGGGGCTGTGCTGCCAGGCACCAGCTCTGGGGCAGAGCCAAGGGGAGGGAGTGCTTGAACCTGAACCCAGGCAGACATCCTCTGTGCACCATCCTTCCCCACCAGCGCCTCCCCGAGTGACCTCGTGGGCACATGAATCCCAGGTGTGCTGAGAGTAGGTGCAGCAACACTAAATTACAACTCTCAGGTCCTCAGCAGGCTGATGCAGGCCTCACACTGCAGGCCTGGCAGGAAGAAGGCAGGCCCATGTCCAGGCCTGAAGCCTTCTCATCCTCTGCTGACCTCCAGGCATGAGGCTTGGAAAAAAAACAAAAAAACAACACACAAAAAAAACCATGAGATGCATAAAAAGACAAGGAAAACCAGCACATTCCCGAGGGAGCAATCATCAGAACTCGACTCCGATATGAAGCAGTTGTTGGAACTATCTGTCACGGAATTTAAAATAACTATAATTAGTATGTTAAAGGCTTTAACAGAAAAAATGGGTCACATGCAATATCAAATGGGAATTTCAGTGAAGAGATGGAAGTATGAGAAAAAATCAAATGGAAATGCTAGAAATAAAACAAACACTGTAACAGAGATGAAGAGCATGCTTGAAAGATGCATCTGTGGATTTGACACAGGCACGGAAGAGTCAGCAAAGCTGAAGACGGGTCAGAGAAATTATGTAAGTTAAAATACAAAAGTAAAAAGAATAAGAAAAAGCAAAACAAACAAACGAGAAAACCCCAACCAGAACAGAACATCCAAGAGCTGGGGGCCACATCAAGCATCCCAAGTGTGCACAATTGGAAAACCAGAAGGAGAAGCGAGAACAGGGCAGAAGAAATTCTGGATGTGATAATGGCCAAGACTTCTTAGAAATTAGGGGCAAACACCAAACACAGATCCAATAAACTCAAAGAACATCAAGTAAGATAATACATACACACACAAAAAAGAGCAAAAAACACAAAAAACCCAGTGCGGATATCATATTAAACTGCTGAAGACAAAAGACACAGGGAAAATCAAGGCAGCCGGAGAAAGAAAATACCTTAGACAAGGAGAACCCAGAGGCCAGAAGGAAAAAGACAGTGGGCGATGCCTGGAAACTGCAGGAGAAAGAAAAATGCTTTATCCGGAATTCTATACTCAGAGAAATACTTCACGTTTCAAAAATGAAGGAGAAACACGTTCTCAAACACAAAAAACAAACAAACAAAAAAACTGGAAGAAATTCAATATCAGCAGATGTACAAAAAAAAAGTTAAAAATTTTTGAGTCAGAACGAATATATCAGACTAAAACTTGGATCTGCAAAAAGAAATGAAGAACGCTAGAAACAGATGAAGTGAAGGTAAATTTAAATTCATGTTTTACCTTATCTAAAAGATAAAGTCTAAAGCAGGGACCTGCTGGTAGAGTTTGGCCCACCTGTCTCTGGAAACGAAACTTTACTAGAAAGCAGTCACACCCACTCATACCCACTCTCACCCACACATACCTGCTCACACCCACTCTCACCCATTCACACCTGCTCACACCCACTCACACCCACTCTCACCCACTCACACCCACACACACCCACTCTCACCCACGGACACCCACTGTCACCCACTCACATTCTCACCCGCTCACACTCACTCTCACTCACACCCACTTCACACCCACTCACACCCCCTCACACCCACTTGCACCTGCTCACACCGTTTCACACCCACCCTCACACCCACTCACAACCACGCACTCACGCCCACACACCCATTCACACCTGCTCATACCCACTCACACCCACTCACACCCTCACTGTCACACCCACCCTCACCCACTCACACCCACTCACACCCCCTGTCACACCCACTCACACACCCTGTCACACCCACTCACACCCACTCACACCAACTCACACACTTACCGTCACACCCACTCACACTCACACCCGCTCACACCCACTCACACCCCCTCTCACCAACTCTCACCCACTCACTTCCATATGACCCATGGTTGTTTCCATTCACAACAACAAAATTGAGTAGTTGCAAGAGATGCTATATGGCCTGGAGAGCCTAAAATATTTAATGTGTGATCCTTTAATAAAAATGCTGCTGATCCCTGGTCTAAAGAAAAAAATAGTAACAATGTGTCATGTGTTTATAGCATCTGTAAAAGCCAATGTTATAACAAAATAGCACATAGGAGGGAAGGGAGGAATTAATAATATTTTGTTGAAATGCCCTGGTATGCTACAAAAATGTGTATACAATTATGCAAAAATAGATTGATAGATATTTTAAGCTCTAGGACAACTGCTAAAAAGTTTTTAAAAGAGGTATAAGTAACTCGTCAATAAAGGAGGTTAAATGAACGCATAAAAATATGCCAAATTAACACAAAAGAATATGGAACGAAGGAAACAATAAATAAATTCAGATGTGAAAAATAGAAAACAGGCAATGGAAACTAGCAATATATAAGAAGGATAGTGGAACACAACTCACTGTGGTCCCTTCCAGGAATTCAAGGCTAGTCCAACACTGGAAAATCCTTCCACATAATTTACCATATGAACAGACCATGAAAGAAAAACAATATAATCATCTTAATCCATGCAGACAAAGCAATCAATAAAATGGAATACTCATGACCTAGACTCACAGTAAAGACACAGTAGAAGGCAGCTTCTGTCATCTTAATAAAGGGCACCTTCTGTAACCTACACCTAACATTATAGAGGTGATGCGGCCCTCAATTCTTTCCCTTAAGATGGGGACCAGGCTAAGCTCTTTACCGTCATCACTCCTATTCAATATCATGTTGTTTTACACAGTGTAATGGGGCAAGAAAAAGAAACACAAGGCCTACAGATTGCAAAGGAAGAAATAACATTGCTTCTATTTGCAGATGACATGAATTATCTATGTATAATATTTTTATCTGTAAAATATACTAAGAGCAAAAACTACCAAGAACTAAGAGGTGAGTGGAGCAAAGTCACAGGACCCAATGCAGCATGCAAAGCCAACCGTCTTCCTACCAGCAGAGGTGTCCAGTTCCCAGCCAAACTCCTCTGTGTGATCCCTCAGGGGCAGCCATGGGCAGTGGCAGAGGCTCCCCCTGGCAGGCCCAGGGAGCCTCTGCCCTCCACACGGTCGGCTCAGTGCACAGCCAGCCAGTGCTGCAGGTTCTCAGGGAAGTTGCCTTCAACGTCTCGGCCCCCAGCCAGCCAGCGTCATGAAGATTTGCATTTCCAGCCCAGGTAGCCCTATCTGGAGGGAGGAGGGGGGAACCTGGAAGACGCTTCTCCCCACTCTCAGCATTCAATCTTTTCCACTCTGAGCCCTTCCTTCCCCTTTCTCCTTCTCTCCGAGTCCTCAGGTCCATAAACAACAGGAACATGTTGTTTAGGGTCCCTGGGCTGGGAGGTGACCTCCACATCTGCACTATCTGACCCTCTCCTTATGCCATTCTACAGGCAAAGCTAGAGCCCAGGGAGCCAGCACTTCTCACATTTAGCCTCTTGGTCAACTGTGTGTGTGGTTACAGGCCTGACTCTGTCCTGCCTTCATAACGTGGCTTGCTGTCTTAGGAGGCTACTCTGTGCCTGGTGGCTGAGGTCTCTCCAGCTCAGCTGAGCTCTTGATACCACCAATAAACAATTAGAATTTGAAATAAAAAAAACTATTTAAAAATAACACCCCAAAAGGAAGTGCATAGGTATACATCTAATAAAACATGTTCAGGATCTGTATGTCACAAATAACTTAAAACACCAATGAAAGAAATCAAGGTCATTTCCTTTATAAATAAATGAAAAGACATACTATGTTCATGGAGCAGAAAACTGACTGTTAAGATGTTAGTTCTCTCCAATTTGATCTATAGATTAAACACAACCTCTGCAAGTTTTTTTGTAGATATTGACATTAACAAAAGAATAGACACATAGATCAGTGGACCAGGATAGGTTCCAGAAATAGACCCATAAAAATATAGCCAAGTGAGTTTGTGCAAAGTGGCAGCAACAGTAGAGAAAATATCATTTTTAAAATATTTGAAATATTGAACATTCCTATGCAAATAAATACACCTTCACATACACTTTATACTTTATCCAAAAATGTATCTCAAAGCAGATCATATCCCTAAATGTAAAATGTAAAATGATAAAACTTCTAGAAGAAAACCTGTTTGACCCACAGTTTGAGGTGTTTCAAGATATGACACCAAAAGCATGATCCATAAAAAAAGAAATGGGTAAATTGTGTTTCATCAAAATTAAAAATTTATCTTCTGTGAAAAATACTTTATTAAGAGAATAAAAATACAAGCTACAGGCCTGATAGAACATATGTATAAGTCACATATCTGTTGAATAAATTATATCCAGAATATATAAAGAATACTTGAAACTCAGCAATAAGAAAACGACCCAATAAAAAATAGACAAAAGATCTCATCAGATACTTTACTAAAGAAGACATATCGATGGCAAATACATTTATAAAAGGATGCCCAACATCAGCTGTCATTAAGGAAATGCAAATCCAAACCGCAATGAGATACTGCTAACTACACATCAATTGGAATAATTAAAATAAAAAGAAATGAATAAAAATTTAAAAACTAACAACAGCAATTGCTGACAAGGATGCGGAGAAATGGAAATTCTCATTAATTGCTCAAGAGAATGTTTACAGCCACTTTCTAAAACAGTTTGATAGTTTCCTCTGCAGTTCAATATACATGAGCAATACAACCAGCAATCCCAGTTCTAGGTATTTGCCCAGGTGAATCTCAAAACTTCCATTTTCACAAAAAATACTGAATTTGATAGTAGTTTTACATGAATGTTGATAGTAGTTATAAAAAGGCACAAAGTTGACTCATGCTACAAATGGATAAATCTTGAACTCATTTTGCTAAGTGAAAGAACCTAATTTCAAAAGGCTGCAATGCTGCAAGATTCTATCTACAGGATGTTTTGGAAAAGGGAAAACTGTAGGGTGGCAAACAGAACCGTGGTTAGCAGAGGACAGTGGAGTGAGGAGGGAACCCGTGGGCAGGTTCTCCTGAATCACACTGTGTGGCTGTCTCCTAGTTAGCCCTGGGTGTGTGACCATTTCTACAGCACAGCACAGGTGGCACCTCTAGGTCCCTCAAATGTTCCACCGTTCCTTGTATGGGAAATAGGGTCATACACAGATGCAGGGCATTGCAGGCTGAGGACATCCACTTCTCAGGGAGAGGCTACACAGTTCACCACGGTTACTGGGCAGAAGAAGAAATGAGGGCAATTTGTGGGTCAGAACACAGCAGTGTGTCAGGTCAGGGAGAGGATGGGGTTGTAGCCAAGTGCATGTTCTGTGGCAGCGGCAGGAGGAGACCTCAAGCGGGACGTGGATGCTGCCATTCAGAGCTCCTCCCTCCCACCTTCTCCCCACATGCTCTTGGGGAGATGGGAGGCAGGGAGCTGAGAGCCAGGCGTGGGAGGGGTAAGGAACAGGAAACCCCAACTCCAGTGGAGTCCGGAGAAAGGGAATTTATGTGGCCACCCCGAGCGGACAGGGTCTTCCTTTTCATTTAAAGGTCGTTGTTGGCCGGGCTCAGTGGCTCACGCTTGTAATCCCAGCACTTTGGGAGGCTGAGGCGGGCGGATCACGAGGTCAGGAGATCGAGACCATCCTGGCTAACACGGTGAAACTCCGTCTCTACTAAAAATACAAGGCCGGGCGCGGTGGCTCACGCTTGTAATCCCAGCGCTTTGGGAGGCCGAGGCGGGCGGATCACGAGGTCAGGAGATCGAGACCATGGTGAAACCCCTTCTCTACTAAAAATACAAAAAATTAGCCGGGCGTGGTGGCGGGCGCCTGTAGTCCCAGCTACTCGGAGAGGCTGAGGCAGGAGAATGGCGTGAACCCGGGAGGCGGAGCTTGCAGTGAGCCGAGATCGTGCCATTGCACTCCAGCCTGGGCGACAGAGCAAGACTCCGTCTCAAAATAAATAAATAAATAAATAAATAAATAAATAAATAATAAAATAAAGGCAGTTGTTGTTTCTGGAAGAACCTACTTATGTATTTCTTTCTCATGCTCCTGTTCTATATAATCTCTATTCTTCTCCTGGACAAATGCGGGATCTCACCACCCCCATGTCCACCACTGCCCTCTGCAGATCCTCTGAGGCTCAGCCTCTAGCCGAGCAGCACACTCTGCACTGCACACCTTCACAGACCATCTTGGCCACTGCTGGGGCAGACAGGAGGTTGCAGGGATCCACCCGGAGGGCTCCCAATCTTCTCCCTCAGAGACAGGATCATGAGTGGGATCTCTTCTCAGAGATAACTGCCACAAGAGAGGGGCAGCTGTCGGCAGCAGTAGCTTCAATTAGAGCTGGTGTTGATTTCTTGTCATTATCCCCTCCCAGTGTGAGAGTTGTTGCTCCTAAAATAGCAGCATTTCCATGTGTACAGAAGTAGCATCTAGAAAAGAGCGGGTCCCACTGCACCTCCATCACTGTCCTGACAATGTCTGCCTTGGCCAGATTCTTCACTTGCTGGGTACATTTTCACTAATAGCAATCCTGACTGTCATCTTTGTTATCATAGTCAACATTTTGCTAATTTCTGCATCCCACTTGCTGCATACCTGCAAACTACACACCCAACACAGTAAAGCCACATCCAGAGAGTACTTTCAGTGTGAAGATGAGGACGAGTGTGGACGCCGTTCATCACTCTACTCAGCAGCACAGATGTGCATGACACAGGTTCGTGCGACGCTGAGCTCCATGGGGTCTTTGCTAGGAATCATGTTTTCTTGCACAACCGGGGGTCTGTACAGTTCATGTCCCCAAATCTAATCTCTTATTCTCTCAAATCTAAGAGAGGATTCTGTTTTGCTTTCATGAGCCATTGTTTCTTTCACTTTTAGCAACCTCTTGGATTTCTACCATGCCCAGTAGGAATAGCCGAAAACCAAGTGCACAGGATTTGAAGCAGGACCACTTGTTGAGAACATAACTGAAAGCAGAAATGAAACACGAAGGATAGAGCTACTAAAGAGAAAAAGAGGCGAGAGGTAACCACAGTTTTTTTTGTTTGTTTGATTGGTTTTTTTTTTTTTTTTTTTTTTGAGACAGTCTCACTCTGTCACCCAGGCGGGAGTGCAGTGCCACAATCTCGGCTCACTGCAGCCTCTGCCTCTTGGGTTCAAACGATTCTCCTGCCTCAGCCCCCAGAGTAGCTGGGATTACAGGTGCCCACCAGCATGCCTGGCTAATTTTTGTGTTTTTAGGGGTGTCACCATGTTGGCCAGGCTGGCCTTGAACTCCTGATCTCAGGTGATCCTCCCACCTCAGCCTCCCAAAGTGCTGGGATTACAGGCATGTGCCACCACACCTGGCCTCACATGTATTTTTAAAATATAGACCACACGTTCCATGTCCTAAGACTCATGTTCGCTCTGTGCATCTGGATGGAGTGCAGGTCTGCTTAAGTCTACATTTTCTCTTTCGCACCATGGACTTGGCTGAGCTGAGGGCACGTCTACCACCAGGCAGAGGCGCCCTTCAGGCAGAGGAAGAATCAGAAGTTGGGCGGTGCTGGCTCCACAATTCCGCCACCTTCCCAAGAAGCTGCATTTCCGGGAGCTCACACCTGCTGCCTCCCCCATCATCATCCTCCCTGGGAGGAGGCTCCACGATTTCCAGAAGAGAGCACCACCCGAAGCAACCCTGGAGGGCCCCGTGCATGTAGACAAAGGCAGCCCACCATGACTGAAACTAAGACCCGCGCCCACGCGTGTCCCTCACAGAGGGCCCTGTCCACGGTTCTCAGTTCAGGACGCCACCGGGTCCGCCCCTGCTTCCCAGACACCACTGCCCAGGTGAGTTCCCGCGTCCTGTGGTCCCAGGTCCAGAGACGAATTCCTGGAGAATTAGCCTGGATGTTGTGACTCTCCATCAAGGCAGTGCCCTCCTTTGTATCTTTCATCCGGACTGATCTAGGAATCCATACCCGCTCTTAGCAATCCTTATTCCAGCAAAACTGTGCCCTCAGAATGTCAGGGACTTATTTAATGAATGCCTTCTTAACATAAAGATTATTAATAGCATACCAAATCCTTTCCTTTAATTATTCACTAGGTATGTTCTTCTCCAATAGAACGGCATAATTTCGAGAGGAGAGCAAGCACAAGGCAAGGCTTTGTTTTTGCATGAACTCATTTTTGTGCTTGCAGATCCAGTCCCTATCCTGTAGACGTCGAGTCACACTCACAAGGCCTGCTATTATGCTATCAGTTTGACCACTACTGTAAAGATGATTTATTTGATTGTGATGATTTTTTAAAATCAAGGTTTCAGAAGCTAAATGTGTGAGGGAAATGACTTGCTTGCCTCACTAAGTCCTCCTCATCTCTCAGGATTCAGTCAGGACAGCACTTTCCAAGGCTGTGGTTTCTGACTGCCCAGATGACACTGGGAGTCTCGGATGCAGGGGCCCCCAGCCCTCCTCCCCAGGAAACACCTGCCTAATTCGTATTTCGGTTTTATAATTGTTTCTCCTCGTATGTGGTAAATTCCTTAGGACAGGGACCAGATCTCAGCTGGACACGAAGACCCCCACCCAGGGCCTAGACCAGGCTGAGCCAGTCAGAGGCTGCTGTCCAGACAGCCTGTGGCCCCTGGATGCTCCCCTGCATCCGACTAACACAAAGGACCTCAAGGAGGGCACCTTCTGGGCATGGGAACTACATGGCTCCTTGCTGTCCTCCTTCAGGTCCTCTCCAAAGCCACCTGGACATCCCAGCACAAGGTGGCAACCCCTCCCCAGGAACCCCACCCCCCATGCTGTCTTGTGCTCATGACACTTGAGACCCCCTGGAACGTGGCTCTCACATCTGCCAATTGCCTATCAATTGCCTTGCCCCTGTGTCAGACAGAAGCCCAGGAAGGCACCATTTTGTCTGTTTCCTCCACTGTTGAGTTCCCAGTGCCTGGAAGCATACCTGGCATAAGCAGGTGCTCAATAAGTGTCTGTTGAGTGAAGATTGGATGAGTGGGAGTCAGGTGGACGATGCCTTATATTCTAGGGCCCTGTGTCCTGTGACTGAGAGGAGTGGCAATGCCTTTGGGGAGGGGCGGGTTCCTGAGCCTCCCACAGAAACAACAGGGACAAGCTGAAGCCAAGATCTGCTCCCATGTGCGTCCCACACGGAAGGCCCTGACCACGGCCCTCAGGTGCAGGACACCATTGGATCTGTCTTGGCTTTCCAGGCACCACTTCTCAGGTCAGTTCCCGTGTCCTGTGTTCTCACATCCAGAAGGAGAACGACCTGCTGGGTGGTCTTGTGGCCTCCATTTCTGAGAAACAAATGACCTGTTTACAATGTTGACACTAAACCATGTGTTTTTAGGTTTTCAAACTCAATGTTTCCATTAAGAACGAGAATCAATCATTATATATTAAGCAAAAAAGGAAACAAACCAACGAGCTAGACGTGTCCAAAACCAAACTCTCTCTTCCATCCCAAACCACTGCTTTGTCTCTGGCCTGTTGACCCTCTTCATCCAGCAGCCAACACCGGGGGCAATTCCAGAATCTTCTCTCCTGTACACTGTGCACTTCCCAGCTTCCATCTGTCCCCAAGTCCCCATCGTCAGCGCCCTGCTTCCGTCCCCCGCCCCTCTGCACACCGCAGCCTACACCTTCCCTTCTGGATTTCCACAAGGTCCACTCTTCCGACCTCAGCTCTCTCCTGAAACAGAGTTGCACGTGGCACCTAGCGTAAAGCTTAGAAAACACAGCTTGGGCCAGTTCTCATCTGGCTTAAAGTGCTCTCATGGCTTCTCCTGGACAGGAAGAGACCCCAGAGCCCCGGACGTCCCCACAGCTTCCTCCTCAACTGCAGGACATTCCTGAAACACAGGCCAGGCCAGGCTTCTTGGTATTTTCTGAGCATGCAGTTGACTTAATTGAATGTCAGTGCCTTTTTAGAAGTTGTTCCTTCTCCCTGGAATACTGATCCCCAATCCCACCAACTTCTAAACACCTGAAGAAAGTCATCTTCCTTCTCTAAGATCCAGCTCAAATTTCTCTTCTGTGAAGCCCTCCACAGTCCCAATGAGTTCTAATAACTCCATGTAGCATCTCTCCATCGAGCTGTGGTTATTCACTGACATGTTGTCTTCCTTTTCAGAATCCACGCTATCAGAAATCAGCTTTTATGCTCACTTGTTTGAACACCTGTCCAGCTATGGCTGAAGGGTCCGATGCATAACAGATGCTCAATACAGTTTGTTAAATAAAAGAATATATGAGTGATAGGGGTTGAATAGATAAACGAATGCGTTATTTTATTTTAATGATTAGTTTTTTGAGATAGAGTCATGGTCCATCACCTAGGCTGGAGCACAGTGGTGCCATCATAGATATTATAATCTTTAACTCCTGGACTTGAGTGATCCTCTAACCTCAGCCTCCCTCCCAAGTAGCTAGGACTACAGGCTTGAGCTGCTATACCCAGTTACATTTAATTTAATTTTTAAATTATTTTTTATTTTATTTTATTTTATTTTGAGATGGAGTCTCACTTAACCCTTAGCCCCAAGTGATCCTCCTGCCTTGGCCTCCCAAAGTTCTAGGATTACAGGCATAGGCCACCATGCCTGGATGGATGTATATTTTTAAATTACTGAATAAATATGCACCTCTGAGAAGAATCTACTTCCTACATTTTGATCCTGTGGATGTCTGACTGTCTGATGCCCCCTCACTGGGAATTCATGTGGATTCACCCAGCTAAGTCAGAAAGGTTAACCATGTGATTATAATATTATCAGGCAGAAATAATCTTCCCTGGGCCCCTACCCTAGGAAACGCAAGTGAAAATATTAAAAAACAAAACAATTTTCATCAGACAATGAAGAACAATTGCTTAGGTGGTAGGAAGCCACTAAAATGAATTTCTAACCCTTATTCTAATATATGGGCAAGAACTCTATGCCTTTTAGCTCCAGAAAAATATAGCCCAGCCAGAAAATGACCAGCTCCTTTT